>NW_023998454.1:2529484-2585261 GCF_014805625.2 Glossina fuscipes | reverse complement strand
TCTGGATTCCTTGTCATTGCGGCTTCTGTCTCAATGAAAAATCTGACTTCTTTCCACGTGATGAAATAATATCTGCAAAATAATATCTGCCAAATACCTTCACCAGCGATCTTAATGAGGAATACATAAACGTCGCCAGAGGAAAAACCGATCGTCTTTTATACAAAATATTTCCATCCATATTCTCCAAACCCCTACCGGATTCTCTTCTCGTCTTGAGAGATCAAGGTCATCTGCAGACTAAAGATCAACTCTACCTATGACACCCCTCTCTAAAAATAAACTGCGCACTTGGCAGTGGCTATTGTGACCTATGCCTGATGTCTAAATTCACAGAACATCTTATTTTCCAGGGTAAAAGACGGAACAATATCAGACTGAACTTTTGTTTTCGTAAATACAACAACTTATTTGACATCTTTTGTGCTGACGATTACTCTCATTTGAAAAAGCTAACTGTTTTCATCAAAACCGCCTATTTCTCTTTCTAATTGTATATCTTTTGTTTTGTCTATTTATTTGCTCACCGCTCTCTTTCAAATTTTACATTTTTTTTTGGATTTTATATCCGTTTAGAATACCTCTTAAACAATGTAAACCCGTCATCTTTTTAAGCCATTTTAAATTTTAGTAAAAGTGATCACAAATATTTTTGAGCAATATTTACTTCTACACTAATTCAGTTGGACTAACGAAACGTCATCTATTTGCTACCTATATAAGGGCCAGATTAAGCAGCCTTTTATTTGAGAAAATTATTCTTGAAATTTTATGTAACGAGCAAAAGAAGAAAAGGAGCTTGAAAGAATTTGAATTTGATTAACTAATCTCATATCATTCAACTTTTCTCAATAATTTTTCCAACCCTTTCAAAACTCGAAGACTCTCACATTTCTCAACATGTACTCAAATTTCTGCCTGTAGAAAAATCTGAAAATAATGAAAAAATAAATATTTATCATTAACTAATAACAACAATGCGTCCAAAAACAATAACAAACCCCAAAAGTCATAGCATTAAAAATTTTCGTACGCAACACTTACGAGCTGTGGAGGCGTTTACTATCGTCAACAAATAAGTTTAAGAATCTAAGCATTAATTATTTATTTTTAATTAAGAGTCTCTCGTTTGGACGGCGTACGTTGAAAGCCATTTAGGTATGGTTTATGTATGGCTTTCGTCATTGGAAATTTGTTTTTTCAAACACTATTTAGTTACCTCCTTTATGAATGCTTAACAATAGATATTGAAAGATACTCTTCTAGACTAACTAAACTTTTCTCCCCAACTTTCTTTGTAAGAAGATATAATATTCCAAAGAATAAAGAAGAACTAAATTTTTATGGTACTTACGTATTAACGCCACCGTGGCAAAATACTATTATTAATATATTATTATTATTCTAATTTTACTTTAAACTTTTTATAAAAGTTTACAAGGTTGCTTTTTATCGGTTTTTTAACGGAATTGTTGCCGGGTTGGCGTTAATACTCAAGTACTATTTTTATTTTTTTTTGTTCAGCTGGAAACATTTTTCACTCATCTCTATTGGATCTAAGACCCTATCTGAATGTTACCGCTCCTATTCCTCATTCGATACTTCGCAAGTTGAGTAGATGTGGTCTTTGTGATAACAGCATTTGACATTTTGCGCTCTCGCAATTAACGCCGCAGTTTTTTCTTTTTTCAAATCATCTCCTCAAGACATAGAAGCGTTTGCAGCCAATTTATAAACCTAATCTTTTTTACACGTTTTTGGTCGCATATCGAACAATTTCTTCATATAACTTTTTAAACTCATATATCACATCTTACACATCGGAATTCACTCCTCGCTCTTCTGTTCTATCCTACATGGCGGACGAGTAATACGCATATTTTAACAAAAATTATAAAGAAAATAACGTAACGAACATATCATACACAAAATTAAAAAAAAAAAAAAACACTTTAATCAAATAATCACTAAAATAATTAATAACATTATATAACAAATGTAACCCTACTTTACTAAGGCCCAAACACGGAACTCTGTGTTCACTGCACACGCAGCGAAGTTTCGGTTGTTAATTTGCTGAATAACGAAGAAGAAGAAGTTTTCTAACAAAAAAAAAAGAACCTTTTGCGATTTGTTTTGTGTTTCTTGTTTCATTTTTTCCATGTCCGAAGAACAAAAGCTCGATAATGGCCCGGCAGGCTTGCTTGACACCGAAACAATCGCCGATGGTATTGAATCCGACGATGGTACCGAAGAGATAACAGCTCAAAAAGTGTTAGAGTTCTTAGAAACGGCATGGACAAATGAAATGAGCGCTCCAGAAATACTAATGCATCAAAGCGAGATGATAGAATTAATGATGGGTCAAATAGCTCATATGGAAGAGAATATGAAAGATTTAAATAAGAATGATTTTCGCTATGTTGCTCATCAAATGGAATTGGAACGTATACGCTATATAATGGTCAGCTATTTGCGGTGTCGTTTACGAAAAATTGAAAATTTTACCCAACACATACTAAATGAAGAATCAGTTCGAGAACCTGACGAAAAACGTTTGTCGCAGGAGGAGACAAAATTTGCGAAAGAATATTATGAGAATATGGAAACTTGTTTCCAACAAGTAGCTTTGCAATATATGCCAAATATGCAAAGATCTGAAGCGGATCAAAGGATTGTTAGACCAAACCTAATGAGCCATGTCTTTATTAAAGCAAAGGTTTCAGGTAAAAAACGGCGAAAGGCAAGTGGAAGCAAATAAAACTACCCATGTTCTTTTTTTTTTAATTTTTTAGTCCCATCTGTAGTAGTAGGTGTGGATGATGAGGAAGTAGATTTGGCTGCCAACTCGCAACATATAATTCCGTACCAATTAATAGCAGATCTAATACATAAGAACCAAGTTAAATTAATTTGAGACCTAATTTCTGTTTTCATTCGGCATTAATTATATATATATATATACGTATATTAAAATTTAGATGCGTTTTAAATTATCTTTCTCTTATAGCAAACTTCGTAAATTGTCATCTGAGAGAAGCCTATGACTGCTTTTGCGTTTTGTTATTGGGACTTCTGGATCGCCTCCATTTTCAGTGTATTCTGTCGACACGTTTGCATGTTCGAACATTACTTTTTTACGGGGGAAAGGCACTGGTCGGTTGTCTTCTTGATGTACCACGGCCTTAATTATGTGAGGCTTGTAATTGTCAGGTTTTTTAATAGGGGACGCTAATATTCTTTCTAGTCTTTCCTTAAATTCGTCATGTGCTAGTGTGCTAGTTTCATTAACCGGTGTTGAAGCCTGTACAGGTGATGCTCCGTCGTCATCTGTTTCATCATTGTCCGCGTCTTTTAATTTTTCTTGATTATCTTCTCTCGGTTTCTTGGGACGCGTTTGTTCCAGTAAAATCTGTGCGCCAGCCGGCATTTTCGATGAGCATAGCTTATCCACAAACCTCCTAATTTTATCACGTGTCGCATGGAAATTTGGATATTTCTGAAAATTGAATTCAAAATCTTTTTTTTAGCTTTTTTTATAATCGTATTCAAAGAACGCTTTCGTAGCGTAGTCCATTCGTTAATACATTCTTTTAAAACGCATGTGACATGGAGTAATTGAAACCAACGCGTTGTAGTATACCGAAATTAAAAAAAAAAAACTTGTTCGATTAAAGACCATTAGGGAAAATTACTACCCAATTCGTTTGATGTACATGCGTTACGTAATCAAGAAATTGAAAGTTGGTGTTTCCTTTTAAAGAAATTGAATTCGAGGCAGATTGTATGGATGTCTAGGTCCGCGTGTTTCTTACAACGAAATCGATCTATATTTTCCTCAATGTGAGGTGGTACTAAGCATGATACGAAGAATTCACTTTTACAGCGCTTTTGATGTGAGGGTGGCTGCTTTTCTGCGAAATCCAACAAACTTGGCATTACCTACATGGTTATCTGCGCTGATTTGCCATTCCAAGAAAGACAATATTACTTTGATAACAAGAAAATTAATAACCCAGAAAGAATTGTTTGGTACGAAAAGCATTACTCGGCACTGATATTCTAAAAATGAAAAGCAAATAGTTATTATAAAATTTGAGCGACATCACGTCGTGTTAATCCAATTTTAACGACAAAGTAATTAAATTCAATGTAAATAGGCTTTCTATCCTACAAGAAAGTGTTGCAGGCTGACAAAACGTGGGGTAATTATTGTCTTGTGGTAAATGGCGTGATTATTTTGCGAGACGGCCTGGGATCGTGAAACCACGTCCACATAAGGTAAGTTTTAGCTCTTCTTATTTATAAATTGTTTTTTTTTTTTTTTTGATAATGCGAAGAATTTCTATATCATAGCCGAGGACATCAAATGCGAAACTGTCGGAAATCGATGGCGAAATTATTTGAGTTAATCGATTACTCTTTATTATGTTTGGACAAAACTCAACGCAGCCTGGTTTTTTCGTATTTCGATCTGCCAAAATGCTATTTTTGCAGGAAAGCCACACAGGAGCGAGAAGAATTTGGAGATTGAAGGTATCTTTTAAGCTTCAAAAAGCTGCTACAGAGGTCATGCCAACAGTTCTTACAATTTGGGAAGTAAGAAATATTTTGTTGGTAAATGTCTTTAATCCGATATAAGACCTAATTGCGAGAGGATCTAAAAAACATTGATTTATGAATTCGTAAGTGAATAGTGGTCATGCTACTAAGAGTTCTCTCAATAAAAATAATACCTACTTTCAAAGTGATTTTATATATTGGTTTATAGACTACGTCTATTACCTGCGTCATTCGGTTCCTTTTCTCATTTAATTCAGAAGTTAGGCGTTTCATAGAAGTTTGGCTTAAACTTTTCGTCTTCGCATCCAAACCCAGAGCCTTAAGGCGGGTATTTGCCAATTTCTTTACATCTTCACGGATGATTGTTTTTGGTTTAATTTTAATGCTGAAAAGAAGCAGTAGTAACGACATATATGGGCAAAAAATTATCAAAACTTTCTGAAAATTTAAGCTTAAGTTTAACTTAAATGAAGGTTTGTTATTTATCAACTTGAAACAGTTGTTTAAGTTCTCCTCGTCCACGCATTTTACTCACGTTTTGCTAACTAATTCCGTCCTGCTGTGACAACTTTGTTCTCTGCCCACGACAAATGTTTTGTCCGGTTGTGTCGATTTTTTACAACTTGTGGAGTCAATGCCCGGATTTTCTTCTTCCAAACTCTCTGATATATTTGTAGAAGAATCTTCGTCATTGTCACTATCACCGAAACTAACTAAGATGGTTGTATTTTCATTTTATGCATATTTGGAGAAAATATCGGGCTTACTCTTCAACATTGTGGGGGCCGTTTGAACAAATGTTCTATTGCTATTTGAACTGATGCTTTCCTTTGTCTTTGTTTCCTCTGCAACAAAAATAATATCCCGTTCTCTTTCCTCGCCGTCTTCACATCGCTTTATCTCTCTTACGTCGGCAGTACTCTTTTTTTGTAATTGCTCGTTTTGATTGCTATTTTCGATATTAATGGCAGCAATTTTTTTGAAATCATTTTGCAATTCCTTCAGTTTTTCTTTGTAATTTTGTTCTAATTTTAAGACCATTTTTTCCAATTTGTCTGAACTTTGTTTAGATATATCTTCCACCTTTCTAAATAAGAAATCTTCCAAATATTCGATAGAAGGTGCTGTGCTGTGAATATTATGGATCTCTTGTTCGATTTCATCTTGCGCTTTCTCTTTTTGATGTTTGCAACCTTCGAAGGCTTCAGTTAGTTCACTTAGTTTTTTATGTATATCGCGAAAAAATTCAGAATTTTCCTCTTTCTGCGTTTGCTTCCACGTCTCAAAATCGTTTAGCTTTTCTTGCAATATTAAAATTTGGTCTTTGTGTTCAATAGCATTTTCATTGTTATCATCTTTCTCTTTTAGTTCGGTTAAATTACTCTGAATCCCTATGCTTTGCTTAGATTTCAGTTCTTCCGTTCCTTTGCCGTTAGGTTGTGGTGTTGATCTTTTGCTATTGCTCAAGCTTTTCTCCTTTATTTCGCGCTCCGCATTATTTAAACGTTCCTTAAGTTGCTTAATCTCTAGTTCGAGTTTGATCGTATTGATTAAATTCAAATCATGTTCTCGTTCTTTCGCTATTAGACAGGGCGTTTCTAGTTTCCTTTCGACTTTGGCGTTATGTTTGCGGGATATGTGCAAATTCAGAGCATCATTGCTTATAAAGTTTTTGGTGCATAAGTGGCAAGGGTAGATAACCTCATGTATGGCCTCCATGTGGGTGATCTTCTTATGGAGCTGTAGTATTTCATTATTTGCTTCCGATAGGGAACGTTTCAAAGTGGCCACTTCCATTTGAGCTGAGCCATGAGATTCCCTTAAATCGTTAACGGTCTCTGCCAGAAACGTCCGGCAAAACAAAAGGTATTGTACGGAGAATTGGGAAAGTAGAAAATACTTGGCTATGCCGCTGTCTAGTATATTAGTTTCCAATATAGAACCTAACGGCACTTCGGATAAATGCCCCACGACATCATCGATTTGTTCCAGGTTTTGATCTTTTAAAATCCGTTCGACTTCGACGGATCCTTAAAGTGTGAATTCTATATAAATTTTTTGTAATATCAATAAACGTATATATACTACCAAGTACACGCCAATCCAGTGGACCATCTTTGTACAGGCGCAATTTGAATCCAGCTTCTCGTGCTGCTTGAGGGTAATTGTAATCGAAATTCAGTGGCATATTTTTTTTTCGTATTTTTCCAACTGAATTAAAAGAAATAATTAAAAATAATTTTTTTTGACTTGTTTGTCTGATTACAAAATAAACTTATATGTTACCTAGTGACATTAGCTAGTTTTGGCGAATTGAAAAGTTCATAGAGTACTATTAATACTCTAGTAAAGTACTTTTGGCTTGAAACTTGACTGTAGTAGTGGCGTTTATGTCCGTTCTAATATCCTATGCTGTTTGCGGCACGGAATACGTTAAATTCGGCTGTACGTGACAATTAGAATGATCTAAGAGGACGACGGTATATATATTTTGTAAAAACGTTTGTAACCTGCAAGACGAAACTTCAAAGACCACATAGAGCGTGTTTATTGTTGATCAGTATCAAATTTTGAATCATGTTTAAACGGTTGTCTGTGTAAGGTCTGTGGTGAACATTCTCCTAATTGCAAAACTGAATATAATAGCTTCAAATTTAGCAGAAACATTGGAAGTCTTTACACGCAGGTTAATACTGAAAAGGTATGACAAACCGTACGAATTTCTTCATATATTCTACAAAAATCGACAAAATTAACCACACCCACTTAACAGCGTCAATTTGAAATCTTTGTTTCTTGGTTTTTTTTTTTTCAAACTTTAATAGGATAAAAATGGTGGGTATAAAAGTTTCAGCAAAGCCGAATATAATTTTTTGACGTTATTGTACTGACTGTTTTTTGAATCTAATTTTGTCTGTTCGTCCGACGTCTGTCCATATAATTATGTGTTCAACCTATAGGTCTCGTTTTTGAGAAAAATGAGCTCATTTTGCTTATTTTGAAAAAATTACTGTATGAAGAAAATGTTGAAAATTTCTCAGCAAAATTTGTTAAGTAACAGTGTTTCGGCATCATTTGACGTAAAAACCTTACATCGGACGGGCCAATAAGAGCTCTTTCGTATAACCAGTCCTATGGAAAGTAAATCTTTATATTTAATGTTTATTGCAGGTTTTATAAACTGCCCATAGCAGAAATTTGGCATAAAAATTAATTGTACAAAACTTGGATTACTCTTTTACTATAAAATTGGCAACAATATGCATTTAACGGTTACAAAAAGCATTAAAAAAATATTACTACATAAAGGGATACGAGATTTTAAACATACTGTGCAGATCAACATCGCTATGCATTTCAGGGTTAAGTCAGTTTATACAATTCTTGGCGCAAAAACTTCTAATGAAGACATCGTCGAAGAAGAATTATTAGTTTATCGATCTCGTCCATTCGATTTAGTCTTTTGATTGTCCTCTGCTTCTACATTTCAAAATATTTCGTTATGAATAACTATTAAATAGAGGCGATATGGCGAAACTGCGAAAGTGCTTGAGATGATTTTCAAGAATGAAAGAAATTGAAAAACAGTTGGGAGCAGTGTAAAGTGATTGATTAGCACTTTCTGTGAAGTTTTATTCATTTATAAAATTATCTTAGCATTTCCGTTATAGAAACTTTTCAAGTAAGTCAATATTATGATAGAATATCTGTGACAATAATACATATTGTGTGATTGTGTTTCAAATTCGCCGAAATTTGTGATGCTCTTCAGTTGCGAGTACCTAAGTCAGCGTTAGGTATGGCTCAGTTTACAGGAAACTAGACATGTGTTAAAGTTAACATCTAAGGAATTTATTTTATAAAAAGTTATGTAAAATTTTTCATAATAATAATAAAAAAGATGAATAAAATCTTAATTACTTTGCTTAGTTTAGTTTTAAGTTCTGAAGTGAATTCCACGCGTAAGTAACAATACCTGAAAATTTTCCAAAATAATATTTAGTGAAAGAAGTTATATCGAAGAGTATGTGTATCCCCGTAAACCAATTTATGTTTTGTACTGTTGATAAAGAGCGCATGTCTTAATTTTAAAATGAAATGAACGAAAAGAGAAATCGAAGCGAACATGAGCAATAAGTTAATTCGCTTTGAAATGTTTGTTTACGTCCTCTCAGGCGGTGTGTTTACAAATTTTTGCATTCATACATATATCAACAGGTTATTTAGCACGTTTTCCTAATTTTCCATTTCATTATTTACTATTTCAATCTAGCTCCTCTAAGTTTCGAAGCCAATCCGGATACAAAACGCCTTTATGACGACTTATTAAGTAATTATAATCGTCTCATACGACCTGTTGTCAATAACACTGAAACTCTGACGGTATGGCTTGGTCTGAAGCTGTCTCAATTGATTGAAGTTAATCTAAGGAATCAAGTTATGACCACGAATTTATGGGTAAAACAGGTAAATAATATTTTTTGTTAAAAATCTCTAGTAAATTAAAAACTTTTATTTACGGCTGTAACAATTTCCTCTGTCGTTAACAAGAGTTTATCAAGCGAAATCTTTTTGATGCTTGATAGTATATGAACCGTAAAGAAAGGCGACAAATATGTGGGATATTCCATTAATTCATAGAGTAAATCGTTGAATTTTGCCATTGCAAAAGTAGTTCTGCGGAACTTGATAAAATACCTCCAACATTTTTCTCCCACAAAGACGTGTTTCTTAGAAATCCGTGCCAAAAAGAAAAACAGTTTAAAAAGGTACATACGACATATGGCAATTTTAAAAAATCGTATAAGTTGGAGACCCTATATATTTATTAAAAAAAAAAAACCGTACAAAAAAAGTAATAATGAAATCTATTCTATATATTTATAAAATAAGAATCATTCATTTTTATTATGAAAAACCAATTAAAACTGGTGTACAGGGAAAATCCAGTCCATAAGTACACACAAAACGGTCTGACTTCTGATCACAATATTCCCTCAATAATATTTTGTCGCTGTATATATGTTTCTGTGAGTCACTGCGAAAATTCGAATTAAAAGAAAAAACCCTTTTTTCCCGTTGTTGAATCGTATTATTTCAGAATTATTTAAATAAATGTCGTATTGAATGTATAACAGTTTTCGTAAGTTAAGCAGGTATTTTTTTAATGAAATTTACGCATCAACTTATTCAAAAATCTAAGGAATATTTCTTTATATTTTTTTTACGGACTTGACAACAACAAGTTTTGCATGCAAAATTTAACATATGTTTTTCTTTGGCACAATTTTCCCATCTTTTAACGCTTGGAAAGCGGGACATACTGAGATATAATTGAATGTTATTATATTGCATCAGAATACGTGTATTCTAAGATGGAAGGCTTCTTCCTTGTTTTTAGAATTAGAATAGACAAGTGGTAAAAGCAAGAACGATGTTTTTCCCGTTTCTATCCTGACCACAATGATCAAGGTAGATCGTAAATGCATGCCGATCGTATATCGTATCTGACATATCGTATTATACCGCATTACTAACAAAATCAAATTTTTGATAAAATAAGTTTGTATAAAATCGTTTTCTATTTGTTGAGAACGCAATTTCTAATTCCATAAAGGTTTTTGAAGTTTTACCGACCAGCGTTAAAAAACGCATTTTAGGAACCCTAAAAAGATCAGAATATTCTAATTTGCTTGTTTGGAGGTTTATAAGCAAAGGTGAAGGTGGGTTTCATCGGGATATGCGTACAGAGGGAATTGTCGTTTGGAGTGCTAAGTAAAAATTGAAAAGTCACTTTAAATCTCTATACTAAAATCCACACACTTTAAGATCATTTAGACAAAAGATCTAGAGAGTGGTCGAGATATTTAGTAGCGCCACATAAAAGTTGGTTCGGAACAGCGTTGTTGTTAATATGGTCCCTAGGTGTATAAAGCAAAGCTGCTTGCTTTATATGCCATAGTAAAGAGAGGATGTGAGGCGGTCGTCCTTTGTTAATTTTTGAATTAATATTCAACTAATAGCTAATAATTTTAAAATATTATTTTAATTTTTGAAAAAGCGTTGGTTCGATTATAAACTGCGTTGGGATCCCGAAGAATATGGCGGCGTTGAGCAATTATATGTACCTTCGGAACATATTTGGGTCCCGGACATTGTGCTTTATAATAACTGGGACGGTAATTATGAGGTAAAAATAAACAAAAACTTTTTTCATAAGTTGCCGTTATTCATTTCGTTCACTGCAAGATTTCTTCTTGAATACTGCACAACTCATCCACAGGTAACGCTCATGACAAAAGCAACCTTAAAATACACCGGCGAAGTCTTTTGGGAACCGCCAGCAATTTATAAGTCATCGTGCGAAATGAATGTCGAATACTTTCCATACGATGAACAAATTTGTTTTATGAAATTCGGTTCATGGACATACAACGGTGCACAGGTGGATTTGAAACATTTAGATCAGGTAAGCCAAGGGAAATAAATGTCCAATAATAATAAAATCATTTCCCTAAATAAGATAAAGAATGCTTGTGAAGAGAGAGCGTAGGCAAGTGAGAGTACAGTATGTGAGGGATATTGAGCAGAGATTTAATAGCTACTATAGTAAGAGATTTTGTAATGTATGTACGTTGTCCAATGGCAATAAATGTTAGTAAAAAATGTATTTATTGTCAAGTCGTAAAGCAACGTGCATGCATACATATGCACGTGCATAGATATGTTCGCTCATTCTCTTCGATATGAAGTGTAAAGAGTTTACCTTAAGGAATTTAGTTCAGTAATGTACGCGGAATGCAGGCGGTAAATTTATGTGAAACTTTTGTATTTTTTCTAATAAGGTTCCTGGCAGCAATTTGGTGCAAGTTGGAATTGATTTAAGCGAATTTTATTTATCGGTTGAATGGGACATTCTAGAAGTTCCAGCCACTAAAAACGAGGAATATTATCCGGACACTTTGGAACCATTTTCGGGTAATTTTTATGATTCCTGTTTGTATATTTTTTACAATACCTAGAAGGAAGATGGAAGCTTTCGAGACATAAAAAAGTATGTACGCTCCGAACTGTATCACACTCTGAATCAACCTAAGAATGTCCGTTTGTGTCTCTCTATATCTGAAGTTGATAACCATACTTCCTGTCGCAAGAGTTGAGAGAAAGGGTTCAAAAAAATTTGCAAAAATCCACAAATGTGGCCAATTGATCAAAGAATATGCCTACAGTATACCGTAAACCCAAACTTCTTCGTCTTTCTGGGCTTCCTGCAATTTACTCATAAGTTGCGGCAGATGAAATGGTAAAAATTTCGACGTATATTCTACGGGTGATTCGAAAGTATCGATTCCACGCCTACTCGATATAATAGATTATAAAAGTTTTATTTTTTCTCGAGTAATTTCGGTCACGGACGAATATAATTTTCTTGCTTGTTATTTTCCTTTTTGCTAACCAATCAAATAACTCGTACTGCAGACATTACATTTAAGCTGACGATGAGACGTAAAACATTATTCTATACCGTAAATTTGATCGTGCCCTGTGTGGCCTTAACCTTTCTTACTGTCTTGGTCTTCTATTTGCCTAGCGATTCGGGTGAAAAGGTAAGTAATGTAAATATTGGAAAGAATTTATATGTATCTGTACGGGTGTATAATGTTTTAGTTGTCGCTGGAATACACGAACAATTTGTAATTCCTTCATTATATGTTCATTTAAACAACAACATGATCACCTGAACAGACACATAAAGATAAACTTGGCTATTATTTGCATGCCTTCCATTTGTACTGATTGCTTGTTGTACACTATGACAAATTTCATTGCGTTAGTCGTTTCATCTTCAGTTTTTGTAAATGACCAGAATATATATGAATGCTAACGTTTAGATTTCAACTAGTTTCTCCGTCTGTCCATCATTTTCTATTCGATTGTTAGCGTCGCCAGAGTTAATATAGAAATTTTGAAACTGTGAAAAGATACGGATTCTCTACTAGACAAAGTTCTAAAATGGGGAAAGCTGAGTAGGAAAAGAAGCTCAGTTTAAACGAATTTATTCGTTTTCTGGAAGCGCAATGGAAGTACTGCTATTCCTGAAATGATTGAAAATGGAAATTGGGTAAGCTAATGTTGGATCAAAAGAAACAGCACTTAATTACGCTGGAATGAAATTTACGATGCCTTTTTAGTAAAGCTGAGAAAACGTAGTATAACCCGGAAACTGATCCCTCTTCTGTCCTCAATTAAATTTTTATCTAATCGGTTGGATATTAATGTACTTAGTGCGTAGCCTACCATTAGCAACGCCAGATTACCAGATGCCTTCACAATTACAAATAAATTTTACTTCAAAGTGGTAGTAAGTTATCTTCATAATTATTTAACCAGACGGTCTGGCAAATCTGATCTGAATTGGATTATAAGCTTGATGAAAAAGTAATAGAAAGCCCATGGTCACAGTAATGCTTCAATCATTTGCCGATAACGATTCATGCATTCTGATAACGGAATGAGTAGATCTCAAAACGACCGTGAATTCCTTCATATGTTGTCCTACTCAGTGCATTATAACATGACGTTTCCCTCTTTAAATTTTGAAAGCTTTTTATGTTGACCTGTTTTATAGTTTTTACCATGTTTAAACAACCTTTTGAGTGTCTCTAAAAGAGAGTCGCTCGTAAGTAAAGGGTACTTATAACCTGCATGCCAGCGAAGCATTGTATATCGTTGACGAAAACTATCGCAGAGCATAAGCTATTCGATACTGAAGGTAAAACAGTTTCAAGTTAGTCATGGCAATAAACTTGTCGCGTCCGACATATGTATCTTGAATGGATGGCTATTGTGGATTGACGTACAGAAGAACGGAAAACATTACTGAGGAAAGTTGAAATGAGGCTTGTAGGCTAAGAATATGTTAACGGTGTAATCCGACCACGTAGGTGGCCAACTGAGTTTAAAGAAGAGTCTCACAGTCTCCAAAACTACTAGAAATTTGCGAGTGTCGCACTTTCACTGGTCGCACTGGTGGGTATCTAGGATTATTGGCTCAACTTACTTGTTTTTTTCCCCTGATATCCTTTTTTCATCTCGTTATGTGCGTATTGTATTTATTTTCTATTTTCAATTTCCTACCAAAATAAGCATAATTTATACTTTTAATGATCTTTAGAATTTTTATATAAATTATGCTAATTCCTTACACATGTACTAACATAATCCTACATATACCAGAATTTGTATATGTAAGAGCGTTGTAATTGTGAAATTTCATTAAGTAATTTTTCATCGATTGTAAAATTTGCATATTTCCACATTGTTGTAGTTGTACATACAAACAAGCATTCGTACATTTAATCTTATTATAATTATTGTGCCGTGCGAAACTAATGTATGGTACATTATTGTTAATATTTTCAATATCGTGGTGTATGTACATATATTTATAAATATATATATATTAGTTTGGGGAAAAAGAAATCAATTATTTTTATATGAACTTCAGGACTATTTAACATGCTTCGGATTGTCCGATTTGGGTCAAATATCCACCGTTTTGTTGTACGATTTGTTGCCATTTTAAAGGTAACTTCAAAATGCCTCTCTCATAGAAGTCCTGGTCTCTATTTGCAAAAAACTTTAGTAGTCGATTTTCACAATCCTCCCTAGATTCCAATTTTTTATCATTAAAGAAATTTTGCAATGCAAGAAAAAGATGATAATCGCTTGGTGGCAAGTCCGGACTGTATGGCGGATGCATTAAAACTTCCCAACCAAGCTCCCGAAGTTTCTGGCGAGTCACTGTAGATGTGTGTGGCCCAGCGTTGTCCTGGTGGAACACGACACCTCTCCTGTTGGCCAATTCTGGCCGTTTCTGGTCAATCGCTATCTTCAAACGGTCCAGTTGTTGACAGTAGAGATCAGAATTTAGCGTTTGGTCATAGGGAAGCAACTCATAATAAATAATCCCTTTCCAGTCCCACCAAATGCATAGCAAAACCTTCCTGGCCGTTTGAGGTGCTTCACCGCTCTTTGACCACGATCGTTTTCGCACAGGGTTATCGTATGTGATCCATTTCTCATCTCCAGTCACCATCCGTCTAAGAAATGGGTCTATCTCATTCCGTTTGGCCAAGGCTTCGCAGATGGAAATTCGATCCATCATGTTTTTTTCTGTTAATTGGTGTGGCACCCAAACATCGAGCTTCTATTTGAATTCAGCTTTTGTGTAAATGGTTTAAAACTGTTTTATGGTCGATTTTTAGCTCCTGGGCGATGTTACGATTGCTAACATGCTGGTCAACTTCGATCATTTCTCCGATTTTATCGAGATTTTCGACGACCGGCCTACCTGTGCGAGGTGCATCTTTAACATCAAAAATTCCTGAACGGAATCTACGAAACCAAAATTGCACATAATTGGTTGTTACAGTATCGGAACCATAAACACCATTCACAATTTTAGCCGCCTGGCTTGCATTTTCGCCTTTGTCAAAGAAAAACTGTAAAATGTACCGAATTTTCTCCTTGTTCACTTCCATTTTTAACACGCTGAAACTCATAACTGAATGCACCAAACAAAAAACAGAAAAGAATTTTTTTTAGTGCGAAATGTCATCTTTCCAACGAGCATAAATCTGAAATTGTTTGATCGATACTTTACGAGAAATCTATCAGTGCAGCCATCTACCGAAAAAATAATGGATTTCTTTTTCTCCAAACTAATATATACATATATATATATATTTATATATATATATATATGTTGAAGTGCCCACTTGTAATCATGGTATATGTTTGTGTTGTAGGGTTATTTAAGTACAAAAGGTCGTTCATATATGAAATATGTATTTAATGTATAGATGTATCGTATTAACCATGTGTGTATAATTGTTATTCATTTAATGGCATTTGCGGCTTAGTATTTTTTTATTAGTTTTTCAATGTCTGTGTTAAGATGTTTTTAATGTATTTGCTATTGATTAGTATATTTAATGCATTTACTTTTGATAAGTACCTTTGACGTTTTAACCCTCAAAGTATAAATTCAATGTAAAAACTAAATATATGTTGTTGATTGAAAATAGGCAAAAACAAGGAGTGAATATAAAGTGAAAAAATACTTACAAGTAAAAATATGTTAAATGATACTATTTTTTTTCTACTGGACGCCCTCAGAATTTAAAAAAAAACCATCCGATAAGTTGGCCTGACCTGCTATTACTTATGGAATTAAAACAATTTTCGTATATAATAGGTGCTTGCACTTAATCTGATCATTTTGTCACTTGAAAAAAGAATTTATTGAGAAAAATCGGTACGATATATATAAATCAAACTATTTTCCATTTTTTTCTACAACCTTTTCTTATTCTTCTGGCAACATAGCGATACCGTGACGAAAGAACATGGTTGGGTTTGTAACAAACCTGCATTCCTTCAGCATATCAAAACCGCGGGCCAGCCAGGCCATGCTGTATCGATCTGCACAAGTTGTAATCAGAAGTTGCTATATCTCGTGAGTACGCTAAGTGCGGCCGAACTTTTCATTCTAACTGGAACAGTGTATCCTTGACAACTCTTGCAACGTGTGGATGAGGATTGTCATACAAGAGGATGATTTCGCATCTGTTAATCGGTATTGCTGATCTTTTTGCAACAATGCAACGTCCAATTTGTTCAATTGACATCACTAGGCATCTGCAGCAACACTTTCATTCGTTAGCCGCTCGTAATGCACTGCACTTTGCTGATCTCACCAAATGCACAGCAAAATTTTATGGCTTCGGTGTCGATGTGGATGGCTCTCCTAGACTAATCCATGACTTTTTGCGTTTGGGCCTGCCGTAGCCGATCCACTTTTCATCGCCAGTCACAATACACCACAGAAACTCTTCTCTTTTTGGCTGGCAAGAAATGAAAATTCGATATTGAAACCCTTCGAAATGATACTTTTAGTCAATTCGCATGATAGCCAATTTCTCTCCTTTTGGACCTTTCCATCGCATGTAAACGGAAACAGTTGATCCATCAATTGCTAAACTGTTCGAAAATTGTTTGGGAGTTTGAATTACTTAATCCGGGCCGTTCTCTGTCATTGTCATCAAAACCATCAATTTTAAGCCGTTGAAGCCAAAATTGACCGATGGCACAGCATCACCAAAAGCTTCTAAAAATGCTTGACGGGTTCCGGCAGCAGATTTCTCCAAATCGAACAACTAAAGTAATGAATGTCGAAAATACAATTTTGAGCTTCCCATTATTAGCCTCTGTGTACGGTGGTTAACTCAATAATACTGAATGAAAAGTTATTATTTTAGGTTGAGAAAGGTCATCGAAAGCATCGAATATAACCGTTCTGTACATTACTTTCGCATTATCCTATTAATTTTGATCATCATTTTGGTCGTTGATCAAAATACGTGCAAGCACCTAATAGATCGAACTGAATTCGTATCTAATGAAAATCGTCTCTTAATTCGTGTGCTTCTCTTTGCCTTCTTACATCTTATTTTTGCGCTCAGAAAGATTTTTCCTGGGCTCAAATTACATTTTCTTAGCAATACTTACTGTGTCAGTTTAAGCGCGCTTTAGCATTTGGTGTGGTTATTGTTTGTCCTTTTAAAGGAGGTGGAGTATTGTTTTCTTTTTCGGATTCGAATTGATGTTGATTTACCCCGAAGTAGTTGAACGTCTTATTCACTTTCAATCTTCCATTCCTTATTATCAGTAAAAAGTTGAGATAGAGAAAACACTTTTTTTGTGATCAACGTCGTACTGATAGTCTGGGCTTCCACCCCGTCAATTTTTTATTGCCAATAATGGCCGACTTTCTATTGTATGAAGTCTTCTGCTTTATATTGCTATTAGATATTAAACCGTCGTAAACTTAAGTTAAAATTAAGTTTTTAAGTTTGAAACGACTTGTCGAAAATACTTTTTTAATTGATTTGTGTGTTTTTTGTGTATTTTGCTGTAATATAGGCGGAATCGATCTTTAAGCTAGGTTGAAATATTAATAAGCACTTTAATATATAATTTGGTGCCTTTCTACAACTGAAATCATGAATTTTCTTATCGCCACACCGTTTTGCGTAGTCGATATTGACTGACATTTTTTTCATACCTTCAAATAGAGAGACAATGTCAAAGGAGATATTGCATATCGTCATGTCGGCAATATATCTGATATAACCTGATACAAATTTGTTTATTGCAATCGTCAAGTAGAAAGTATTTACGTTTAACGACATCAACACACGCATCTTTATGTTACACATTCAACTAATTTGGCTTACGTGCGGAGCGCCTTATTTTCCGTACAACAAACAAAATAAGCTTCATTTTGAAAAAGGAAAAGTCGGCATAATTTAATTCGAGATAAAAAAGTTTTACCTTTAGAAGTAATTGTTGTGAATTGTCTGTGTTCGACTTCCACTTAATTTTAAAATTAATTCTAAGATTGTTTTTAACCTGAGGCAACTAACAAATAAGATAATTGGCTTTCCGTCAACAATTTCTGATCCGATCATCTCAATCGAACCAATCTGTTTGAATTGAAGATACGTTCTTCACATGTTTGTCTTTCAGACTTCATTAAAGGATTTTACTTCATTGAAAATTCACTGAAAAACTTCTGGCAAAAGAGAAGTGTTTGGAATTATGATGTTTATCTTTTAGATTTGCTTTGCTCTTAGTTAAGAAAATTTAGCAATCCATTTAGCGTTCAGGCAAAGCCTGGCTTGTAATTGTGTTTCATATGATTTAACTAGCATTTGCATTAATGTTGTCATGTTAGTTGATTCTGTAATTGATATTTAAATTTAAATGTTTGCTTTGATTGGTCAGTGGAATAGTTGATGTTGACATATTGTTATAAAAGCAGTTAATGAAAAGAAAGAAAAAAAAATAATCCTATACAGACACACACATATGGTATATGCAATTTACATATCGTTGACAGGTTACTTTATGTATTTCTATACTTGTCTCATTGACTGTATTCTTCTTGCTGTTGGCCGAAATTATACCGCCAACATCATTGGCTGTACCACTGCTAGGAAAATATTTACTATTTACTATGATATTGGTCTCGTTGTCTGTCTGGACAACTGTTTGTGTGCTAAACATACATTTTAGGTAAGTGCATTCCTTTATAAATCACACGATGTTATCTTAAAACATGAGTTTGCGTGTGCGTACGTTTGTATAAAGGTCGCCATCAACTCACAAGATGTCACCATTGGTGCGTAAGTTGTTTTTACATTTTATGCCGAAGCTAATGATGATGCGCCGCACTAAATATAGTCTACCGGATTACGACGACACCACGCCTAGTAATGGCTACACAAATGAAATCGATGTGCGGTAAGGTGACAAATCAAAATGACGGCTTAAAAGATAATTGAAAAATTTCTCGTTTGTCTCGTAATTTAGAGATAGCATAAGCGATTTTCCGAACGATTTCAAGGATGGCCAAGATGCTGTTTACGACAATGGCAACCAAAACTCCATTGGTGAGTATTTAAAAAAATTTTTTAGACCACTTTCATATTTTTTGTTGAATTTTACATTGGTTAAGACTCTGATAATGTTATACCGAGGAATTTGACACCAGAAGTACTACAGGCTCTGCGTGCAGTACGCTTTATAGCACAACATATTAAGGATGCTGATAAGGATAACGAGGTAAGTTTTCCTTAAATGCAGGGTATAAGCAATTGATTTAAGCGATGCCGAGCGCCTATGCGTAACAGAATGAAATCTTTGTTCTTTAAGAGACTTGACTGCGAGTTTTGCGATAAGCTACCACGCAACGTAGCGTTGCAATCCATGTGTCAATTGCTGCGGGATAGTATATACTGCTCTTTTAACTGGCCACAGAAAATACTGACAGTAGGTTCAAATATTAAATAAAAGTTATTGTCTATTGCTTATGCTCTTATAGAGGTATCATGTCTAGTTTTTCGTTATATTTTGCGTCACAAAGATTTTACATCTTGACTGATCAAGAATGTATGTATATATTTACTTTACTGCCCGAAGATAAATACAAAAATGGTGAACTGAATTTCCATTTGTATTAAATTTTATGCACAATAATTATGACCAGACTCTAGAAACTCGCTTGTTTCTTTTTAATGAGACGGAAAAATAAGAAATACGAAATAGAGAAAAATTACTCGGAATAGTACACAATATTCCCAATAAATTGCTGATTACTCGTAAGTAGACTTTTCGATATTAGCTTGGGACTTAGAATGGCGACCAAATTTAAACCAGGTCCTTAGCTTCCGTACAGAGTTTTCGTAGGGGACATTTTTCTAAAAATAACTGGAAATTTACCATTTTCTTTTTGTTTTATTTCATTGTTTTTTTTAAAAGATCGTTGAAGATTGGAAATTTGTCTCGATGGTTTTGGATCGTTTCTTCTTATGGACGTTTACGTTGTCGTGCATTTTCGGTACATTTGCTATAATTTGTCAATCACCTTCGTTATATGACACACGATTGCCTATCGATCGCCAGTTGAGTGAAATACCGTTAAGGAAAAATAATTTCATGTTACCGCCAGATATAGTTCGTCAAATAGTTAATTAAGATATTTATATATTTATCGATGATATCCATAATTATAGTTAAAAATTTTCTCGCATAATGAAAACTAAAGTAACGACATTATCTTCCAAGTTTTAAAATAGGTTCATTGCTACTTTCATCGAAACTGAATAAACAACAAAAAAATAGAAGAACAAAAATGAAGGAAGGAATAACACACAGGCGCAGGGCATGTGATAACATGTGTGCGCTTAAGATTTTATAGAAATAGCGTTAATGTAATAAATGCACAAATGTATGCACATCTTAATTTATTCTATGAATGTAATCAAGAAAAATACTTCTGCACATATACACGCACAGAATTATAATAAAACAAAAATTTTCAAATTCAACAAAATTGTTTTCGTTTGCTTTGTTTCGTGTTTTTAGGAAAGATTTCTAGTTTTCTTATGGAAAAAGTTCATTCCGTTGGAAACTCGCAGATAACACAAAGGGCTTGTAATTGTTCTGCGAATTTTCTTCTTCGCTTGCTAAACATTTTATGTGAGCGCAAATACATAAAGCATAAATAAGTTTATAAGCAAAAACTTTCTTCCTGTAACCTTTTGTGCATAATGCGATGTTTTATTAAATATACACGCCTATATTTATGCATATATATACGTATATATATATATATACATATATACATACATATATGTATATATATATTATATTTAGACTTGTAAAATTCATATCGGCAACGACTGGATATATATGTACCATAGATTTTTTAATGTGGAATTTATTTTTGGAAAAAGAGCAAAGATAATGACAATTGTAGATCAAACTTATATATTATTTTTTCATTTGTAAACAATTTATGCTCAAAAAAAATTATATTCTCTAACAACTGAGAGATGGAAGTTTTATTGTATTGGTGAAAAGTACATAACGGTTAAATTCGATTATTTTGACCTTTCTTTACCTAAAATAATAGTTTTCCATTTAGTATGACTGAGTTATGCAGTGCAAACAGATGCACGGCATCTCCCTCAAAATTGCGTCTCCGACATTCATTGGTGGATTTAAAGAAATAATGCTGCTCAGTTATATACGAATTGTCGGTTTTAGTTTCAACGAGTTAAAATTTATGATTTTTATATCAATGACAAAGAACGGCCTGGAAGACTAGAAATGTTCGAAGACAATGAATTGTCAGCTTTATTGGACGAAAACCTAGCTCAAAGTGTCAAAGACTTTCCGAACAGCTTAGCAATTGAAGGATTAACTGTTTCTAGACGTTTATAAGAGGAGGAAAGTAACTATCATGCGAATTGATTGAATATGTCATTTGGTTTCGTTTCAACATCGCGGTTTTAATGCTTACCACGCAAAAAAGAGTTTTCCGTTGTGTACTCGGTGACGATGAAAAGTGGATCTACTACGACAATCGCGAGCACAAAAATTCATGGGTTAGTCCATGGGAAAGCAATCCATATCGACACCGAAACGGAGTGTTCATGACCACAAGCGGCGAATGAAATTGCTGTTGCAGATGTCTGCCGATGCCAATTGCACGAATTGAGCGACGCATTGCAAACAGAACCAGCAAAAGCGATTAAAAGACGCGAAGCCGTCCTCTTGGATGATAAGGAAGGAAGATCCGTTGCATCTGACAAATACTAGGATACAATGAAATTATTACCATATGTATGTCCGGCTCTTTGAGGATATTTTCAAGTGTTATATCTTACGTCAAATTGAATATACTTGTACATATGAAGTGAACGGTTAATGAAAATCCACATTTTCATTGAAGTTCTTAATAAAATGAATAAATATTTATATAAAATTGAACAGTTTTTTGTTTTTATACTCATCATCAAAAGATAACGAATATAATTATTTTCTCAAAACGTTTGTAACGCACAGAAGCAGAGACTCCATAAAGTATATGTATTTTTCACTAGCATCAAATTCTAAGCTTATACGTCTGTCCGCCCGCCCGCCTATCTGTGTGTCTGCGTAATGTCTTTGTTTGAACACTCTCTTCGTCGCAGAACTGAAGCTTTCGGCCTTAAATTTGTAAGAGAAATGTAGGAAGTTCATGCAGATTTGACAATGGAACGAATGATCAACCCGCGCGTCCACACTAAAGTGTAAAATGAACACAACTGCAAAGATTAACAAGTTTTTCCTCATTATTCGTAAATTATAAAATATAGCAAGCTCGACTTGTCTATTAACACTTTGTGGATGGCCATATTATTCATGCGTAAAAATGAAAAAAATTGCTTACGCGTGCACAAAGGGATTACATTTTTATTTTTTTTGAGGTTTTCTGCTTGTTACTCGTAAGGCAAATACGACAGGATTTTGAAAATGAATTTGTCCACTCCTCACATGCAGATATATTATCTGTTTAAAAATGGGTTAATTCTAAAATAAACATGGTGGACCTTGCAACGTCGAGGAATCTTTTTTGTCGCCGTATAATCAATTGGGTACCAAATAAAAGAACATTTTGAGTAGAATGCGACACTACACTTCGTTAATTCTAAATTAAACATCGCGGACGTCACTACATGGTGGAGTAATATTTTCTTCATAATTCGATATGTCGACATTGATATCAATAAAACCGATTTGGAGAGCAGATACAGACACGAGATGGTTTTTTGCCCATAAACTACAACGGACACGCGGTACAAGCCACCACTTTTGTTCGATAAAAGAGTAAAAAATGAGCCACGTCCATACAATATTATGGTGCATGGAGAGTAAACCTTTTTTTTTTTTTTGGACTTTTTTAGGATAACGGTGCTGAGTATAAACGATTCAATAGCTTTCCAATGTAATCTTCTTATTTGTTGTTATAAAAAGAACTAAAAATACTCTAGGAGGCCACGGCAGAACATTAAATATCTGACGTCACCCTATAGATAATCATATAAAAAGTTTCCAAAGAAACGCCTTTTATAGGAAGTGGTGAAGAAAGTTTCCTTATCCGAATAATTTTCAATAAGGTTCGTCTTTGGACCAAAATACTCCGGCGTAGCAAATTCAATTATTTATTTATAATTCATGAATTCAATACACAAGGCATACAAGAACCAATTTAAGTGCAGTGGAGCAAGTATAAATTACACGTTACGACCATGGGAGTATCCAATAAATGTCAAGATTACCACAAAAAAATATGAGCTATTACCGCAAATTCAAAATTTCAAAGGCAATGGAATAGATGCAGAGGGCAATCCTACGATACAACTAAAAATGAAAGCTATAAATCACAATTTATATAACTAATTTCCTATTTACACTTTACAAATTACAATTCGACTCCCCAAAAAAAAGAAAAATTAATCACGTAGCCACTCCAAATGTTACACATAACCCAACCGAATGAACTAACTTTAATGAGCGCAATGGGAGCCCAAACCCCGGTCACAGTTCATCTCTTGATCGATTTGACAAGTTAGTAATGCTTATGTAATAGGAGAATATATTACGCAAAGACACAAAAGTACCGAAGAGGCTGAACCCGAAAAGCATTATTTGAGTGAGAAAATATATGTAGGTCCCTTGACAGATAATTGCAGCAACGCGCTTCACGCGCAAGAAAGAATCTCTCAAAACAACTCTATCTGGTGGAGCTCGTAAATAGAAAAGGTAGAATAAAAATTTAGAGACAGGCCATTTTAATAACTCTATAAAAGTGCAGTAAATTACGATACAGTGGGAAAAGACCAAAAGTACATCCAAACTATGCTCCGACATATGCGCTCAACCACGAATATTATAGACATAAGGATACAATAGAATTCATTCGACTAAGTCGAGAAAAAACACAAGTTGTGGTACCAGCTACTGCCTTCAGGCCACAAAAGATCTGTGGCATCAGAAGAGCATAAGGTAGTCTATACGTGGCTGGTTGCGGCATATAAGTACTATTGGAATAAATTGGTCGACAGTTTTCCATGAACGAAATCAATGTGTTCCTCAAAAGTGAAGTGACGATCAGTAAATATACTAAGATGTAGATCAATAATCTCTATATTGGACTCACAAGTAAGGACATTTAATTGGGGCCAATACTGTTCCATATTCCCAAAAAGTATTTCGACGAGTTTATGTATAAAGTTTTAAACTGAGACCATTCAAAAAGCTGCCCTAAATTATAATAAATATTCCACTCAAGTGCCGCCAACCACTGTCCGTGCTGTACGCTGTATATCATCTGCGAATAAATAAGGCTTGCAGATATTAGTTCCTACTAGTTCCGGCATACTATTGCCATATGTCATCAAAAGAAGAACCGCTACTACAGATTCTTGGGCCACCTCAGAGCACCAGACGAATTCTCGAAAAATTATCATTAATGTCCACAAACTGAAATCCTCCAGTTATATATGAATGCATAAGCTCATAAGGCGATCTTGAAAATCCAAAAGGCCTCGCCATCTTTTCAATACGTCCCAAATGGTTCATAGAGTTAAAAGCTTTCGAGAGAAGAGAAATAGGGCAATAAACATATCGTATTCAACGGACGATTGCTTGCCAATCAGGTGATTGCAGGCCGAGCATATACTGCTTTCCTTTGCGGGTGCCACAGTTGTAAGCATATTATACTACCCACATCAGCACTGAGAAATAGAGTAACATGTTGCTTTAAACGGCTACAAAATGCATAGGGAAATTTCAGAAAAGAAAAAGCTTCAATTAGCACTGACATTACATCCTATCTTAGCAGAATATCCAGCAACGTACAACAATATTAGCAACCAGCTCCGATTAGATAAATTCCAACGCCACGTCGCCACCAGCGTATTCACTTTCTATACAAATTGCGCCTTAAAGCAGTTATACCAACATATGACTTTGTATTATAACAAGTAAAACAATACGTTAAGCCAAACGTTCATTACGTTCGATAAAGGCGATTTTGCAGATTTGAAGAACGCGGAATTAGCGTACAATTATAAATTATAATTATAAATTGTTAATAATTCTGTTTTATAAGGATAAGCAACCTTCAACTGTAGGAACATAATTTATTCTATTGTATGTTTTGATAAACATTTTAAAGTCATATTTACTTGCTCTCAGTTAACAATAGTAATTTTTCCTTTCATAATTTTCTCTTTCACTGAAGTTAGGTGGCCAGACAAAGATATTGCTTGTCAGCACAGAAAAACTTCACTTTTGGTTGAGATCAATAGTACATTTATTTTATAAGGAAAACGTTCAGAAACAGGAAGAACAAGGCGGAGTTTCAACCCAAGGTTGTCAAACTTTTTTCGTTTAGTAATAATGTAATTTACCCAAAATATCTCAAAAATTGCGTCCTCTGCGGTGAACATAAGAAATCAACATGCATAGAAAAGTTTCGATAGACTTAGAATATAACGTTTAATCGATATTTAGACCATCTGCACAAGCTTAATACATACTTGTACTATAAGTGTGCTGATACATCTGAAGTATTTTCCCTTTAACACTAGATCGACAGACAGTCAATTTGATTCATTTACGACTTCATTTGCTATATACTTGGAAAAATTAAAATTGTACTTTTAAAAATTTGTATTGATTTTTGCTAAAATTGTGGAATGAATACAAATAGTAATTCCTTCCCTTTCTCTTAGTTCCAAAAAACCATATGTGCTACATCTATTTTGCCGGACTTGAGTCAGATTGACTAATTGAATATTTATAGATTTGTTGACAGCAGTTAGACATGTTATAACAGTCGATCAGCGATCGTTCTCAACTAAAGCTAGGTGCCCATTTAGTCAATATATTCCGAAAGAACCAGATAGATTTGGCATCAAATATTGGCTAGGCGTCGATAAGTGATTGGAGAAGGCTGAATTGTCACATTCAAGTATCACGAGAAAGAAATGGAAGCAAGCTCAACTGTGCTAAACGTAACAAAAAAAAAACTGTGGAAATGGATTCCGAACATAGAATATTTATGTAAAAACAAGTTTTGACTAACATTTTTTTAAAATAAAATCCATTTTTTTTTATAAAGGTTCAATTTTTTAATTGACTCATTTTAAACAAAAAAATGGTATACACTCAACGTCCGGCAATCCAGTGCTAATTAACGAATACAATAATTCATAAGATGGAAAAGTGACGCAAGTCTCGTTAGACATAAAACAAGTAAGGACATTATAGTCGGACAAGGCCGAATTGGTACAGTTATTCGGTCGTTTGGCAATAATATACTAAAAATTACACATTATTTCTATGCAAAGGCATTCTTTTCATGAACGCCCACATATTTTAATTTTTTTAACTCACTTCCGTGTCCAAGAACAGGCAGACAGATAAAATAGGGCGAACAGACTGACATGGCTGAATCGATTCATCTGTCAATAACCTGATCAGGAATATACATATTGTTATGAAATTCACTTTTTACAAGATACAGTCCGTATCACTAGATCGTGAATATTTTGATCAAGAGAAATCCACTTCAAAGTTCTTTTATTTTACTACTTTGTCTTTCACAACAGTAGGAATATTTATTTACAATTTATTTTGGCCGTACTCTCAACTTCTACGTTCTTGCCAGACTAACTCTACTTTTCACAAATATTTTACTTATATACAAATTTACAAGCATCTTACTATACCTAATGTGATGGTTTTATTTCTAATCCCAGCCTGCTTTCCCTGTAATCGTTTTCATCGGCCTGCACCTGCATGACGAGCCTGTGAATATGCACTTAGCTTTTACCTGTTTGCTTTTCCACAAATCGTTTTCATCGGCCTGCAGCTTCATGAGGCGCCTGCGAATGGTCATTTGGTTTTTCCTTCTTTAGGAAATTTATTATTACGAAAAATACTTAGCTGACATTAACTGGATTTGGGATTTTCGTAACAATATTTTATCAGGAGAGATGGAAGAAGTCTAGTATACCGAAACTTTCCCATTGTCTGTGCATTGTTTTGAAAGATTCTTAAGTTATAAAAGTTTACAAATTTTTATTAATTATCTTTGTTACTTTCAGGAAAAATCTAGTCAAGAATTTTTAAGCTTTTTAAATATATTTTCCAATGTTGTGAAATAGTTCCATAAAAACAAATCATCTCAAGAAATCTCTTATGAAATTGTCACGTATATGTATAAATCAAAATGTATTTGCTACTGTGTGGGAAGATTAAGTTCAATTTTGTGAGGCTTTACTTCTGAAAGCAAATAAAAAATCTTTTAAGCTAACAACTCAAAACATAATAAAAATATAAAAATGATATTTAAGTGAAGCTCATTGTAAGCCACAATAAATTTTACTTGACGATGCGTCTTGTCATGCGTTATTGTTTCTTTTTTGCGGATTTTTTTTGGATGAATGTACGTTTCTCCATTTTTGTTTTCCCAGACTTTCGGTATGGGTTCATAAAATCCGATAGTTTCACCTAATTTTATTTATTTTTTAAGTTTTGCCTCATTTGGCGCTTGAATGAAGTAAGTTGGTGTATGCGTATCTACGAGGTGTACTTGCCATGCTGCTTACAAGGACTAGGGCTGGAAGAAATGATACTTCACATTTTCTGAAAAATTCTCTTTAATGACCCACAAGTATTCTTATAGATTAAACATTTTTTTTGGAATTTATCAAATAATGTAGAACATCCAAGATCATTGTCTACATCGTCTGGTCTTTTGTGATAGACGGCTCTTTTTAACATTTGCTGCTCCATTAAAGATTCACGCTACCACTTCTTATGCGATCACATTGTCGTGTTGCGAACATGGTTTCTTTCGGATAACCACAGTCACCTTTTGCGCTGACTATTTGCCCGTTTATCGCGTAGTGAAGTCACCGCTAGATACTAGAGTTGAAAAAAATGCAAATTCACCGATCATTAAAACAATAACAGCGCCAAATATAATTCTTTTGGTGGAGCTCTCTCGGGTTCATATTAGAAAGCCCGTCCATGAAGCATGAGCAGCAATCGACTGCCATATATTTTTATTCCTTATGCATTTCATAGACATTATTACTTCTGAATAACACTGATAGTTATCCTATTTCTTCGGAATTCATATCATTAGGTGCTTACGTGTATTTCAATAATTTTTTCACTTGAAAAACGAATTTATTGAGGAAAATTGGTGCAATATATATTAATCGAAATGCTTTTCATAATTTTCTACAGCTTTTCCTCATCTTTCTACCAATATTTCGATACCGTGTCGAAAGAACGATATTGGTTTGGCAGCGATCCAATTATCGGCCCCCTTTCTCGCTTCTTCAGCATTTGCAAACTGATGGCAATCAGAAGACTATGTCTAGTGAGTACGCTGGATTCGGCAGAATTTCCCATTTGAGCTTCAACAGTGTATCATTGACAACTCCTGCAAGTTGTTTTGTCATGCAAGAGGATAACTTTATATCTGTTAACCGCTATTGCTGATGTTTTTTGCGACAATATGTCATTCAGTTTGTTCACTTGACGTCGGCAAACATCTGTAGTAACAATTTCATTCGGTTGTAGTAGGTTGGTAAGACACTACATTTTGCTGATCCTACCATATGCACAGCAAGGCATGGCCATGAATATTCTGGTTCGGCGTTCATGTAGATGGCCGTCCTAGACTAACCTGTGACTTTTTGCGTTTGGAATTTCGTAGTTGATTCATTTTTTATCGCCAATCGCAACACACCACAGAAAACTGCTCTTTCTTTGCCCGGCAATGAATTAAACGGCGATGTTGAAACGGATTGAAATGCCATTTTCAACCATTCGTACGGTAGCCATTTTTCCTCTTTTCGAATTTTTCCCGTTCCTCTAAGTTGTTCGCAAGTTCTTTAAGAGGTTGACCTGGGCTTACCGCCAATAACTCTTGCGATTTATTGCCTTCGAACTTTTTTGATCCTCCTTTTAAACCATTCCAACCAAAGCGAACAGTTTTGCTTTGATTGGTCAGTATCAACAGATCCTATCCTCTTCATATTTATTTCTTTATTTTCTTATTTATCTAGTGTTATGCGATTTATTTGTTTGTTCAAACATCAAAGATAAGGGTCGTGTCCAATCTCACGGTGCCGCAGAATTACTAAAAGATATATTGAACAATTTGAATATTCTGTTTGATGAATTCTTTACCTTCTACAGATTTATCTACGAATACTGCAAAGCAACTTCCATGACCTGTCGGGTAAGATCGCGAATAATCGCATTTTTTTCTGTAACAGTTTATAACGAGTTACCCTCGTATTTGTTGGCGAAATTGTTTTTAGTTTGCGGTCATGGGTTTATGAGGATTTACTAGGGACTTTACTCCATATAAATAGGATAATATTTTTCTATTTTCTATTCTATTTTCATGCGTAACACATACTGATACGGATACGTACACAGTTAAAAGTTAAATATAGTGCAGAAGAGAATAAATATTTATGCGTTTATGTGTACGTTCTTGTAAATTTTATTACTTTGAGATGTTAAACCATTAGAGAGCCATAATTTCCACATACACGCACACATTTCTACATACTTACATTTAAGTTGTGCAATATTTGTTATTGTTGTTTGGGTTGCTGTCGTTGCTGTCGTTGTTGTTCCTTTTGTTGTTACAGTTTTTATATATCCATTTGATTTATGATATTTTCTTATTTGAAGTGACAAATAAGTGAAAAAAAAGAAAATTAATTTATAATTTAATAATAAAAAAACCTCGCTCTGTAGCAAAAAAAAAGAAGAAATACAAAGGAAACATTTTATTACATTTTACTATTGCGAACACTTAAATTCATTAACGACAACAGCAGTGACTTTTGACTGTCATGTAATAAATACGATAAATATATAGGAAATGCTTATAAGCAAGCATAACTATCAGTTAGATATTTGGTCTTTACTAGTGTTGGCAGCTTATAAAGAGAGTGAAAAAGAGAAAGGAAGAAGGCAAGAAGTAAGGTGAAACAGAGAGTGAAGTTCTGGTTGTGAAACGCAAAGAGGCGAATAAAGTGTTAGTCTGGCAAATGAAGGCAAAAAATTTAAATTAGATTTCGTTTTGTACAAGAAAATGCAATTGCAACAATAATAACACTTCTAATGACACATACACACACGGATATATAAGACAATATTAAAAAATTGGAGAACGAAAAAAACTATACACAAAATAACAATAATAATGGAGGAGAAGAACTAACATTGTCTATGAAGTTGTGACATTTAATACTCTACGCTCTCTAGTATACTATCAAAGAGTGATTCTTCCGTATAAATCTGAAACAAAATAGATCTTAAGAAGGTATCATCTCCTTGTTGAAACCAATCATATAATAATTGGGTGATTTTTTGGTTAATTTACTTACGCCAAGCGAATGCTGCTAATTTGAACTCTGGAAGACATTGAAAAGTTACTCGACTACAATTCTGTTCTATTTAAGAAGTGGCAGGAAGAGTTTTACAACACATAGATTTGTTAAGAAATTCAATGTGGAAGAACAAATAGATCTAGTGAAGCCTGCAGGTGCTTAATAAGTCGATAGATTAGTGAGGAAGAGGACTGCAATCGCTTGTAAGACAGTAATCTGTCCTGTATAAGTACAAGAGTACGAGTAAGTAGGAAGAGGACCTAGTCAGGAAAGTTCTAGTTTTCCTCATTGGTGGATTGTATAGATGTGTACATATTAAAGAACGGTGTATCTCTAAATACTTTGTTAAAATTCATAAATACTCCTGATGGTTAATATTGACAAAGGAGCTAACCAAAAAATGGAATGAATAGAATATGTCAGTTGTACGAGAAAGTGCTCGGATTTATTATTAGCAAGCATATTTAACTCAAAACCTAAACTCGCCTTCATATGAGGTTGCGTTGTGCTTAAAACTTGATCAAGATAACCATGACGTTAGACAAATCGGGAGACTTCATTTTTAGTTATTCTTAGTTGGTCGACAATTTTTGGATCAATCGCTCAGCAAATAAAAATTAACTATTTCCTGCGCGACTCAAACTGACCTTATTGGCTTACTTACTTCAACTTCAGCGAAAGATGTCAATCGTTATTGTCGACAGCTATTTCTTGTTTTTGGTGAGAGAAATGGATTATTGAAAATGGAATTCAGACTACAAAGCATGTTCCAGCAAATCATAAGAACGCCAGAAAAGATCATAACTTCGTCCCTCGTATGAATCGCTTCTAAATGTCAGAAGATCGTTCGGACTAGTTAATGTACGCTTAACGTAATCTTGACTGAGAAAAATAGATTTACTATGAGAAAAAAATTATTTTAGTAACGATAACAAAAACTTTTGTTTTAAGCTTTGTTGAAAACAATTAATTACTTCAGTTCTTCTAAAGAGAGGCGTCATAGCAGCATAAGTCGTCGTAGGATAAGTCGGGATGCTTTCCGTAGCGAAGTTTGGTTAAAAAAATTCCAGGAAAGGAATCTTTTGTTCATTGTTTACAAACATTGCAACGTTTCAAAAAAAGGTACCATCATTATTTTTCTAAAAAAAAAAGATTAAACATGATGGCCGAAGAGGAAAGGCAACTAAAAACAGAATTCGCTCGGTAAATGCGGATAATCATTACAATCACATATCAGAAATATTCCATGTATGTATTGCATATATGTTTTTTACTAAAATATGAAGTTTGTGAAATCTATGTATGATGTTCGAATTTTACAAAAGAGCCTTATTCTTATGTCGAAAGAAGGAAGACGAGGTAAATAATATTTTAATTTTTAAGTTGTTCAAGCCTCTACAGTTCGTTTCATTTTTATAAACAGAGGGTTGCTGAATTGAAATCTCGAAAGACTAATTGTAATACCACATACGTGAGAGAATTTGGACTGAGTCCCTTGTTCGTGTTCAGTTTTGGATAACTAATTCGGCGGAGCAGTGTAGTCCCTATGAAGCCTTTAGGTGCATTTTTGTTAGAGAAACATTCTAACCTTAAGAGGTGTTCCGCTCATGATGCAAGTTCTATTGAAGGGATTACAGCATTTTGCACTCCTTGCAGAACTTTTTTTGGAAAAGACTGAATTCAAACAATTAGTTTTTATTTTACATTAAGTATTTTCGCTATTTTCATCTCGCCTGATGTAAACAAACAAGATCTTGTTCAACATATGTTATATATTGTATATAAAAGTATTTAACTAACTATCTACACAATTACGCACAGATGTGGAAGGTCAGACTTCATAAGAAGTTATAAAATGATTGTCATCATTTGGTCTTAAAATCGTTAGTGTGTTAAAAGTTGGGCGCAATATATCTTATTCTGACAGCGATGAACAAATTCAAATATGGGGGTGAATGCTCGGTATTAAAAAACGATCAGTGGGCTCCGTAGTCTTCGATTAAATAAAGAATGGGGCTGACTTAAAATTTTTTGTCAGTTAGGAAAAGCTTGTCATTGTCCTATACGTAAGGAAGGCAAGCTACGCTTTCCCACCTTTTTTCTTCTTATAAATAATTGACTGCCATGACCGGACTAGCATTAAATATTGAACCGTTACGTTTGTTTACAAAACACAAACACTTTAACCGCCTTAATATAACTCGTTTCCCTTCTTGATGTCTTGTGCAACAACTACAATATTTTCAAGGATTCTCTTTAGAGTAAGAAAAGAAAAGAAAAAAACAAACAATTTGAATTTAAATTTGAATACGCAACTGTTGGCAAGTGTTTGTATATGTATAGGCGTCTACATCTTGTTTATGAACATTTAAATATTAGAAGACACGTCAAGTGTTTCAAATGAGCTGTGAGCTTCGAAATGGTCTCATTTGCGAGGCTTACATACTATATTCCTGATGTAAGTTTCGGCAAAAGAAAACGATAAGTAATGGAAGAGAACCGAAGACGTGTAAAGAAATTGATAGGGAAAGAGACAGAGAGAGAGCGGTGAAAAAATTGAGAATTCTCTAAAGGAATTTTTAAGTAGAAAAAAGGAAAAAGCAAAAGAATTTTAATTGTATGCTTGGCGTAGAAAAAGAGAAGAAAGTTTTTTTTTTTTTTTTTTGTATATTTGTAATATGTCTGTGTTTGTCATTGCAAGTGCTATGCAAACAAAACTCCTTGCTGAAAACTCATTACAGTTTAAATCAATTTTTTTGCTTAAATGTAACAACCATATATTCAATGCGTTTCAAATACTAGACTGGAAGAAATATTTGATTTTATTTTTTTTAATCTTTCTGAGGTTACCAGGACCATTGAGCTCATTATGGTGATGATATTTTATCGAAAAGCTTCAAACGTCAGCGTTTGTTGGCCATTACCTCTGTTTAGCGCTTTTTTACATTTTTTACGACTTATTCCAAGACTATCGAGTTATTCTAGAAGAAATTCTCTTTAATTTCTTTTATTATACAGCTCAAGCTTTACTTTTGTCAAAATCTTTACCACATTTAAGTAGTACAACCATTGAAGTCAAATTGCCCGCAAATTGAGGGCAAATAAATTCCGGATTTAATGCAAGGGTTGCCTTAAAAAAGTTTGATTTGAAATGCGGGCCTTTTACCAAGAACGTCCGAGCAAACATCGACAATTGACTTTAGAGATATATGGATGGTTCAGTTGCCAAATCGGTTAACTCCATTTTTGGGATTTTATTAAATTTTATTATCAAAGCACTTCATTAGCTCCAAACTGTACATGTTCAAAACGAATTTCTCTAATAATAAATATTAACACCACTAAATGACAAAATTGTTTTGGCCACTGAATAATAAATAATTTTTTTCAGAAGCCAATCTGATCAACTCCATACTATAATGTATTTATATCATCAAGTATATAAAGATTAGTGCTAACAACTATAAAAAAAAAAAATAATAATCTACTCGGACTCATGTACGAGACAAAATAGAAATATTAAAAGTGTATTAAGTTTATTGAAATTGCCTCAAAGTACAGAAATACAAGCTGAATCAATTGAAATGAAATTCCCGGAAAGTGAACACAGTTACTTGTCTAATGATTCACAATTTGCTATCATCAAATCTCCAGACGATTGGTATAATATAATAAAAACCTGTAAAACGAAACTCCGTTTCATAGGGTTCACATCACGCATCTACAAGTACCTTAGACAATTATATCAATAATGGAAAGGTATCAGTTACAGGGATATGCACTAGATAGAATTGGAAAAGTCGAAGCCCCATCTGGTAAAGTTTGGGTATGACTTTAACAAAGACACCGAATTTAGTGCTATAGATATACGAAAAAGTGTAGCAGGTAAACCGCTATGTCTGAAAAATATGATCCCGTCTTTGTTGCATCCAACAGGTAGAACAGTGACAAGAGAAAAAAAAGGAAAGATATGATTAACTTCTTGAAATTATAAAACTCTTTGATAAAACATATGTTTATATAATGACATTTTTCCGTAATAAAAGAATAATTCAAAGACCGAATTTGAACTAAAAATTTTCTTTCAGTTGCCATATCGGTTAACTTTCCAAATCACGAAAAAATTTTAGTAATAATAACAATTACTCCAAGTATATTCCATTTTATACTTTCTATATGTCGTCAAATTAAGTAGGTGTTTGCAATAACACAGTCTACATCGTATTTTTTAATTTTTAACTTAAAAAGAAGTTTAAAAAACAATATATAATATTTTATCGTTTTTCTCAACTTCTTTTTTTATGGAGTTAACCGATTTGGCAACTGAACCAACCATATATAAGTAAAAGAAACTTGCAATAACTGCGTAGGTTTTTTTCTAAAACATCAGCCCGCAGCAGGAGACTCTGCTTTTCTCTTTTCGTCAGGTTGTTGTCATTTACGAAAAACTGACGGATTTAGCTCAAACTTTTTTTAGATCGTAGAGCACAATTTGTGTATTTTCGGAGTATATATAGCCCCGTCGTATAAAAAAAAGGCGTGAAAGTGAACTTGGCTTAATTTTACTAGTGATCGTGTATTTACCGTATATTTGATTTAATGGCGATAATCAGCTCTCCTGTTCCAAAAATGAGTAAGATACAAATTGAGATTTTCTAGCTATAGCCTACACAAGTTTGCAATGGTTTGTTAATTTTTTGATGCGATATACCAACAAAGCCATAGGGATCACTCTGATAGAGCTGCGTTGGATTATTAATAAAGCTCCATACATAGAAGCGTCGGTTTTGGAAGCCAAGTCCATCCATATTTGAAAGCCTAAGACATTTTTGTAAACACCACGAAAATCAATAGGAATTTAAATCATTGGAAAAAACATTTTCAAAAAACATTTCCTTCGCGAAGTTTTTTTCATAAAGGGTGTGATAACCGGAATAGATCAAATATCACAAAATAATCTATTTAACAATTTTGTGACGGCCAAACTGGAAAAGTTTGCCTATTTTCATTTACGGCGCTACCCAATGTGGCTTTTCACTCGGGTTTATGTAAAAATTGTATTTCTCACATGACCTAACCAAATTAAAGCATATCTGTTTTCTTACTATTTTCAAGTGTAGTTGTGTTGCAAGTCAATGAAACAAGCAATGAGTCCATGTACATCATTTAAAAATTTTTTAATAAAAATGTTTCAACGCAAAGAAAAGTAATTGATTAGGGCTACAATATTGACATTGAAATTATTTTTTATTAATAATTAATTTGAAGAAGAAATTTGTTGAGAATACAAAATGTACAACATGTATTAATCAAAATAGTGTCCACAATTTTCTATAACCATTTCCTATCTTTTGGCAGTAAGGCGTTAGCCTGTCGAAAGAACGATATTGGTTTGGCAGCAATCTAATCATCGACCCATTCTCGCACTTCTTCAGCATATCGAAATTGCCTGTTAACCATCGACCTAAAAAAATAGTAATCAGAAGATGCTATGTTTAGCGAGTGCGTTGGGTTCGGCAGATCTTTCCATTTGAGTGCATACACTGATTAACTCAATAGCACTAAATAGAAAACTGTTATTTTAGGTTGAGGAAGACTAAATTCACCGAATTCATACGTTATGTGCACTGATGCTTTGCATTACTTTATCATTTTCACCAGTAACTCGTATCTATTGAAGCATTCTGATTCGGCTTCTCCCTTAATAAGAACTGTAACTTCCTACGGTCCATAAAAAGATCCTTGGCCAGTTGCAATATGGATATTATTATCTTGACATTCAGGCCTAAAACGTCACTTGAAATATTAGTAATATTATCCTTAAAAATTTAATTTAAAATTCTTAGGAGATCTATTTAGGAATTATGTATAGAAAGTTATATTTACAACACATTTGCTAGCCTTGTCCGTTTGAATAATGCTCGGCTCGAGCGACTTTGCCTTTCGCAAATGCTTTGCTTTTAAATCCTTTTAGAGGCAAGTTACCAATACCTAACTTCCTTATGACATTTTTGTGTTAATACCTCTTCCATAATAACTTTGTATAATGCTTCTCAGTTAGATGCAAAATTTGGTGATAACGAGTTACTACGAGACGGATTATACATCTGTACTAGGTTTTATTCAACAAAATACCCTAAATTCTCTCTCCGAATATTCCTCGCTGTCAACACCGATTTTACTTCTGATTGTGAGTCGTTTTCGCCTGTGGCCTTCCAGGTGATTTCTCCCTAATTTTGATTTACTATACTACTACTGATTTACAGCATTTTAGTATTGCCGTTTCATCTCCTGAACAGATATCGGGGGGACAAAATCTTCCCCTTTGGCCCTTTATGGTTTTCTTTTACGATTTTTGCGGACTTGACTCGTGGGGTCACCAACCGTTTTCTGGTACGTGAACCGATTTTGCTATATCATATCCAGCATAGACATCCATCTTCGGAAATAAGGCTATCGCTCCCCTGAAGTACGTTCATACTTTTTGACTTTGAGACTATCATCAGTCAACAGCGCGTTGCGTATGAAATCTTTCAAGAACATCAATTGTCTCTTTCATGGTCTGACGATGTTTTCTTTAGCTTTCTGTTCCTCAGGCATATGTTTTTCAAGAGCTTTACCGCATTCTGGAAATCTTAAGGTTTCCTCAGCATGGTTCTGCCTTCTGCAATAATTTATTCGATCCATTTTTTTTAGTGCGGTGTTTAAGGTGAACAGCGCATGAACTTTTAGACACGACTTACGACTTATAGTCGCGGGATAAAGTCAAGCTTGGTCTAACTTTGGTGCAATTATAACATCTGCGCGTAGTTGAATCTACTCTTCTTGTTTCTACTGCACTGCATTGTCTAAAATATTGAGTTACAGTTAGCCATTATTTGCTCTAATGCAGCTATTTCATTCCTTACAGTTTTAAACTGGCTTGACGTTTCATAAAATTTTGGTTTAAAGCTTCCACCTTGGCATCAGATTGACCCAATACTTTATTAATTTTCTTTTTGCTTTGGCTGCAAGATAGTTCAAGTATTTGTTCCCTAAACGTCATTTGCATATCATCGAGGTTCGTCAATTTGCGCCACCAACAGCTGTTTTTGTTCATAAAACCTCGATGTCATTGATTGTTGCTGACTGATTTTTGCCGCCGGTTGCTGCTTTACTTGCTCTTGTTCTTCAATTTCTTGTATGATTAAATATCTGCATTCGTCGTATTCTAGCGGCAACGCGTGTACGTAGCTCTTTTTTCTCATCCGTTGTAGTAGCATCGTCTTTTTCCGCAACCCTGCCATAGAATTCATATAGGGAAGGATTCTCCCTCTCCTTCTTATTACGCTTATCCCCAGTTGCTCAATTGCCGTTACGTTTCTTTGCCGCAAGCTATAGTTTCACTTGTTGCACTGTCAGATCTTGTAATTTCACCACCCTTTTCGCTACAAATGACAATTCCACTTCTGATATAAGTGTAACTTAAATATGTGATTATACGTTCCTGTATGCTTCTTTTTGAGAGTAAGGATGACATCGATTTTATTTACAATTACTTGAATCTATTACTTTAAATTATTTACAGTAACGTATACTTGTAGAGCTCCTTCCGCTGTTGTCCGTACGAGTATTACGATTGAGGTCTCTTTGCTTTCCCTTAATCTTACCTATACCCAAGTTACCAATACTAAATTTCATTGCGATGTTTTCGTGCTAATCCCTTTTTACTTGTGAAACAATGGGGCAATATAATAAAACATATACATATATAACAAGCCTTATATATATAATATAATTATAAATTTTAAACGATATTTCAAATGCCTAAGTCAAGAGCTTATATAGCCTGTGATAGCTGTAAATTTTCAACAAAGGGCTCTAATCCTTCGCAACACTTGTTTCGGCTTTTGGGAAATTTTAGAATCTAATCCCTCCGGTATTCCTTGCAGATTTCACTGACACTTTTGTTCTTTGGTGTATTTTCTGTAGTTTGTATTTTATTTATATTTTTATATAACATATCTAATTTTTATAATTCTACTTGCACTCAAGGGACTAGAACAATTCTATAAAAAAAGCTTCAACTACAGACAAACATTTGCTCTTTACTATCTCCATATTTTGAATTTGATTTCTGCATTGGAACGTTTGTGGAAAGCTTGTTCTAAAATTTACAACTCAATTGGATTGCAGAAAAGACAAGGCCTTGCAGACAAAACGTTAGTTGACCTTGTTTATACGGAAATTATTATATGCAATGTTTTAAGGTCATTTCACACTTACACAATAACACCCGACTATTAAAAAATTTTTATTTTCAAAATATTCGCTTTGAATAAAATTTTCCATTAGGTTAATATAACTGTTCTTAATGTATGCTGGAAGTTTCGTGCCGTTTGGTTTGTTCGTTCGTAAATTAGAAGACGACTAGTAAAAGTAATTGCCGGTGAATTTTTAAAATGAGAAAAAGTTTTTGGAGAAGGAGTTAGTAATCGTGTATTGAAATAAGCCGCAAAACAAGGTCATATCGCCTTCGGTCTGCTTTATCGTTGTGCTGTTCGAAAGTAACTCTTTTAAGAGTATCAAATAGTTTATAAGGAATAATATTTCAAAGTTCAGCGCTTCTTGCTGGAGCCCGCTTATAGGAAATATATATATTTACCGCAGAACATTTCGTGATCTTTGCATCGTAATAATGCGCGCTCGGGTATTCTTATAATTATTTAGCAACTTTTAACAAAAATTAAATTACTACTCTTTCAAACGCTACTTGTGTTCACTGGACATAAGCTCGGGTGAAAATTTTTCCTTGCTTAAAGAAATTGATTAGTGGTAATCCTGTGGAGTTGTGAGTCAGTGGAAGCAATTAAAGAGAGATTTCACGGGCTGCTTTAATCAACCAATAAACGGAACGCCATGAAATTTCAGCCACATGGTAGTAACAATTGTAGTAACCAAACAAAAACAATTGCCTTGATTTTCGAAGCGGACGTTTTTAAAATAACAATTCGCATTATTTCTTGAATACGCTGCTTTGTGCATATACATGTAATACACTCTCTCAGAGTAACATTTTACTTTTCCTAATAAAATAGATGAAATTTCCAGATAAAATTTTGCATGAGAAAACGTACTCAATTAATTTTGTCTTCCATTTATTTCGTTCTGTCTGAAAATAGTAAGGAATAAATTAATAAGAGAAACCGAGTGACAGAGAAACATGATGACGACAAAAATTTTTTACGTCCATTTTTTCCCCTCTATACGTGTACGTGTGTGCTTTTCTTTGTCTGCTCCGAGTGCGCAAATTGAAAATTATAATGAAGTAGGTCATCTTCAGAATTGAAATTGAAAGAGACGGTCCCTATTGATTAATTGTTCAGCGTTGTGCATCAGTTCAATTTTAATTAGTTCGCCGTTGCGCCAATAAAACTGAGAAATGAAACGAAATCATGCTGTTTCAATAAAAAAATAATAATAAGAAAAACGGAACGCATATATAAAGAAAAGTAGACTAAATGAAATCACACAAATGTTATAAGTATAAGACTGATTGGCTCCTCGAATGATGTGTTTATCATTCAATATATACAGAAAATAATTTGATTGAAACTCGGTTTGGTTTCTTATTGCTTATATCGTATAAGGATATATAAATATGCATTATCAAGGATATAAATGCCATAAAGCACTTTGAAGGACTAAGCACACACGAGATTTTTGATATGTCTTAAAGAACGTTAAAACCTATCAGAGATATCTATTTTTATTACAATGTCGTGATTCTACACTCGTCGTAAGCAGAATCCCTATCTATAAAACAATAAACACTTGAAAATCGGAGAGTTTTTCGAACTTTCTTTGTGGTTTGTCGACTTTGTAACGGCAATGAAATAGTTCCCAGTACTTTTTAGACATGGCGCATTAAATTGGTGCGGATGTATCTAATGTCCATGGAAATTTCACCGTCTTTTATATCGATCGAGCGGAATCGATTTAAGCTTGTTTGCCCATCTGTCTGGGCAAAGTTTCGTTACGTATTTTCGTGTCCAAATTTTAAGACGCAAGGTTTTAATTAGTTTTTATGATTATTGAAAAAAAATTCCACACAATGATTACAAGGTCCAATTTTTCGAATCCCGTCCAACACGATCATTCCCATGTAATCTAAGCCTTTTTACGGCAAAAAGACGTAATTCTTAACACTTTATGATGAAAATTGGCCTACCGCAGTAATTTGACATGAAAATTAACTATACCAAATTTGAAACATGTGCTTCTATTTTTCGGACAATATCGTATATAAGATTTTGTGTTTGCGGTTGTTGTTTGTTGTTAACCAAAAATAATGACGCAACAAACACTCACAAATAAAATATTCCGATTTATTTAGTTTAAGAACACTCCAATTTTTTATTTGACTAGATTTGTTAAATCCTTGTAATTTCATTTTTACCAGCATTACTAATCTCCCCCAAAAACCTTTTACGAGCTTGTCAAACTTAAAACTAAAACTATAAGTAAACTGTGCAAGATCTTATGCATAGTTTGCCTTTATTAGGCAACAAAGATTGATTATTAGTGCTTTATGACAAAGATAAGTGAAAAATAATGAGATTTTTGAGAAGAAAATTAACTTCGTTAAATTTGAATATTTGGGCGCCACAAGATATAAAATTTTTCTACTAAATAATCTTGCATTGGACCTAGGTGCATACGTCATATAATGGTCGGCGTTTTCTAATGAAAGTGTAATAGGGACTCTTATCGAAAACGAAGGTGTGAAAAAAGAGTTATAGAGATTCCTATAGAATAGAAAAGTGTGAAAGTTATTGTAGTTAATATTTCGTCATTTTGCTTTTGGTTTATATCTCGGAAGAGAGGATTACGATTTACATTAATGAAGGATTTTTATACGCACAGAAAACACGAAAAGATATTTACGGGAACATACACGGTTTTTATACATGAAAGGAAAGTTAGAGATTTTCGTTACATTTCAATATCGCAGTGGCTATTAGGTTACAAATGTGGGTATTAGATTACAAAAGTCGATAAAGTGAGATGATGGGGTCCTAATAGAACAAGAAATTTGAAGAATATGAAAAGGTGCCCATACAAATGAAGCACCTGGTCATATTCCACATAATGATAGAATTTAGGTATCAATCACATCTTCGCACGTTATAATAAATAGGATGCAGATATAAAAGACTATTAGAACTCTCTTTGTACATCAAGTAATTACTATGACAAAACAAATTGTTTTAGTGCAATCACAGATGCTTTATAATACCACCCCTAAATAATTGTACGACGGTGCAAAGTTTTGTTTGCATTTTATAACTCAAAAACTGAAAGCAAATTAAGGCCACCGAGTAGTTACTTAGTTACTAAATGGTAGAAAAGCCTTTTTAATACGTAAAGCTTTAAAAAGAGAAGTTGTTCTAACCAACATTAGGCTTGATTTCACAGTTGGGATCATGGATACCCTAATACCATCGTTTTGCATCATGCGCAATTTTTGTTATATAAAATTCTGCTATTTCAGCAGTCGTTTCGATTACGCAACCCCTTCCTCGCGGTATTTGTCCACCGTTGTTTAACAGGGTACAAGAATATTGAAAACCAACTTTTCAAATGAGGTTTGAAAATTCAATTTTGACTATTTTAAATACTCTGTTAAGAGGTGTGAATTTAATTATCGTAACCACCAGTGTTATTGCAGCTACCTACAAGAGGTCAAAGCTTCACTTCTCATTAATCCAAAATATTTTAATTTGTTTTTTTATTTTCTAGGAGAAGAGTCTCCATCACGAATTTCTTCGATGAATACTTCCAATGCAATTTTTTTACCGATAATTTTGACTCTGCTTGTAATTAGTCGTATTAAATAAATTGCCCTATTGTTAGTTCTGAATGATGCACTGCAAGTTTTGAGCACCTTAGAACATAGTAGCGTGTATAGCGTATCATCTGTCTTCATGTTGTTGCTTCTTCGTTTTTGCTTGTTTTAGAAACGTGGCCAGTGGAGCATTCTACGAAAACTCTTTGATCGAATTGTTCCTCAATAATTAGCTTTTTTATCAAAGCATTTATTTATCATTTTCAGGATGGCTTCTTAAAAGGTCAACTGTAAGTAACCCCCCAGAATTTACTTGTCATTTTTCAATGCAGTATTTTGTGCCGCGTAGACAAACGGATGTTGATAGAAGTAATCACAACTTACTGTTCTTTAAGCTTTGGTCTGCCGGGAAGTTATCCATCTCAATAGTAGATTCTATAAAGTTCTTTAGGACTGTTTCTATTTGTCCTTCACATCAATGGTCTCCTATTGGCAGTGAAGTCTGGCCATATCGTAGTGTATACTTATTTACAGTCTTCAATCCAATTTGAATAATTCGATTGCCTGGTGCTCATTTAATTTTATAACGTTTAACCTAAGGAAATGCGAAAAGCTTTCATTCTCTAGAAGGAGTAAATTGACTACTGAGTGTTTCATTGAATCGCAAAAATTGGAAAAATGTAGAATCGATCATTGTCCTAGGGGATTGTATGTGCGCTTTAATATGCATATAGAGCTTTCCATTAATAAATCTAAGACAGAGCTTCGCTTTATTAAAAGACGGTTTGGAGGGTTTAATGATCCTTATGTTAGAAAAAGGTTATACATGGATTTGGCAAAATTAATACTCGAATATGTCTCTGCTATGTGCTGTCGTTCCTACAGATGTCACTAGAATCAGTTCAGACGTATCTTAAGGGAGTTGGAATAGGATGACTTAGTCTCTTTGTTACCTTATAAATACCCATTGCTACTGTTAGTCGTTCTTTCACTTGAGGAAGGTATTTTTACCCTAGGTGTCTCCTTCCTAAAATGTAGCCAGTGTCGATGTAACTACGAGCTTTTCTGCCCGTTGCCTTTGAAAAATTCTCAATGTCATCTACAAAATAATCTCAATGTCGGACTCCTTTTAGAATATCAAATCAGTCCTTCTTAATATGTTTATGTCGAAGCATTTATGGTCACTATTTTTGGTTCCAAAGACGGCATCTTTGCGGTAACATAGGGTTTCGCTCCCAACATGGAATTGTACTAGCTATAAATGCGCTTCTATAGCCATTGATAAGAAGTGAATTAATATGTCACGTGACATTCAGTAATTTTCAAGCAGAAAAGGACATAAACTTGCAAATATTACGTCTGCAAAAATATTACGGTATTCTGTAACTTTGCACAGAATTCATTCAAAACCATATGGTGTAATTCAGTTTTCAGTCGATTCCATTCGATTTTACGGTAACATTTTATAATATAGAGTATATTCGGACGTTTCCTTAAAAATTTCCGAAAATCGCATCTACATCAACGCTTTCTTGTTTAAGGTATAAGAAAGGAAGAATATAATATACATATTCTAATATCCAAAAATAGGCAGGATCGTCTTGTAGAGTCCAAAATATGTTGAACTTATTTGGATACGTGTTATTTGAAGGAAATAAATATAACTGCAAGATCCCGTCGTACGCTAAGTGTTTCCGCTTGACGGGACCTTGGTTTTGCAGAGAGAAGTGTCTAGTTTTAATGTAGTCAAAATAATGATAATTTATTGTGTTCCATCTGAATCGGATTCTGACATTGTTACTTGTACCAAAATTTTTAACAGATTATTTTAATTACTTTGATTTCCCTTTCATTCGTTCAACTCTTTTGTTTATCACATACTCTTATTGCATCGATCACCTGACGCTCACATTGTCTTGGTTCAATGTGTGTTATATTTATAACAAGGATCATGTATGTGTGTTTCGTGCATATAAGCATGGTTAGACGCTGGTGAATAGAAGCTAATAGTTATAGATATAGTGGAATAAAATTTTAGTTGTGCTATTAGTTCTATTTTGACCAAAAACTGCATGCATTCCATTTGAATAATTAAAGGAACGTTTTGTTTGTTTATGAGTCTAATCGGACGGTATTATGCAAAAATGTGAATACATTACATTATGTAAAATAGACACGATTTTCTGGACGAAAATTATCAACACCTGTGACCGAATTTCCTCTTAGTGAAAAAATAAATAATTTAAAGCAATTAAATTTCAAGAAGAATTGTAATTGATATCGCTGCTGCCGTTTGAATTTTTCGCGAGGAAATTCGATACCTTGTGACTCGTTGCTATAAAAAATTAGTGTGGACAATTTTAGGGTAAATATCAAGCGCCGTGGCCAAGTCACTTTTTCTACAGGCTTACGTTTTTTTTGAATATTGCTAAATATAAAATTTTAAAGAAAATTTATAATAATATAAAAAGTTAAGAAAAGGAACAGCGCTACCTTTCGTCGCAAAAATTATCTCACTCAAAGTTCATCATTACACACTCCGACTCCGCACTCCAAGTTTCTTAATTTTGGCTGTTCATTAAACTTTAACCGATTCTACAGTGCCATAAATGTCGGCGTTTCGGTTTCCCAGACAAAGTTTATATGCGTCAAAAACTGTTGTGCTCTTACTGTGGCGCAAACCAAGAGTGCACCTCGATTTGTCCTCAATCTACAAAATGCATCAACTGTAAGGGTGAGTATTCATTAACTTCGAAAATCTCTCCTTATAAAGTAATTCTAAAGTCCGAAAAAGTACTTACGCTCATTCAAAAAATAATTTTTCAATTTCTCCAGAGTGCTTCCCTAAGTTGTCTCCACCGAGTTCACGATCGACAATCAAGCGACCCTATACTGAGTCTGCTGTCTCGGTTCCAATTATAAAGACGCTACAATGACACCCATTACAGACAATCTTTATTCTGATCGTGAAGTGATTATTGACCCTACCAATACCTCCAACCTATCTCAGGTTGCTAAACTTATTCAAAAATTACATGGTGCCGAGTCCCTCTAAACCACATTTTATTATCACGTCTGCCACGCGTTTATCTCGCGATCTTCATAACAGTATTCTGAAAATAGTTCAACTCGATTGCACTAGCATCCGTAACAAATCCAAACAGCTTGAACGATATCTTTATTGTAATGAAATCTCCGTGGCTTGTCTTTCCGAAGCTTTTCTTAAACTTTATGATTAATTTGCTATTAAAAATTATAACGTGGCAAGATTTGATCGTATCTGCGGATTTGATTGTATCCTGTCATGGTAGTGGTGTGGCGATCCTAATACTCAATAAACTTTCATTCGCTTACGCTTCTAATTTTGCAAATTGTGTGCCTGTTGAAGCTTGTGGCTGCATCATTCACACATCCTTTGGGGAGCTTTTGATTATAAGTTGTTATATTCCACTTCTTTTCTAATTCTGAAATTAACAGCTTATTTTCTTTCAGACCCGGCATGTCTGCGCTAATACGCAGCTTTGGCTTAGTGGTCTAAGGTTAAGCAAAAAACGGCGGCAGTGACATTGATTAAAATCCAAAGTCTCGCGTGGGCCTTGAATGTGCTAGAGGCGCTTCTTCTTGTTCCAGACAGTCCTATGGACTGTTGACGTTCGATCAAGGAAATGGTACACCGACGGTTCAAAATTGGAAAATAACAGAAATGGGATCGCGATTTGTGGCGCGAGTTTTTACCCATGGGATATAATCCCCCTTATTCCAAGCAGAAGCCTACGCAATAACTGCATGTCCAAGCGACCTGCGCTTAATCACCATCTCCTACAAATGTCACAATTCCCTCAGCTACCATCTGAAAAGCATTTGTATTTTTGATACCGATTCATGCAGATTCTGCCAATGGACCAGTGAAAGGTTCCATCATATTCCATGTGAGGCCAGCCGCAGAATCAGACACCAAGTGTTTGGCGAGAACTTCATTACGCCGGACAAGGTATGGTGCTCCGATTCAAAGAAGGTAGTGGCATTCATAAACTTTCTAAAACTGGAGGGCTAGTGGCATGGGCGTGTGAATTTACAAAATAATGTGACTTCTTTCTCTATAAGAAAATGTTAGTTAATAACGATAATGTTGTTATGCAAAGGAAATCTTTCACAAGTGTTCCCCAGGGATCTGGTTTTAATTTACATATTAAAAAAGTTTTCAATTTCTTTTCTGAGAGCATCTCAATTTTGGGCAATGCTGACGATCTTGCAATTTTTAGTTCCAACTCTGACCCAATTTGTCTAGGTGTATTTTTCAATCTGCCCTCGACACTAGTTTCTCTCGTTTTGGTTTACACTTTTAGTTAATACGACCAAATAGGTGGTCCTTTTACAAAAAAAAAGGAGAGATACTTCGGTTGCTCCTCTTCTCATTTATGTTTCTTCTATTCTGTTTGTTAAAACGTTCGACGTTTCAGGATTTGTGCTCCACTCGAAATTTTCTCCTGCTGTTCAGATTGAGGAAATTGCCAAACAATGTTTTCAACTCACTAACATACTGAAATCTATTTGTGGTATTTCTTGGGGCTCCGATCTTTTTTGTATGATTAAACTGTAGTCAGATCCAAAATTAGAATACGCCTGTTCACTCTTGTTGGACATCTCAAACGACGATCTTCTGAAATTATGCTGAATCCAATGGAAATGCCTTCGTCTGGCGCTTGGTGGCTTGAATTCTATACACACACTAAGCTTGGAATAGATGACAAATGTTATGCCTCTGCTAGAGAGATTTCGTTTACTCGCCAACTTTTCATCTAATAAAATTCTATCCAATGAGTATCATCCGGCCTAACCTTACGTTTACGACCATATATCACTTAATTCCTCTCCTTCGTTTGTAAAATTTTTTGCTGACAAAATTAGTAATTTCAACCTTCTAAGAACTGATGTAGCAGTTTATTCAAAATTCATTCTCATTACTTTCGGCCAATAATTAAGTTCTTAGCAGTGAGAAAATCCATAGTTAAGCCGACAGAAGTTCATTACCGCTACTTGAAATTGGTTAATACCAAATAGAAACGTTTTTCACTCATCTTTACTAACGTGTCAAAAATCAATGTTGTAGGCAACAATTTTTAGCGTCCAAATATTGATATAGAAACTTCTCAAATCACCTATGTAACACTACATTTTCGACTGAATTGCGATCCTGGAAGCCATCCGCTTAGCGAGTACTCAGCTTTAAAAAAATTCCTTATAGTGTCAGACAGTAAATCTGTCTTACACGCTTTGAAATTATTTTCCTCAGGTAAAACCAACCCTTACGTATCAGAAACCAGATCTTTAGTGCATAGCCTCAGTTGTGATGAATTTTATTTTCACCTTCTCTGGGTGCCTAGCCACATTGGCTTTCTTAGCAACACTGCAGATAAAATTGCATTTTTCAAACCATTTTAACGATCATGCTCTGATTACGGCAGACTTGAAGGCAATCGACAAGAAGCACACTTGGGTTATCAATTGCGGACTCAGACATGACATTATTTGCCTTATTAACAGGCTGGTGGGTAATCACACAATTTACGTAGCGAGTAGCCCTTTATGTGTGGTCCTACAATCTCTTGATGATATGCGGTTTGTCCGTTCGAATGCCACCACTTCTGTTCGCTATTCCCCACTTGGCAAATTCAGTATATGTGGATTTTATGACCGCAGCATTTTTGACATTTTACTTTCTCACATTTTAGCAGCTTATTTCGAAAATTTATCCTTCTTTTAAATCATGTCATCAAGGTATATAAGCATTTACAGCCAAATTATAAACCTACTATCTTATACACTTTTTTTACTCTCTTTACGCACTTATCAGTTCTTTCATACGACACTTTATATTCATGTACTACATTACTTCTTACATGAAATTTACTTCTCGCTGCTCCAATAAAATAAATAAATAATAATAATTATATACCAAGACTAACACTAACTTTACTAAGGAGACATTAGGCCTCAGAGAATTTTCGGTCGTTGATTTCTTGAAGAAGAAGAAAAATATGTAAAAAAGTATAGAGTAGAATTTGTTTCTAAACATCCAGACAATACTTCAATGCAATTTCTAAGAATAACAAAAGCTGAAAGCCAATTGAAATTGAAAAAATATGACATAAAACCCAAAGGAGAAAAAGTTAAGTTCTTAAATTGTAGTGGAATCCAATCGCATTTGCATGCATACTTTTACAAATCAAACAACAATTGTACGAATTATACGAATCATACTAGAAGAACGAAGTCAACTAGTAAATCAAGTTTCGTAAAAAGTGGATATAACAATTTTGAGCGAATGTGGATAACGCACAGAACAAGTTGAGATAGATCCAATCTTCACAGTAGCAATCAATTCTGAATTTTCTTCTGAATTGGTTTAAATCCCTCTTTCCCTCTAGCTTTCCGTCACCTTTTCTGTCCTTTTGTTTCACATAAGTCCATTCCGATCAATTTGAATTTTTATTTTGGTAGTTATGAGCAGAAGTAAAAATGCATCAACTCCAGGTTGAGAACTCGCCATTTCAAGAAAACGGTTCGGCCAATGTTAACACCTAAATGTTCACGCACAGTCATGACGTAGTAACACGACTTACTTCTCTTGCCGTCCACACTCTGCTTTAGTAATTGATTGTATAAATGCCATTTGTGAGCCCATGACAAAATTTCTCTGAAGAGCTGATTACAACTAAGTAACTTCAACTTGTTTGGTCAAATCTTGGAATATTTTTTAACAACCGCCTGCTGCATTGAAAAAACCACTATGAATTTGGTATATGAGAGTAATTCAAAAATAATTCGGTAATGTCTATAAGTAAGCTGAGTTTTCATTCTAATTTTACATATAGTATTTCTATTACAATCACGAATCGCCTACACTTTTTCTTTTATCGGCATTATTAGCCGGATCTTGACTGTACAGTACCAAGTACGTGATTTATGGATTGACAGCGGAACAGAGCCTCTCATTGCCAACACTCTGCCACATCAGTCTACCTATGCTTAAATTTTTTCATCAATCGCTCTCAACTTCGTTTCTGGATTATGGATCTAACATTAACTTAACTGGTCCAATCCATCTCTAAACAAAAAAAAAAAAAAAAAAAAAAAAAGTCTAAAAGTAAGCGTCTGTATTTGTTTACAATTGAGAATAATTCAAAAAGTCAGCTGTTTAACTGGCTGTTGTTATTCTTATTAGAATTAGAATTTTTGTGTGCAATTTTTCGACCTTCTTGCCTTTTTCTTTTCGTTTCTTAATTTCAAGGTTTTCAATATTTTATTTCAAGGATAGTGCTCAGAAGAAGATGCTTATCAATTGCTGAGAGAGACTAAATTTATGGAGGGCAAAAAGGCGAAGGAGTGGTGTTGGGAGAAGATACAAGAGACCTTAACCAAAAATGGCCCCAAAAAGACTATTATACAATGGAAAAAGGTAGGTTATTGTTTTATACGCTTTAAGCTCATATGACCAAAGTGACCAATAAATTAGTGGAATGCAAACGAAATACAAAAAATTTCTACAGTTTTTGTAAATTTGTTAACTTTCTTATCATACTTTTCGTATCATTAAAACGATTGCTCATATTACCAAAGCTGAAATGGAATATTTGGATTGGTCTCTTTTGGGTCCGGGTCTATTGTTCCCTAATCAATATTTTAATTGCGTAGTGCCAGAAATATAGTTACTCTGGTTCACCCTAATTTGGGCTACTCTGGACTTAATGAGACACTGTGCGTAATCTGCCTGACATTAAGATGTTGAAAATCGTTTTATATTTACTTTTCTTTTATATAGGTCTGTTTGGAAATTTGTGCATTCTCATATATAGACTTATGGAGATGGAGGTTTGTTTAGATATGGTGGCGTTGGCGGGTATTCTGTGATCATCTGTTCTTTTTCTTCGACCGGTACTCCACCACAATCTATTATTTCTAGCGGTACTTCTCCACAATCTATTATTTCTAGCGGTAATTCTCCAAAATCTTTGTTTTGCTGTCCTATCTCCATCTGTGCTTGTTGTTTTTACTGCGTAAAATTGCGAAATATAGTTTAACGTTGCGCAGAGAAACGTGTAAACGCTTCCAATGGCTAAGGCAGTAGTAAGCGCAGCCTTCTAGGAAGATGGGGCGTCGATGAGGAAGTCGTAGTGCCCGTAGGCGTACAAATATACGACGATCACGGCCAATTACTAGGCGATTTAAATGACTCGAATGCCTCATGTATTGTAGCCAAGCGTCCAGGAGTGCTTGCAGATGATCGACGAGAATTATGAAGGCCCGTCCACGTCTGCGCAGGCGGCGCAAATGGGCGAAAATCGGTGGCTCCGAGCTGATTCTCTCTTCCGGAAAACAGCGAGAAATGCTGAAGAAGCCGCATCGCGGGTGGAGAACATGGACGTCAGCAAGGAGGCGCTGAAAAAACTCGTGGCGAACCTAACTCTCCACGACGAAATTATCCAAATCCAATTCGATGACGTGTTCCCAAACAGACAAACAGTGCTGCTTTGGCGTAATGTTACTCTTCATAATGCATCTTAGACGCTGATCTCGCTTGGTGCGTTGTAGTAATGAGCAGTACGTCATAAATTTTTGGTTAGAGAAATGGAGTTGCGCCCATTTTACACTTTGTTGCGGCATGTGCTCTGGCAAATTTGGCATTTTTTCAACAGCAACATGCGTGCAGAAACCACCGACGTTACTACAAAATTTCTTCATATTTGCGACCAGGAGAAAGTCAACAACACACACCACGCAAAGGGACTGGAATACCTTAATCCATGCAGAATTCCACGCTTATTTACAATACATACACTTTATAAGGCCTCTGCAGCTTCCTTTTAGGTTTTGCGAACATTATGAAGAAATGCTTAGAATCGCATGCTTCGAGTGGCGAGTGTAGTGGTAAAAATCCCATCACAATATGTATTTGTGAGAAAGGTTCTTGGCTGAAGCATTTACTAATAAGAATATTGCAGTTGCAAATTTATTTATAATTAAAAAAGAATAGGTTTTCAATGGAACTTTCCCAATACTGTCGTGCCTCATTTATGTAAACTGCTAAAATGCAATTTTTACAAATCATGCAAAACTTTTAGAGCACAGTTTGCAGCACTTCAGGCTGACCTTCCTCACGGAATTAGAAATTTTGAAAAAACGAAATAACGGAGAAACTGTTCCTTCTGTAGGCTGGCGGAGCACTGAATTGTCTTATTATTATTTTTAGAAGAACCTTTTGCATTAACACTCAAAATTTCCCTATTAAGTGAAACATTTACATTTACATTCTCGTAGTATTTACAATATGTACGATTTGAAGAGCAGTATCCTCCTCAAGCATTCTCTTTAATATACAAAAATACGAAATTTGTGGACTCTGGAAAAAAGTTTTGTAATGATACCTATGATAGGTAAATCATTTGCTTACCTTATGTTTTACATTTTTACTCATTATGTGCTGTTGTTGGATGCTATCTTCACGTACGTAACTATTGAAATAATGTAAATACTATCTACGAAAGGAAAATGAAAGAGAGAGCAAGGCTAATATTCACGAAACATAAATACTTTGTGTCTGCGGTTTTGGAAAGAAAATCAATTGAAAAGTTCTTTCGTTTACGTATAAAATTAAAAAGTGTTTTGATAATATTTTTTCCTATTGTTCAAGAAATGTGTTTTGCGAAGACTTTTATTTTATGAATGAGTGTGCACGCGACTGTCGGCAAAATAGTGTTATTTTTAATTAGTTGAAACTAATTACTTATGCAGTTGCCAAATGTTTAACGGAAATAGCTTTCGAAAGTTTGTCTGAACGAAACGTGCAAGCGAACAGGTTAATGAACAAAAACCCCATTAGCCATTATCGGCTACCACCGCCACCTTTAAGTGAAAACATATTTCAAGGCAAAGAAAGGGTCTGTAAAACTGATGCATTTTCTGTCTGTCAGAAATAATTTAAAAACTTTTCAACATCGATTTGAGAAAAAAGGATTGAAACTTTGCAAATTTGACCAAGAGAAAAGTAAAGATATTTAACAGGGCAGAATGCTTAGTATGACAGGAGATTTTGATAAACTGCTGGACATTTTAACAGCGTTTGTCAGTAAATCCCAAATATATTTGCTTCTAGTGCGGTGATTGTTGTTGTAAGTAAATTTTCATTTAAACTTTTCGGAATAAAAAAAGCATAAAAGAACAAGATTTTCTCTCTTTTATGGTTTCCTTTGCCGCTTGAATGTGAATGAAGCCGGGAAAAAAATTACAGTTGCCTATAGGCGAATCTAAAATAACCATCATTAATGAGCAAAATTGTTGATTGATCACGGACGGAGTAGATAAAATAATCCGATCATAGCTGATTCAATTGTTGTACGTAAGCGGATGGATGAGTAGTTAGGTGGATCTTGTCTAGTTTTAACGTCTATTCAATGTAATTCCCCTCTTTAGCGATGTTTGTGGAGGTTAAGAAGAGAATTATACACGCACGCATGTATCTGTGTATATGTGCGCTCATCAGTGTATATAATTAATTATATCGGAGCGAAATCATTTTTTGTTTTCAAAGAATAATTGTGTAATTTCAATTTATATTTGTGGCAGACTGACAGAAGGCGTAGGTTCAAAGCCATTGATGAGGTTGTTTCTGTCATGGCAGATGTAAAGAGATGCTCAGATGCAGTTACATGTGTTTTGATTTTGTAAATAGTGCAGATGATGAGGTATAACCGGCTGGTATAATAAATTATACACTACAATTACTTAACGTTGTATGTTTATGTTTCTTTAAATATATTATATATTATATTTTTATTATTTTATGTATCACCCTTCGAGAGAAGGAAACAACCAAGTAACCAATCAACGCAACTTAACCAAGCGAACGAATGGTAGTGACAGTGTCGTTCTGTGTGCTTGGGGAATTCATTGCAGAAAAAGAAGTGGTAGCAAATTGTAATTTTAATAGAATTTTTATGAAGTTTAGCATGTATACATACCTATACTTACGAGCAGAGGATAGAAGGAAAAGTTAACTAAATCCTTAACTAAGTCAAGTTAAATCTTTCATACACTCATTGCGCGGTTTGCATTTCCCTTTTTATTTTCTGATTCCTAGTCTAGCACGTATTTACACATATATACAAGTACAAACACGCAGATGTACGCGCTTATATATAAATCTTTTTTAAATATATTCCTTGCTTATCGCAATAGAGAAATGTGTGGAATGAATGAATGGTTAAAAGTGATGTTTTGATAAAAAACCACGTAACATTGACATTAATAAAAAGAAATGATTTTTGTTAGTCCGTTGCTCTTTTATAAGCACAGGCTTACAGAGATTGTTAAGTGAAAGAAGGAAGCGCATCATTAATTTTTTTTTTTTTATTATGGCTTATGAAAAATGAACCAAATGTTTTTTTTATTGAGCATTTGTGAAAATTATTTAATGGCATGTGTGTTTGAATTGTTATAATATAATCAGTGCCCGTTTCACGTAATGGCTTAGAATACAATATATTGTAATTCTTTGACCGGTACAACCTTCGGCCTAGAAAACAAAAAGATAGCTGTTATCTGATACTTGCAAAAGTAGACAATTTGCGAAAATCCAAATTCGCTTTTCTTTTCGAAGCTGCGGTAAAAACTTAAAAACCGGGACGCCCATGGGTGTTAGGAAGTGACACTAAGGGTGAAACGGATCAGGATTGTCCATCGGCTCGTCACAAGAAATTTGTTATTAAAATTAAAAGTACTTTCATGTTATTGCTTTCGGTATGTAGTTTTATGTATTTTGGTCGGGTTTAATAAGCGCATATGTAGGTAGACTTATGCTGTTATTTCCGGAGACTCATTGATGAGTGTGCAGGATTAGCAGCTTATGGAAATTGTGCTGTACTGTACTCCTACGATGGTTTACAGAGAACAATTCATGCAGTTATGTAGTATGGAAGAAACAAAACAACATACACTAGCTGGCAGCTACGATAGTGTATAAGCGGAGCTAGAAACGTGATTTGCGTGTAACTGAACTCGATTATTAATTCTCGAATAGCTTATTGCAGTTGATCAGTAATTTATATATTCAACAGGCAGCTGGGTAGGCTTCTATAGGGCTAGACTGCCTTTCCGGGCACAATCTCCCCGTTTCCGACGCACAAGGCATCGGACGGACTACCTATATGCTTAGCTGCTGTTGAGAAACTGGAAAGTCGATCTTTATTTCCACTCCGATTTTATAGCTGTCGGTGTGTTCAGAACTACGTGCGCTTGTTTATATGACACCTACGTGCTAAAGCTTAGAGAGTAACTTAGATGAGTGGGGAGTTTTAAGTAGCTAGAGAGTGCATCAAAGAATAGCTTAATAGTATGTTGAAAATGAAATCTTTTTATATAGCTCTAAGTATAGTCTAGAGATTAGTCTATAACTGTGACAGAGCGTAAAGATTATATAAGTAAAGACTTTTTTTTGCTAGACTTAAACTAAAAATTAAAGAAAAGTTGAAGTTTGTAATAGTAAGTCGAGGCCAAAAGAATGCTGCATGAATATAAGATGGTGCAAGTGTAGGTATGTCATGAGATGATGTGAATATAAAAAAACTATAAATAGAACATACCTTATTTTATAATATGAATATATGCGGGTTCAAGTATAAGGAAATATACAATGTAATTGCAATATACATATATATATAAAGTGTAGATAAGGATATGATACGCATTGATGTGTTTTGAGAAAAAGAGCTGTGTTGTCCTGCAGGGTATCAGCGTATGGAGACGGTGAGCAAGTGTTGCTTCCTTAAAATTTCAAATTAATTTATCTCGGTTCCGTTGGCCCTCTCAATTTCGTTGGTCATCCCAGTTGGGTGTTACTTCCTTTTCCATGACTTCTGAAGTGTGTGATATTGCCCAAATTTTATTTTGCGATTATTTAATAATGTAGATATATTTCATTCTGGTTTCCAGATAACATATATTTAATACTTGGGCAACATTATAACAAAAAAAATTAAACAAAAATAGGAAATTTTAAATCATGGTGATGCGCGTGCGAAAAGTGATATTTCAATCTGCAATTTTCATTTAAAAAAGTTTTTTACTTTATCAGCTGCGTTAAGCGGTATATTCCTGCAAAAATGAATGAATTTGCTGAAAAATTTCGTCATATTGTGCTATTTCATTACACGTAATGAAAAAATTTATGATACTTGCGGCTAAAATAATTTATCGAATATAACAGCAATAGAAACCAAGAAGACAAATAAATAACCAGCCATGAGGCAGCTAAATATCGATTACAAAACAATTTTAAACCATTCGCTTTTAGGCCGCATACACAAAAAGCTACACGCTGAGTGCCGGTGGCCAATTTGATTGACAGAGTATCTATTAACGAATTGGCGCTAAAATGCAACGAAATCGACACATTTCTAAACCAAAAGAAAGGTGAACAATCACAAATGACTTCAACGCG
>NW_023998454.1:2459498-2529474 GCF_014805625.2 Glossina fuscipes | reverse complement strand
TGGAATAGCTTAAATATATAAAAAAATGCCAAACTTACTTAAGACATTCATGAGAAGAAACAGGAATTTGTATAAGAACAATGCGAAAAAATAGAACGCATAATTATGGCTGCAAAAGACAAACTTCATTCAATTTACCTGCACAAGACGTACTCCTATGCTCCTCAGATCCCACAATATACACCCGCTATATATCTTTAATAGATAACACAATTACTTTCATGAAACCCACTGATTTGATCTTAGTGCTATGTGACTTTAATTTGCCTGACGTTGCGCTGTTTTTTAGTGAGAATCTTAGTTATTTTACCTTTGTATTGGTGATTTAAGCGTCGAAAGAGTTCATTAATTTGGCCGTTTCCCGTGTAAGCAGATTTACAACGTGAAGCAGCGAGTGTTTTCAAACGACACAAATATTGTTATCTGCCGTTCGTTTTACCTGAGGATGTCTACTATCCTGCGTTGTTCATAAAGTTGAATGGCAAGTTTGTGAATGCTCCACGTTACAAAATCTTTAGTAGAAGCTCTTTTATCGTGTAGCAAAACCAGTTTAGACAAATTAAGAGATACAATACCTAAAGTTGTCCCAGAACTTAATTATGAAAATCTTGATGCGTCGGTATCTGTTACAAGTTTTTTTTTTTACGTACTCCGCCATTTGTAAAATGTACTGTGTGGGTGGACGAGAAAACTTAGTCGTCTTTGATTTGGTCGTCTGAAACATATTCGCTATACGCTATTAGTGAACTCAATAATTTTTTAACTGTTTCTGTCTCCGAAAATGAGACATTTGAGTCGCTGTCTAGTCTTGAGATATTTTGTCTCTATGGATCAGGTGTCATTCTGAGTGCTGCAAAGATGTGCTGATTTACTTTATGTTCCATTAACTGTTAATAGTTGTTTGAGGAGAGGCGACTTTCCATTTACATGGGGCTCTAGTTATGTTATTCCGTTAAATTAAGAGTGGGTCTGAAAATATTATTGAGGAATTTGGAAACTTTTGCGTTGCCAAAGTTGGTTAACCCCTTAGTTACTAAAAGTTTACGTCGGCGATTAAATCGATAATCTCGCCTTACCAGCTTCGATTTATTTAAACTAGCAGCTTGTTAGTATTTATTGGTGATGCCTTCCAAGCCTTTGAGGAGTCCAAGCTGATTGACGTCATTTGCACTAATTTTTCGAAAGCATTTGACAAGGTACATCGTAATTTATTCAGCGTTAAATTGAAGTTATTTGGATTAGCTAATAACATGGATTCATGGTGTCGAAGTTATGTGAACGATCGTCCTCGAACAAGAATTAAAGAATTTTTGCCTTTCTCGGGTTATGTCAGTTTTATTTATTCTTCTCACGGCAGTCATTTTGATGTTATTGCTTTCACTTCATTTGTAGATAATCTTCCTAGATGTATTCAGAATTCTGGTGTTCTTATCTTTGCAGAAAATGTGAAGAGGTACTATTCTTCTGACGTGCTTACTGATATGCATTATCTCGCGAGAGATCTGAATAATTTGTGCATCTTCTCAGTAACCAGGAGCATTCTGTTGAATTTAAAAAAAAGCAATTGTTGTTGCCGTAGGTAAACTCGCTGCCTACGTCGTATTGAATTAATGTTCTGGAGCGTGTATCGAGCTTCGCTGACTTCAAAATCATCCTTGACTCTAAACTCAGGCTTGACATTCATTTTGATCTGTTGGTAAAGCTACGTCCCTTCTGGGTTTTGTTAAACGATGGGAGAGTTCAACGATCCTTATATTGCGAAGAGCTTATATACATCCATAGTTACACCAATCATAGAATGTTCAGTTATAGTGTGGGCACAAAGCTATTGACACTATGTAAATCTTATTGAATCCGTCCAACGGCCTCTACTTTTACATTGCGCGGCTTGGCTATAGAGTTGGTTGTCAAATCAACATGTGAGCAATCATCACTGTAGGAATAGTGGATGGATGAGGTTTATTAATTATATTATTAATAATTATTAATATTCAATCATTGCTATAAAATAAGCATGGTTAGGCATCTAAGCTAAATAAGCTAAATAATACTTGAGAATATTACAGTTTGTTGAAACTCTTTCATCCACATTCGTTTACAAAGGATTACAGTATAATAGTTTTCTCATTCAGTTGCGAAACTATGCACCAGCCCTGGCTGACATCATATAAATAGCATAGCAAGTCAGCCATGTGAGAAATGGAGTTGTAGCCTTTCGACAGCAAGTTACTAGTCAGGCTTAGGTTGAGATCGCTCAGCTTCACTTTTAATATAGGATAGAACAGGGATTTTTTCCTCTGCTCCGACTGTGATGCCAGTGATGTGATTCTTCCTCTGCAATCACCGTCGGCCACACTGTGAGAGATTGATAGGGAAAGAATGGCAGAGTGAAAAGGAGCGAGATCACTCCAGATGAGAGTCGTTACCCTTGACGGCGGAGATATTTATTGGTTGTAAGAGTAGTCATTGTTATATTGCACGAATAAATTCTGCTTACTACGTCAACCAAGGAATGTTTCAAATGCGCTACAGTACACCATCGAAATCTGTGCCAGTGAAAGTGGCAACCCTAGGCGACTTCTGAGCGGATTCATACAATACCACGTATTAAAATACCACGTTACAATCTCTTAGTCTTTGTCAGTCACAAATTGAACAAAATATATTCGTTACCATGGGCTGCCAAGCTTTTGCTTGTTTTCAATGACTGATAGATTCACTCTTGTCACTCACACTTTTTCTCTCTTTTCTCTCTTCTTTGTTAATAAATTCATAATTAAACCAGCATGAATATTATAGTCGGGCAACGTCGACTATTACATAATCGCCTAATGTAGGTAATCACACGCCAAAATTTACACATTATTTTTATGCGATGGCATGATTTTCTTGAAAGCCCGCATATTGGAAGATAAGATTTTCTCTCCAAATGTTTGCGTTTCGTGATAGCGACTATATATGTTGGGGTTCCAAAAAATAAATCTATGTGATTCAAATTCCCTATCGTTAATTTTTTTGCTGAAACGCTACTTTTAACTAATTTTCATCATGAAATATTAAAAATTAAACCTTTTTCCAAAGGGCTGACTACTCATGAGATATCTTACATGAGGCGGCGCCAGGGAACCGACCCATGTGCTTCAAATTATATCAACTTAATTTTTTTATTTAATTAATGTCATGAAGAAATTTTCATCACAGCAAAATTAACAATTATGCTTTCTTGGCATATAAGAACGATGATAACCAGATAATAGACAGTGCTACGCGCGTCGACGTATCAGTTTGGCATTTCAATTGAATTGGAAATGATATCTGTTTTGAGGGGAAGGAAGATAAAAAAATGAAGAAAGAGTTAGTATTAGGAAAAGTATAAAAAAAAAGATTTTTTTTCTTCTTTCAAAACTTAAATGAAACAAAAAATTCAAATAAATGAAATTTCTAAAATATTGACATTTTTGATTTTTATTCATTCATTATTATTAAGGCGACATATATAATTCTTAAAGTAAACTATGAGACTGCGCTTCTTTAAGGTAATGCTTCATCAATGCTATCGTGGTTCTCGTTATTGGTTACTGATGTCACTACCGAGGCCGGAGATGGTCGTGCTTGATTGATGAAGACCATTTTCATTCCCCTTAACTAACGATATTAGGCTTTTCGTCCCCCTCTAAACAGTTATGATTATGTAAACTGCTATGAACTATGCGTCCCTCGTGTAGCCTTTGTGCAATAATTGCAATAATTGAGTTCTTACTCATCGCCGGCAAATCCAAAAGAATTTGGTATTGAATGTGCGGATGATGTATGTATGTATGTCTATTGTTAGCAATTCGATAGAGTTAAAACCTTCTTCTTCCCTTACCCTTATTTATTTATTGACTTCAGGGCATACGCTTGCTTAGTTACGGAAAGGAACACCGAGTAACTGGAATGATCGTATATCGTGAACCGAAAAGAACACCGAGTAACTGCAATGATCGTTGTTCGGCATGGATTTTGTTAATAGTCTCTTGACATGACGGCATGGGCCTTCAACCGTTTGTAAATAGAAACATATATAATTCTGTGCTTTTAAGTGAATGTTGGTAGAAAAGTGCAAGCGTAGGTAGAAAATATGATTCGTTTTCCTTTAATCGTTTCTTCCTTATCAAAAAATTCTATAGTTTTATAAATCATTATTATAAGTAATTCTTGAATATTCTAGACTGCTGTAAGGTATTCTGAAGCATTCTAGAATACATTCTACAATGCAGTAAAGTCCTTAATATGAAATTTTGCCTTGAAATTTGTCAAAGCTGTGTGTGCTGTTTGATGTTTTTTCGTATATAAACGTTTATGTGAATACCGTAGACCATTTGTAATGACTGCTAATTAACAGCGTGATCATCGTTATTGACAGCAGGTACGCAAAACATTCCTAAGAATCTCCTCATCTCAATTTTCAACAAATTGTTGGCACATCTATGTAATTCGTTGTGTCTGGTATTATTACTATTAGGTTTCGAAATGTATATATAAGGTTCTGGTAAAAGTTTAATTAGCAAAAGCTTCGTTAGGGAATTTAGATGAATTTTCAACAACTACGTTAAACATAAGCATATGTATGCGTTACTTTTAATTATCATGAATTTTCGAAAAAGGCTGAACTATCAAAAGCAAACATATCTACGTACGTACTCTTTTTTTTCAAAAGAGCTGTAAGTCTATCTTTTTCATATATGAATGGAAGTTCTGATTAAATTAATTCAAAGCACTAATGAAACCTGCGATGGGTATTTATACTTGTTATATCAGTAATGATATAAACACGACAGATGATGTAAGCCTTCTCACGAATTGTAAACGCGTAGGTGACAACAAGGTATAATATTTGACACTTTAAAGTAAAACTAAGTGATGAATTAAAAGAAATGATGTAGAGTATTATATGTTAATTTGTTTAGCATTAAATTTACACTGCTATCAGCAGAAAAAATTAAAAAAAACGAAGAAAAATTATAAAAGAAGGCAGAAATGAACTTTTTAGATCTTTAGTTGAAATAAGAGATGGTAGGAATTCTTTCAATATAGCATAATAAAGGAAGTGAACACAGTGCTGCAGAATGAAGTATAATATTGTCTCTAGAAAATTAGTACCATCTTGATTAAAAATACAATATGACCGCCCTAAAATATATACAATCTGTATACACGTCTCGTTGCAATTGTCTCTTTGTGCAATCATATTCTTCTCTCTAAACATTAGATGGCAATGCATAGTAAAATTCTCATCATCTGTAGTAACTGAATCGTACTTACGATATTTAAAAAATTGCAATTTATTCATCAATCGCACGCGATTTCTTCTGATTCGGAAACTACGTTTATCAATGAAGTGTTTCACCGACATGGAGGTTAGGTAAAGGGTTTGGATTGATGTAACAAATACGGTGGGGACGGTTTCTGCACGTTGCCGTTTTTGCTGAACTCAGAATGGCGTCAATAGGTGGCTCCACTATAAGGCACTAATTTGAAAAATGCCGTTTATTTTTACTGTGTAAATGAGTGACTCCAAAAGTGAACGTAAATAAAGCACACTTCTGGCTGAGATTTGGATGAAATCTTTTTTCAATATATTGTTTGGACCTTGCTATTAATTGTACAGTACACGCATGGTTGTACAGCGTACAGAAAATATTAAAATTTAGTATAAACGATGAACCTACGGTTACCTTTTATGCATGTGTGAAGAAGCTCATGTATATTTAAATGACTTCTTAAATATGGATTATTGCCTCTTCGGAGTTAGGAAAACAAATCTGATGTTTTTAAAGGATTTTTGCTCGTACAAAAGTAACTATTGAGTTTGGTTTGTGTGCTGAAATTGTCAATTTTAACATGAAAATGGTGTTACTGTTACCGTCAATGGAATACGTTAGAGAGATGTGACAACTAAGTTTTGCGATAAAAATTGGACGATTTTGACTTTGACGATATGTGACAAAAGATCATGCGATATAACTTCAAGGTTTTGTTAGAGCATTGGCTTACTGCAATAAATCATGAATTCTCAATGACCTTATTTATATGGAAAAGTGGCAAAACCTGGTTTTACAGGAGTCCAGAGGCCAGCATTTACATCATATCATTTTTGTATAAAAATGGCGTGAACCAATGTCCACTATCTACTTTTTATTATAAATAAAGAGACACACTTTTTTGATGACCCTGTATAAAAAACATTCAAATTGGGATTACTGTTAAAATACCTTTTTTCAAAAATTGCCCTTATACTATTTTCAACAGAAAAAGGATTCTACAACCTTCGTCAACACAGCTGAGCACATAGACAAACTAACACCACTTGAAAATGTGACTACGCTATGTGTAGTATTGACTCTAGAGAGATTTTCAAATAAAAATATGTTCATGTTCAAATGTAATGTATTTTATTCAGTTACAATTAGAACTATATAGAGTATATTAAACGCGTAAATTGCGTAAAAAAAACCAACAGATATACATGTAACAATCCGTTGCGTTGTTACAATGGCTTCGTACGCGTATCAAATAACGTTTTCCGAGCAATAACGAGTTTTAATTTTATGGCAAGATTGCAATTTTGAGAAAATAAAAGCCAACTATTCTAGTTGGTATTAAAGCACAAATCACAGTTTTTCATTTAATGCCAGCACGTACGCATGCACGCATACCAGTAGCGAATATATGCTCTGTAGCGTATGGCTTGCATAGCAATTCTATGCATACATGCTTACATGCCTAGTAATGGGTAAAGTAACAGAGATTTTCTATAGTTAGCTAGTGTATGCGTGTAATAAACTAAGCCACATACGTACATCAGTGTGCAAAAAAATTCTAACCCATTCAAGTTCGGGAGATGAAAGTAAATAAAACTAAAAGATTGCAAAAAAATGCACTCGAACTGCAGTTCCTTTAATTCGCGCTGGTATTCTTACATTTTCTTAGGATCGCGTAGCGTTACTGTTGCGTTTCTTCACGCAATTTTAGAAACAATTTAATTGATCATGCATTCTTAATAATGACAGCAAAATCATAAGGTTTCGCTCCTGCATTGTACTTCCATTGCCTTCATTAAAATCAGAAGATTAAGAAGATTAAGACATCAACCTCCTGCCGACGTGAATTTAAATGATCACGTGTCAGCAGTGTAGTTGACACCACTAAAAAAAATTCCATCTTTGTATAAAGATTTTGAAAGGTTTTTTTCTACATTCGCCCAAAAACCTTTACCATACACTCATTTTTGAGGTTATTGAGGTTTCAATGGATAGACAAGGGATGGAGAGATCGATGCTTTATCGTCACGAAGGCGGATATTTTCTCCGTTTAATGCGACGACTGCTTTTTCATTTTGTTGTTCAACAACGTTTCAAGGAATTGTATGCGGCTGTCACTGATTTACCTTTTCAAAGTAGTCAATGGAGAGACTGCCATGTGGGTTTCAAAAAAAGAACATTGGATATAACCTTTGCTACAAACGTTTGCACCGCTGTCTACTTGAGTGCGATTCCATCCGACAAAATTGTCCTTGTCCTTTGCCTCATGTGCTGTGAGGTGTCTTATTTATTGGCGAAACTAATAAGATTTGATTTAAAAAAAGATTTCAACTCACGAAAAATTTAATAGTGTATTAAGCCACAAAATGAAGTTATTGTTTCTAACTCTCACGCACTTCTTATATGTAATTGTTGAGAGAAAAGGTACAAAGTTCGCTGTTATTGTGAAAAAAAATTCAATGAAGAGAAGCAGGAACCCCCACCTTTTTATTTTGGCAATGCGTATTTAGTGTCCTAACTGAACACAAATAAACTACGCAGGGCTTCTCCTCTTTTTTATTGCAGTGAATGCCTATATCAAATCGAACAGAGTTCAAACCAGATTCTCATGCCGATATACCAAACAAAAAGTGCTGACATTGCTCAACAGACTTTGGATGCACTTAGCGCCAAATGGAACGACGATTTAGGATAATCTGCTAACAGTTGGCGGAAGTTGAGTTTGTTACGTACCATTATTGACAGCTAATAAGGCTTTCGAGCGGCTGTCTCCTGGTTGATAGCAGACGGAAGTCGACCATCCAAACTGGCTTTAAAAAGATGATCGCTACTATGTTTTGGAAAAAAGATGGGAGCACGTAAAGACTGGATATGTTTGGAAGTAACGAATGTAATATTAACATGTAAGTTAAGACTTCATAGACGGACCGTACCAATTGCCAATTCTTCGCTGATCTGCGTCTTAAAACAATAACAATTTCACCCAGTTGTCACATAAACACTACTTTTCGTAAGAATCCTTATATGGTGAATGATTTGAAAAAGAGAGTTAAGATGTTTAAACTTAAAAAGTAAATTTATTTTTCAAATTGCCACCTTGACCCAATTTTGATCACAAAAGAGGGAAGATTAAATTTTATTGCATTATATATGTTTCATTTTTTGTAAGAACACTTACATCAATGCGGGCTTAATAAATGGTCTTAGTTCATCCAAGTTTCGCACATCTGTTTAATAGGCCAAATTACTGCTTTTCTCTTGTCATTTAATTTGTATACGTGGTCAAAGCTTACTGCTATTATTTTGAGCACAACTGTGCATGTGCATATACACATATGCCTATGCGTATGTGTACCGATAATCATTTGCACGCACCATTTACAATTGTTTTATGTTGAATGGAAAATAAGTGAATATAATTTAACATGATTCGCCCATTTCTGTAAGTAATTCATTAAGATAAATATATACTGGTATATGGATATGCGTGCGTAAAACCATACATTAAGAGGGTACTTAGTAAAAAAAAATATATGTTTATGTATATAAATTGAATTAACTCAAAAGCCCCAGTAAAATCTTAATGCAGACAACCGTTAAAAAGAAGAAAGCGTGCTTTGTGAATTCAAGTAAATAAGAGCAGTTGAAAAGTTCGTAGAGTCTCCATAAACCATTGTTAAATATTCATACAATTTATTAGGCCTCATTCTTTTAATAAGAGTGTAACAAGTGCCTTTAGATACTCGTATATTATCATATAGAGTAAATAGTAGAATCAATATTTCTTTGTTCGTCCTTCAATCTGTACTTTCGTTCTTTGATGTTTAATTCTTTCCTACTATTACCATCAGGTTACTTTTAAGAAACCACAAAAACGTTCCAGTAATAGTACATTGTACTTATCAAATGGAAAAATAGTTGCAAATTTGCAATATTTTAGAGGAGACGAGAAGAGCTTTCATTTTTATCGCTAGAAATTTTTCAATTACCTCAATGTGTCTTACAAAAAGAAATGTTTATCTCGCCTTTAAAGATAGGGAAAATAATAACAAGTAAGAAGCAATTTGTTACAGTTTTGTAAGATTTTCTATAGTCTTAAAACTTCTAATGGTTTCTTTCTTTCTTCAATTATTTAAGTGTTGTAGTGAAATTTTAATGAGTTTCACAACCTTAACCCAGTTAGTTTTGAAGTTTATCGTGCTTACATTGCTGGCGAGATTAATGCGCAGTGTTTGTATGTATGTATATGCATACGTGCGTAGGCATCCGGTAGTATGCTGAGGTGTAGGCATCAATACCTAAGAACCATTGAATGCTAAGTTTAGTTGAGGTTTTGAGTCTTTTTTGTAAGACATAAAAGATAAACATCGTTCTTCATAATGATTAAAAAAGCATTAAGTTTACCTAAAAATAAGCAAACGGCAACAACAGCGATAACGATTTCAATCAGAGTTTCTGAATCGTTTTTATTTCTGTGCATATTAAAATTTCTCTTGATATCAACTGAAATTTTAAAATTTATCTCTTCTTTTTTTTTATAGACGCAGGAATCGTTATTGAAAAAGTTCGTTAGAAGTAGGTTTCAGTGCAGACAAGGACCGATCGATTATAACTTAAAAATATTTTCAAAAAAAAATTTAACATTTTAGTGTAAAAATCTAACCGACAAAGAGGAAAAATCATTAAAATCTTTAAGTCCGACCAAAAGTCTGAACAATTATAAATTTTTTTGCTTTGCTTCATTTATTAATATGTACCTTAAAGCTAAATAAAAATTTTTGCAATCTATAAAGACAAGGGGTTTTTCTATAAATTTTATTTTTTAACAATCGAACCAGCCTGCAAAATAAATGTTCATAATCTCTGTTGTGTAAATAAAATTTAGTGAACCGTAAATTTTTCTAAAAGCGCCATTAAAAATATTTCTAAATCGTTTTGCGTAATATTGTAGTGAAAATGTTTCTATAGAAATTTGGTTTTGTTTTCCTTTGATTTTGTGCTCTACATATACTGCAAATGGAAAAAGAAAAATGAAAAGTAGAATTTAACTTTATGTGTGTATGTAGGGCAGGTTGAATTATATAGATAGGGTTTAAAAGAACATTTATGCCACAAAAAATTGGTTAAACACCTTCGTAACATTCAGCTTTGGTCTTTTACTTCTCGTACATTTTATTGTTAAATTGACCCAATTTTATATTTCAGTTTAAAACCACAAGCCAAACAATTCATTAATATTTTAATAAGAAAGAATAAAGTAATCAAAAAATCTTAACGCACACGCTTGGCCGTACTTTATATGGAGGAGAGTGTGTAGTAATTTTAACATAAAAATTCTTTTATTTTTCTTACTTCCTCCGTTGCAACAACGTTCAGTTAAAGTTAAAGAAGAGAAAAGAAAACGAAATTGATTGCCTGAGAAAAATTTAAAAATTTCATTTTGTTTATATTAAAACTTTCCGTATGTCTTTTATAAATGCAAAGTCCTATATACATATACCTATATATATATGCGCTCACATATTCACGCATATTATCGTTTGAACTACTTACTATACATACATATAGAACAGGCCTTACGGGTGTATAAACTTAAAAAAGTTGCAAGCAGAAAAAAAAAAAAGGAAGAAAAATGAAAAGTAAAAGAAATAAGAAATCGTAGGAAACATTTCGTAACAGCATAACAACGATAGCAACAGCAGAAAAGCAGCGGCAACAACGACAACAATAATAATAATAATAATAATAATAATAACAATGATAACGTTAGAAGAGTTATTCTGTATAGAAAGCTTATGAATGAGTAGCTTTGTCAATGTAGCCTAAGGTTTCTTTTCTTTCCTTCTTTCTTTGTTTTCTTATGTCGCCTATTGCCTTTTCCCTCACCATGTGAACAACTTGGAAAATATTTTAATGTTATGCACACACACGCACACTCATTTCCATAGAGGCGCGTATGTGACAAAGCTTACGAACTGAACTGCAAATTGTTAAAACAAATTTTTTGCATTGCAAAATATTTTAACATTCAAGTTTCCTTACTTTGATCAAAGAGCAAAAGCAAGAATGCATTTCACTTTGCTGCCTGGTACATCGCCTTCACAAATCTCACCAAGTCTCTTTGGCAAGTGCTACCACCAGGTAATTGTTTGTTAAATAAAATAGAAAATATGAAGAAAGAAATTTTTTTTTGTATGTTTTGTCAAGATTTTCTTATAAGTTTAAATATCTGGCGGGCTTTGCGACTTTAATAGGAAGGTTAATTGCATAAAGCAAACACAGTTACACGACAAGTCTATTTATCATGTTGTTAAGTTATGAGAGTTGTGAATGCTCCAGGATAAAAAAGTTACATCTACAAGAGCAATAAATAAATGAAAATCTGCGTAAGTTTTAATCACTTAGTGATGTTTCATTTCATTACATTTGCATCGGAATCTTTGCTTCATTGTTAAGATAAAATTTAACTGCTCAAGATAATGTTTTCTTTCATTCGAATGTTTCGTTTCGATTATTTGCATGTCCGAAAATGTGATATACAACGAGCTCACTTTTACGCGCTCGTTTTTTACATGATTTTGGGAAGCTACGGATCAACAATATGTTTTTCTACACGAAATTTTTACTCTAACACGAATCCTAAAACAATTTGTTTTTTTAAGTCTAATTTTGACAATGTCCTAAAGAAACATATGTATACAGCAACAGTCGAAGATGAATTTCAACGAGTAGCTGCTGATTTAATTTGCGAGAGCTTGAAAATACACTTTCTTTAAATGAAATTTTTGTTCTGCCACGAATCAAAATAAAAAAAAAATTTTTTCTAATTTTCATTTTGACTTTGATTTTAATTTTTACGGAAATTTGGATATCAAGGATTATATAAGCAACTTAAAAAACGAAAACAGGCTATCAACAATCTTTATAACAACAAAAACGCTAACACAGGTCGTTATTAACGGAACAAATTCTTATTTGAATCAACTCCGACAGTTGTGGTAGAAATGTCTGATATATTTGCTGTCGGTAGCATTTTCGAACCAGTTCGTAATAATCATGCACGCTTGTGATTACGTAGCGACGACTACTTCGGAAATAGATTTTTATTGTTAATTTTAATTTCAATATGTCATACATACTTATGGACTCCATTTTCACAGTAGACTGATTATAGTTTGTTTATGGTGATAAAAATGAACGATTTTTGTTTGATAAAATTGATTTCATTATTACTTTTTTTGCACTTAGAATATACTTGGAGTTTTTTCATTTTACACGATTTTTTCAAATTGTGGAATATATCACCAAATTTACCATATATCGCATGTATTTTCTTACACGGATTTTCTTTTTGCACGGATTTCCAAGAAAGGCATCTACCGTGTGAAAAAAGTGTTGGGGGCATAAAGTTACAATTTGATTTGATCGTCAGAAAAAATATAACAGTTTTAATTTAAAAGAAATTTTCTTTCACATGAAAATATGGCTTGTCTTTTTTTAATATTATCACTCTCAAAAAGTGCGATCTATTCCGCGCTAATCTTCATTAGGCTATGTTTATACATAAGAAAATTCTGAATATAAATTCAACTTTGATTTGATTCTAAGATCGAAGTTACTTATTGGACATGTTAATAACATCTATTTTCGATAAATATTTATAAATTATTTATAACGAGTTTGGCAACACTTCCACTCACATCGGAATGGGACACTTTCCTCCGCTCGTTTGTGACATAATTATTTTCTAATATATTAATAAATTGAATTAAACATGCAATCCGAATTTGCATTGTGAGGACAAGAACTTAAATTAGTTTCAACCCGATTTGTTAAGTTTGAGCAATCGGTCATATTTATTAAGTAAAATGATATCAGGTACAACATGTTAACGTTACTAAAAACTACATAAGTAATACATTATGCACACTTTTTTTTTATTGAAAGGCCCATCTTGTTTGAAGGTGAAGTTAAGTTGAAAATAAAATTTCTTTCCTTAGCATTCATCCTAGCAATTAAATGCTTTACTTAGTTTTCAAGTCCTGCTCTCGTTATCTTATTGATAATTTTTTAAATTTAAATATCAGATGAGGGCTAGTCATGGTCTTGAAATTGCTCTCGATAAACGCAATCACACTTCCAGCTTTACTCAGGGTTACTAGACTTAAGGTATGTTCCTTTTATTGCAATTTTAAAGATTTAAGAGATGTTGTTAAAAAAGTGATTGCCTGATGTATAAGCTAGATTTATGCATTGCAATATTTTGAAATTTGCGAAGCTCACTAGAGTTGCGCTCTACAAGTACAAAAATAAAATTCGGGTATGGTCGAATTTTCTATACTTAGTACATCCATTTAAAATAAAATCGAAAAAAATACTGGCCGATTTCCGTTTTTGTAGATAAGTAAGATCATTGTAGGGAATATTGTCACGCAGGCGGGAAGTCCCAAATTGATTTAGAGTCTACATACATTATAGCATCGCTTCCTTCTAGATCTTGCAATAGTTTTTACTAAATGAATGCAAATATACTGATTTGTTATGAATTTTCTATGTGCGGCAGATTTAAAATTGGAAGGTTTGATGCATCGACTAGATTTGCTCTGTTATTAAACGTGCTCTTAAAATTAATTGGTGCCTAAATTATTTTTATTAGATATTTGAAGAAACTATAAATTTATTTTTTGTCTCTGAAACGTGAACTTTCACGATGCGTTTTCCTTTTTTTGCCTTTCTTCTTATGTTTTTGTGTTTTTCCTCCTGCTCACGCTCGCTTGCCGTATCTGCGATAATCGGCGAGTTCGAGAGAGAATCTCTTCATTACAACGAGGACTATTTTCAAGTTCTAGTGTTTTTATTCAAAAATAATGATATCGTAACATTGCCTTTAATTTGTCCACCTTGATATTTGTATCTGGTGTTTCCACAATTGTTTTGACAAATTCGCCTGTTTCCATATCTTGTAATGCAAAGAATTTTTCATTAATCAGACTGATATCGTCCGTATATATATATAGGGAATCCATAACATCGTATTCTAAAATTCTTGCTTTATGCTGCGATTTCATTATATTTCATTTTGTCTTTAAGTTCTTTCTCCATTTGAAATTGCACGACCATGAAGGGTATTAAGTAATCAATGTTACAATCTCGTTGCTCCTTAATTTTTACTTCTTCGATTAACAGTTTCTTACATATGCAAGTGAAAGCATTTTTATCTGAAGTAATTTTTTCTACTTTATGTAGTAAATGTTGCTTTGTCACTTGTTCTTGATGCGAATAATCTAATGGTAGAAAGCGACGCTTTCTAATTCCGACATAGCCATGTTCTTGAACTTCCTCTATGACACCGCCAAATCTAAAGTTTTATTTGTATTGCGATCTTAATGCTCCAGGTGGAGCTGGTTTCTGTAGCCCCTGTTTAGCCATTTTATCTAATGCTGCTGCTGTGCTTCGGTGTGTGTAATAGTCGTTTTAGTTTTATTTTGGTAGCGAAAAAATTGGTTAGAAATTTATTATATTAGGAAAACAATGAGGTTTTTGTAATGTAGCTCTTTGACGGGTAAGTCTGGACTTTTCTCTCTATTCTCAACATAAGTATTTGTTTTTTGATGAGAATATTTTAACTGAGAGTCTCCCTATTATTGTCTAATTATTTTTAACAGAAATCGTCTTAACTTTCGTTTGATGATTTTTAACAGAGATTCTCCTTATCATTGAACAGAGATAGAATGTTCTTCGTCTTCTTCTTCATGATAAAGCCTTAATATATATTGAAATAAAGACTTTACAAATATTTGATTCTGTTCCCGATATTCCTGCTTTAAAACTGCCAAATATATGTAATCTACCACATAACGCCATAGATATTATAGATACTTTAATTTTTATAGATTGTTGTATTTGATCTTCCTGTCCTTTTCATTCATTAGAAATTAAGAATTTATCATAAATTGTCCTTTATGTTTAAAGTATTATTATTATTATTATTATTTTAATTTTAGATTAATGAAATAAATTCTTAGACTAAAAAAATACATTGAGCACTAGCAACACCGGGTATCGGCTCATGTTTAAAGTAAGTTTAGCAGTAAATCGCAAATATCTCAAACGAAAACCTCAAAGGGAAAAGATCCTTATTATCATTTCGAGTAAAGTAAAACCGAAATGTTGTTCCATTTCTCGCAATCTAGACAAACAAGAGCTGTAAGCAGGTGTCCATGGTAAGAAATTTTCCAGCATATGTAATACATTAACTTGCATCTTTTTAAAGAAATCAAAAAATGAAATCTTTTGCTGGTGGTGGCTTAAGCATTATCTGCGTTGAGTGCAGTCAATCACTGCTTTGTTCGCGGCACAGACACAACAAACAAAAGCTGTGAGAAATAATTTTAGTAAAATGTTTCTGGTGTCTTTGTCAACAACATACGCACATACGTCTACGTGTCTAAGTTGATAAAGTGCTGTTCGTAAATCAAGTGTCATCATAATGAGCTTAAACATTAAAAAACTATGCAATTTTAATCAACTTGCTTTCTCGTAACATTGTCGCAACTTCTCTCTTACATTACGCACGTTCTTCAGCAAAACTTTAAAATTTGCAGCTTTCTTAATCATGCTGATGACATATCTTAGTTAATTTGCTGTGACTGTTTCTTTTTCCGGTTTCGGGTTTCCTCTTTAAGTTATTTTTTTTCAAAAAAAGAAAAGTTATTCCAAACTGAATTATGATTTCAAAAAAATTGCAAAGAAATTCTAACAAATTTATCATATTAATAGTCATTTTGGAATTAACTCCAGTTACTTGGGTGTCTTTCGTTAAATTTTGACTTTCTATTTATTTTGTAACTCTCTCTCGCTCTCTCCTATTCAGAGGGCTGTGTTTTGTTTTGTGTTTACATACTTGGCACAGCTGACATTTGCATACAGTGTTTACATCATAACTCACAATTAGTGCGTATCAGGATGTTGTTGTTGCTACTGATTGCACTGTTACTGCTACTGCTGCCACCGTGATGCCGTTCTAAAAGTAAGGCTAATTAAAATATGGTATCTCTGAATGTGACAACATACGGTTACTTACATTGCTACTGATTGCACCCCGTACCTTATGAGATGGTTGTTGCTTTCAACATTAGTTGGCGGAAAACTAAATTAAAGTTAATGAGTATTGTGCTGAAACCATACAAGAGCGCAAAAAGCAAAAAAGATAAATAAATAAACAAAATTTAGGATGGCAAACGTCATGGTTAAGCAAATGCTTGAGTTTATAATTACTTACTTAGTTATTCAACGAGCAGTGGAGACAGGCTGAATACTTATGCATTGCAAAATGCTACTTCACTTTAGGACGTAAAGCTTTCTAGAGCAGATTTCTTCTCATACTTGAACAAATTCTAATATTTCTGAGGTTTATCGCTGGCTTCATATAAACTGGAATTCTTATTATTGCAAGAGTGAATATTTATTTGAAAATTTTAGAAATCTTACTTTTATGCTTTAATTATTTGAAGGTCACCATTTGATTAGATTTTGTGTAAATATTTTTTTATTCTACGGTAGAGGTTAAATAAGTTTGAATTTTATTTTTTTATCAAATCCCGAAAATATACTACAGAAAAACCGCATTTTCACAGCTGCGTAATATACTATATAAAAAATGTTCATTGATTAGCCATCGAAAAACATTTGTAGATTAAGAGGTGAGAATATTTTCTTTCAAAATGGAAGTTTGAACCGGACAATAATTAAGTAAGAAAATGATGTTCGGCTGTGGTTATGTCCTTTGTGCCTATCATCCCTACATTAGAAGAGAGCGTGAAAAAATTTATTGGTGCATTGCGTGAATTCACGAACAAAAGACTCATTGGAAAATGAGTCTTCCCACTTTACGTTCTCGTGTGGGCGTTTCTCTTGACCGATTTGGCTTTTAATTTTTTCGTTACATTTACAGTCAGCGTCTTCGCTTTTGTAACTAGGAGAGTGTTTACCGCATCCATTACGCAGACAGAAAAACTAGCGGACATACTGAATTCGAGTCAGAATTTGAGATTGATCAAAAATATATGTATTTTATAAGATCCACTGAACTATTTCCTGGGTATTGCTCCTTCATGTTTCAATACTGGGCGTTAGAATTATATAAAGAAAAAATTTTTATTGGTAATGAAACAAGAAAGCTAAATAAATTTGGGCTTACGAGTTATTATTATTATAATTTTAGACTAATCAAATAAATTGTTTGACTGAAAGGAAAAAGACTTTGAGCACTAGCAACACGAGCTATCAGATCTTTTTACAAAAGAACATTAGGTATTAAGCCTAATAGTTTTAGTTAGGTATTATATTGTATTGACATTGGGTTCGGCAGCTGATTTGAGGATGTCTGTAGGAATAGTTGCAATATTTGTAGCGAAGGAAAAGCTAAGGCAGTCACAAGGAAGGAGAATTTGTCCACAGTTCCAGATTCGGGCATAAGACTTCTTTAAGATCCATTGGTGAGTTGCAATTGTATGGCCAAGGCGAATTCTCGAAAATATTTTACTTTAATTTTCTCAATATTTGTTGGATATAAAGGTGGAATTAATTGGGGGTTAATAGGAGAGTAGTGCTGATGATAGTATTGTAGATTTTCTTTCATAATTTTGCCGTCAACTTGTCCATGACATCATCCATAGTTAGAGGCGCAAAAGCAGCATACTTCGCCCCTCGATCAGCTTGCTCATTTTCCAATAGACCAATATGACTGCGTACCTAAAGCATTTTCATTTTATCGTCGCATGTTGAGCTGATATTCCATAATTTGTTGACGGTGCTCCATCTCGAGGTCGAAGGATTCTGAATAGCTGTTAATGCAGACGAACTATCAGTAACAATGACAGTTTTGAGCTTATCTTTATGGGAAAGATTCGTAGCGGGAAGGAAAGCTGTGGCTTTGGTTGTCAAAATTCAAGCACTTTCGTGAAGCATGTGATTAAGAAGAACCTGTCCTGAAACATCTAGCAGGGTACAAGCATGTGGTAGACCGCAGTTTAAAGTTATCAAACTAAGTATATGAAAGAGTTATGAAAAAGTATAGAATAGACCGTAACACAGTGTACAGCGGAGACAAGATGGATAAATTCATTTTTGAATGAAGTAATGGACGACTTCAAAAAAATATGGAAAGTTGATACATATCTTGTTTAAGTTTCGTAAGACAGAAAAGAGAGAACGAAAAAGAAGAAATCAGACATTTGTTTTATCGTTAATGTTTAAAGATTAATTAGAGTAAATGTTAAATTAGTTACAATATCATGTGTGCATTTAATATGTAAAGCACTGAGCAATCATAAAAAATTATATATATGTGAAAATCTCGATGAAGTGGAGGAAACGACCGGCAATAAAGTTAAAGATTTGGATAAGAAAATATTTAACAACAGAGCACACATTTCTAAAATAGACAGGAATTCTATGAAGTCCATTAAAGAATACATTTCCCTGTAACTTTTATAAAAAATATAGAAAATGTTTCTTTAACTTAAGAAATTTATGCTGAAATCTGATATGTGGTCAATGTTTATTAAAACGATCATAGGTTACCAAAGATAATGTGAGAGGAAGAGACAGCAAAAATTTTGTGCTAGCCAAAGATATTTTAACGCAAGCAACCGCGCAATAACAGCACCTAATGAAGGAACATTTAGTGGCAAACAGGTCGAGGCATTTTCCCATTAATTTTGCATTCTTTGGGGTTTTTTTAAATTCTTATTAGCTGGAAATAACACCACGTAATCGAAGCAGGTTTACTTTCGATAAGTTGTGTTGCAAAAATGTATACGTAATGATGTGGATGTGTCCTTTCTATTACGTAGATCATGCTTTGATGCCTTCTGATGTCTAAGTTGAAGCCAAATAAGTATAATATCAGCATATAAGTGGCGGCCATGTCTCTATAAAGAAAAATTTATGTATATTTAATAATTTAAAAGATCATTCATTTGCACATTTAGCATTTCTTGAACTAGCTAGCTCAGCAAGCTAGTTCACTTCCGTCTACTCAGCCTCCGAACCTAATTAAGTGGCACAGTTGCAGTTGCCCTAATCAAATTATGGAAGTCAGTTGCCGATTGATTATTCGTTTGATAAGACAGGCAGTTGGAATTTTCACAGACATTGCTTTTATATACGCTGTAACAATTTAACTATTTTTCTTTGTAAATTAAAAACAGAAAATTTAATAGATAATTTAAGGAAAAAAGTATAAATTAATTTAGTTAGTGTGGCCACATTTAATCCTAAACATGTTTTAGAATAAAAAGAATAGAAATTAAAATGAAAAGAAAATTATAAACAAAATATTTTTTTGTATATAAATACACAAAACAATTGTGATGATAATAATTAAATTATTAAAGAGCAAATATAAAAAAATATTGGATAAAATTTCTTTTTTTGGGAGGAAAGCAGATAAGAGAGGTTGTCGGAACCAGTTTCGACAACTTCCATATACAATCTTGGGCTGATAGAAACTATAGGTGAAACAGGATATAGAGTGGCTCTTCAAATAAGACTAGCCCGCCCGGAAAGTTTCGACCGTCCATCCGTTTTTTCTCATACGGTTTAGTGTATCTTTCGTGCAGTCGTCTGCGGAGTGTCTGTGGGATAAAAATTGAAACGCTTCCATCATTCCGTCCCTTTACAGTCTACGACCTTTTTGATCCTCTTAATATGTAGTTGTTTCATTACACAATAAGGAACAAAACGTTCAGGTTAACAGCCAATTTGTTGTTACACAAAAGTGGCGTGCAATGTATGACTCGAGAGGAAAGAAAATTTAGAGGAGCGGACGACGTACGGTACAACAGTTTAAACATATCGAGTTCTATGCGCGTAGCATAAATTTTGCAAGTAAACTCAATTACACCTATAAAAAAGAAACTTCACGATGTTATATGTTGACAGTCAATCCCGCCGAGCCATTTTTCAAATTTTCCATTATTGGCATCAAAGCCCATTTATATTATATTATATTAATTTACTCCTTTTTCTTTTTCTTTTGATTAATATCGCACCTTATAACGTCGTTTCCACTTCAAATGTTTAGTTTTCCCAGCCTTCAAAGGAGTTCTGTGTAATTTTCGCATTTGCTTCAAAGAAAGTTTTTTTTGATATTTCTTGTACACAAAAAACCTTATTTGTTAACATAGAATTGGAGCGAAAACACGCTCCGCACATCTTCTGTTCCATCAAGCATCTAATGGACGAATCTAATGTCCTTTTCTAATATCGGAGTATAAAAAAACGTGGCAGTCATTCGATTTTCGGAAATCAGGAAGAAAATCGCATGTAAAATTTCACACAGAAATTATGGTTACGAAACATCAGCACGAATAGCTAGTAAATCAAAAATTCGTTCAAAAGAGAAATCCATGAAACATCTTTCAGGCAGAAAATGGCAAACAGACGCAAAAGATTTCTCAATCACGAACGAACTAAGCCGGATTGTTTAGGCTTAATTTGTATACCAATTTACTTACCAATTAATGAGAATTGTCATGCTAACTTCTTAAACTATGTTGTCCCTTTTATATAATATTATTCCCTGATATTGCTTTAGTAATTTCTCTTTAATAATCCTTTCATAGATCTTGCTAAAGGAGTTTTAGAGACTAATGATCTTTGGATGATTCGACCGATTCGATGATTTTAGTATAGAAAAACTTTACGCAATTTCCATATATTTGAATAATATTGTAGATTGATATGTGAGCGATATGGAAATATGCAGGTTAAAAATTGGATCCCTTAAAGCGACTTTTTGTTATTGTGCGTTAAATATTTTGACACTTTCACAAAAAATTACCATTAAAAATTTACCCGAAGCTACTTACTTATCTTTTCAATTTCTATTTCTATTTACGATGAATTTTCTTTTTCAAATAGAGCAAGTGAGAAAATTACATTCAGGCTGCGAGTGAATATTTCATGGACATCTCCGTTTTTCGGAGGAATATTCTAAAACGGAAAAAAAACTGAATTTCCATTTTTTGTTCATTTTTGCGCCCATTAGTACACTTATCACTGCAATTAACAAGCAGATTGGCAAAGGGACTAAAAAACATATCTACAACATATATGATATTGATTGAAAATGCGTAGTCTTTATAATCTCTCTGAAGGTTTGTCATAGGTGCTGCCAGCGTTTTGACAAAAAAATGATATTTTGATATTGTATAATATTGAGCAGACGTTGTCGATTTTTTCCATTTTTGTGCAGGTGGTGCAGGGCCATAGAATATAAGTGAACATTTTTCGTTGTACATGCTGTGATTTATAAGTGACGAGCACAAAGGCAAAGTTTTTTCATTTTTGAAACCAGAGATGGCGGCAGTCCTTCGAGAATAATCTACAATGTTTATGCCACATTTGAAGCATATGGTTTCGTTTTTGCAACTAGGAGAGTGTTTATCACATACTTAACATGATTGAGTGTTTGGCGTTAATCAAGAATATGCCTATTTTATTAAGTCTCTGAAGCTTCCTTCTGGTTGTTGCAAACGTTTTAACAAAATGCGTATACCCATCATCCTTCTACGATGTATATAAAAATAAAGCAACCATTCGCACCATAATTCACAAGAATTTTGTAGCTGATTACAACTTTGAACAGGTTTCTGGAAAATCGCTGGGGAAAACGAATTATGAAGGAAATTCCTGGGAAAGTGCGTGGAGCTTAAAGGCGAAAGAATGTTTAGTGTGTCAAGAAAACCATACGTGACAATATATGTTTCCAAAGTCGCGTAACTCGCGTAAGTCGCTTAACGGTAACATTATCTTTCAAGCTTTCGTATGGCGTGTGCCAAAGGGGACTGTCCATTTATAATTAAGTAAAAAAAGAACTGTGGACACGTTGATTAACTCAGCCGTGTTTTTTGACAAAGGGTTAGAACATTGAAAAAACGCTATATTTTACAATCCACCTTTATCAACGCGATAATACGTCGCCCGGTTGCGAAAAAATTAGTCGAGAGCGGTGCATTAAAATAATTTGTTCGATATCCCTGCAGAAATTTTGATATTAAAACGAGTCGATCTCTTGTGAGCCAGCCGTTGATGTACTTGAAGAAAGGCTTTAAAGGAAGAGTAACAGTGATTGACATTAATCTAAGCTAAACGGTACTCAAGATTAATGCGGAAGCAAATTTGTTGCTCATGGTAAATTTTGAAAAAAAATGATTGTTTTATTTTATACACACATTGGACTTTCTGGAATATCTTGAAACAAGTTAATCATTACAAAAAAAATTTTTTCGTAAGTTTTGGAAGCCGCTCCATGCAATATCAGTGATGGCCTCCCTAAGCAGATTAGGAAACTTGAGCGGTTTTTGACAGATGCAGCAAAAAATCATCGAGGGAAGAGAACGAGGAGGAATATGTGAACCTGAAAGAGTGATTTTATGGTCCTGAAATTGTAAGCTCATACAGAAAAACGACAAAAAATTAATTACAATAACAAAACGTATCTACAATATATTCTAAAACGTTACACGCGTTTATTTCTCGATTTTTCAAAACGGCACGCAGCTAAAACTTAAACAATTTCCATTTTCTACGGTATATTCAAAACAGCAATACGTAGACGTTTTTCGATAAGTTATTATTATTATTAATATAACCTTAAACTAATGAAACAAATTCTTAAACTAAAAAAAAAAGACATTGAGCACTAGCAACACAGGCTATCGGGCCTTATTTATAAAGGTACATTAGATATTAAGCGTAGTAGTTTTGATAACGTAATACATTGTATTGATGTTCTGTTCTGTTAATTGTTCCAAATGCAATACCTCTAGCCAAGGTAAAGTTAAGGCAGTCGCAGAGAAAGTGCTTTATAGTGAGAATTTGTCCACAACTGCAGATTGGGAAGGAAGACTTCTTCGAGATCCATTGGTGAGTTGCAATTGTATGACAAAGGCGAATTCTCGAAAATGTTTGGATCTTGGTTTTCTCAACATTTGTTGGATATAAAGGTGGGTTCAATTGAGGGTTAATGGAAGAGTAGTGCTGATGACGGTATTGTAGATTTCCTTCTGTAATTTTCTCTTTAACTTTTCTTCCAATGTATCTTTGAAGATCCAACTTTTCCATAATATCATCCATAATTAGAGGTGCAGAAGCAGCATACTTCGCCGCTCGATCAGCCTGCTCATTTCCCAATAAATCGACATGACTAGGTACTCATAACATTTTAATTTTTTCGCCTGATGTTGTAATGATATTCCTTAATTTGTTGGCGCTCCATCTCGTAGTCTAAGGACTCCGAATAGCGTCTAATACACACAAAATATCACTAGCAATGACGGTCCTGAGTTCGTTTTTATGGGAAAGGTTCGCAGCTTAAAGGGTAGCTCTGGCTTCGGTTGTTAAAGTTGAAGTACTTTCGTGGATATGTGAAGAAGAGCCTGTCCTGAAGCATCCATGGCACAACCAGGTGGCAGACCAGAAGATTATGAGCCGTCTGTGTATAGAAGATTTCAACCGTTACCTTCCAGTACTTGGGTTATGTCAAAAGAACAGTCTTTCAAAATCCATGGAGGTTTAATATCAAAATAGTGGAAAAGTTTTAAGGGAATGTTCAAATCTTTTGCGACGTACAAACAATAGTCAAGTGCAAATGGGGGCTTTCTAATTTTCTTTGAAATAATAATCTTTCTCACGTCGTCAATGAAAATATATTTGTTTGAATGAAGAAGCTTGGGGAGTATTTTAGCTTTTAAAAGTCTATTTTCTAATGCTGGAAGACCAGTTTCAATTATAATATTATTTATGGGCGTCGTCCGAAAAGCATAACCGGTTTGAGGATGTTGATATTAGATTTGTAGCTATCGCCATAAATTATCAAAGCATCGTCAACCTTGTTTAAAACAAACATTGTGGTAAGATAAGCAATAGTGTTAATGTGCGCATGGCTTTTCCAAGCAACGTACTGTACGAAATTCACCCTCGTTAAAATAAAATTTTTTAACCGAAGACAGTGTGTTTTCCAACGACATTTGTTGGAAAAAGTGAGCCCGAGAATATGGAGCGTCTGCACGTTTTGTACTGGTAAGTCATTAATATGCATCAATAGATTTCCCGTATCGCATATCTGCTTTTGACAAATGTGTATTTTTTTTGCTTTATGTATAGAACTTGCCCATGCGGAGATTTCTCGTCCAATAGATTCGAGGATCTTGATTGCCTTCGTGCTATCTTTTTCTTATGTAAAAATGTATATATCGTCTACGTAGAGACAATGTTCGATTCTCGGTATACGGCAAAGGATTTTGCTAATTTCGTTGAAGGCGATCTGGAAAAGCGTGACAGAAAGAGGAGATCCTTGCGGGATGCTATTCATTAGCAGAAAGTAATCAGAAAAATGATTGTTGATTTTAACTTTAAACCGCCCGTGCGACATCAAGGTAACTTAAACAATTTTTATTAATAAAGGAAAGCCTTTTTTTATAGTCACAAATTGCATATTTCTACACAAACACTCGCCATTTACCCAAAAATCAGCATTTCTAAAAACCCCTCGGAATGAAAATTTGTCTTGGTTAATTTAAATTTGGATCAATTGTACTGCATTTCGTTGGGTTCCTTAAGCGGAAGATGGCCGCGAAAATAGTTGCAATGTTGCCATTTTTTAATTTTTTCCAAATTAATTTTTTTGTTTGTATTACTACAAGCTATGCTTAATAAAATCTTAAGAAATTTTATTTAGGAAAAATGCTGATTTTTGCAGACGTATTATGCCTACCACTGTTTTTTTCCAAAATATATGTAACACCCAAAAGCAAGCTTCAGAGACCCTACAAAGTATACATATTCTTAATCAGCGTGAATTCTGAGTTAATTTAGGCGTATCCATCGATTTTCCTCTGTGTCTGTGTGGTGTGTGTTGTTGATCTCTCTCCTGATTGCAAAAATGAAGAAATCGACTTCAAATGTAGTAGAAACATTGGAAGTTTCTGCACAGAAGTTGGTATTTGGAAATGGGCCAAAATGGTCGGTGCAAAAACGAACAGTGGAGTGTAAACTGAACGCAACTCAGTTTTTTTTAATAAAAATTTTTGGATTTTCTCTCGTCACTCGGAAATTATGAAAGTTAGAACTTTGCAACTTCCCACATTTGCTCTGCGAGAGACTTTACTCTCTAGGTCCAAAAACGGAACCAATCAGCCGAGTTATTAAATTTAATTATTTTCACTCTTTTGAGGTTTAATGCTTATTTATCATAAAGCAAACAAGACAAAAGGCTTAAAACTATTTTGTGCACACCTCAAATGAAGATATATTATCTACCTAAAAACAGGTTAATTTTAATATGAATATGGTCGACACTGCGATTAAGTTTTCCTTAATAATACCAGCGATATGCGTATCAAATAAAAGAACTTAGAAAGTAGAACGGAAAAAGCGTAGTGGTGGGTATGCGAGATTCGACCCTCGGCGAATATAACCTCCTTATTTGCTTACTTTTCAGCTTCATCCAAAGCAATGCGAATAGTTTCTCTTAATGTTTAGCTTTAAACTTTTGGAGCTGATTTCGTTTACATTAAAAATATAGTTGTGTCACGTTAATTGTTCAGGAAAGTGTTCTTTAATTTTTATATTCTGTTGTGGCGTATGTAAACTACAATTAGTCATTTTTGTTTTTCTTACTTTTTTTATGTTTTCAATGTTAACCATTCAAATGGCGAAAATACAATTTAACGCTTAACTTCACCCATTATTTTCAGTTATTTCCAATTCACTGCCGCTATTACGCTTTAAGCGCAAAATTTTTGAAAATATCGAAGCAAGAGTATAATCTGTCTTACTTACTATACGAGCGGTAGTAAACATTCTTCAAAACATTGTAACATCAAGGGCAGTTCTGTATGCGATGGAGGTTAAATGTTTTTGGGGTATAAAATATAAGCTTATTTTAGTAACTTAAAAGCTTCTATCTCACATTAAGCTAACCTGTTTTATCAATTTGTTAGCGAACCATTACGCAAAGATATTTTTTGGCTCGCTAGCATTTTTAATGAGATTTTTTAGACTGTATTCCTTAAACCAAGCAGTCGTAACATGTGGACCGTGAATACCAAACAGCCTATCGATGTTGAATGAATATTCTTTACAAATCATAGAATATCATGGTGTCAAACGAAAATGCTCATCCACGTTCACCTTGGTACTCGATGGATTTTAAACATACAAATTATGCGTAGAAGCAACTTCTGAGCCCATACAAGCGTGAAATATACCAAATTTTACCAAGAGAACATTTCCCTCCGTCTATCAACGTCTGATTTCAAATATCAAAATACATATCAAGATGTCATTAGGTCTTTCCAATACGAGCAAGTTCGAATTCGTATGCATAGCTTCCATCAGAGGAAGGGGTTACCTGAAGGCACTTTCATGAACTTACTCCACAATTCCATACTTCCACAATTTCGTAATCGATTACAAAGAGCTTTTATAGACATATTGTAATCCAATTTTATGAAAATTATTATATTAGCATTTTCTTGATTTCCACTTTTATTTGTTACATTATCTTACACTTCTACTTACAAAGTTTATTGCTAGCATAGTTAAGTTTAAGTAAGTATTACGATTTCGCCACAGATTTTCTTCATTTATTTTGGCCATACAACATGATGCATCTGCGCGACATTTTCTATTCAACGACTTATACAATACTGCTTAGCCGTCATTCCGATACCGCCTTCGCAAAACATAAGCGCAGCTTTCCATATGCTTATACCCTTCAGCTACTGTGTAGGACCAAACCGGATAGCTTAATACAATTTAACCAAATTTCTATAAGTTTGACCCGTTATACTTCACAAAACTTTAAACTACAAATGTTCTCAACGCAAAGCGAATACGAGGCAACGTTCACAGAGTATGTGTATTAAATAAAATGCTGTTTTTAATTAATTAAACAATTTTTTCAAATTATTGTCATTTTCTTATACTTTACACCCAGAAAACGGGCTACATATAACAACCTATGGAGACATAAAAGATCTCAAATTTACTTGCGTTCATTAAGAAAGAAGGATAAGAAATTTACTAATTAATCATTTTCAGTGTCTAGTTTTACATAGAGCTTATTTATTACAAGAAAGTAAGACGTCCTTTATTAATGCGAGAAAAAAGAAAAATAAGTATCCACACAGAAACAACCCGGCTGTTCGTTTATCGAAGATACCGCAAAGCACATATGCTTTTCGAAAACAGCCATTTTACCTAAGGCAGTAAGTCAATTTCCTTCATAAACCAAGTAAAACATATGCATGCTGTGCTTCTGCCCTTTCAAGTATACAACAAAGGTCATCAAACACATTCCAGACCACAGAATATAAAACGACAAGAAAGTGAATTATGTACGTTATTCTAAGAAGGTACACGACTGAAAATGTAACTAAATTTGTTTAAGACCAAATCATAACTTAACATGCAAACCACAAACCATCAACATCATCATCATCAGCATCACTATCACCATTACCACCGCCATCGTCAACATAATATCAATTGTATGCTGGTAAACACTTCAACTATTTAAAAAAAAAAAGAAAAGCAAGATGGTTTTGTTCTGTAAAAGGGTTCGTAGAAAGATAAATGTGTGCATATATAGTTGCGTGTGTCTGCTTTTGTGTGTGTAAACAAGCAAGTTAAGGCCACAAAAACCATCATCATGTTTTCCATATGAAACAATTTTGTATGTGAGTATCGGTACATTGACGTATTATTGCTTAAATGTTGATAGACTAACAGCACCTTAATGGCCTTTATAGGGGCAGAATGTAGTTGCACACGTATACGCATATACTAGACCACATTTCTCGAAGTATTTTGCATTCATCACATCAGTTATACTAGATTTGTCAAGGGTTCGTAACTTGGAATTCTGGAAACATGCGTCGGAGGTGCGGTACATCTTGTAAATTTTTGACCATTCTTTAGTACCGGAATCGTTTGCTTTTTCAAATATCGGCATGTCTGTTTATGGGTTTTTTTGCTGTTAAAATCACGATTGGAATGTGAAAAGTTTCTTTATGGTCTGCCATTTTTTGCTTTCAGAAAATCCATGAAGTAAGATCAAAAAATTATTCAAACATCAATCTTTTTTTGGGTGATTCATTGTATTTTGGTCTAAATTCTTTTGGTAACCACGATGGATACATGAAGTGTTCTTATTAAGCTCAACCGATAGCTTTCGAACGATTTGTACGATTGTCAAACAACATATTAAAAATTAAATGGAATGCATTGGAAAGTCTGGTTTTTAGCTCGCATAATTAGCTGTACAAAGCGTTGATAAGCCATACACTTTTACAGCGTGAAATAAATACGATAAATGATATCTAAATTACGACATTCGAGAGGAACGGCGCTTAGCTGCTTCTTCCAATTAAATATCCCACATAATCTGGTGATAGGATTTAAAAGATTCGGTCCAAGCCGAATGCAAATTCCTTCTTGCCTTTGTGTATATTTAATATTTATGTCGTTACACGATGTGGGAAACATACGAAGAATTGTGTGCAGCATGGCTGCTTTTCGTCTTTTTTTTTGCTTAACACAAATATTGTGGTGAAATTTTCTGAAGGAAATTATGCCAATGAGAACATGGAGTAGAGTGGAATATATTATGACCACGAATAATCAGATATTCAAGTGCGCTTATAAAGAACAATATTACCAAGTATAGCGGAGGAATTAGTTTCTAAGAAACCGCCGTGTTCGTGAATAATTTCACGTTCGTTTCTCGAATGCACCTGCTACTCTTAACATTGTTCACATAAGTTTCTATCATGTCGTGTTTTGTGCCATTACACTCGAGGCCAAGGGAAAATGTATTGTTTGCTAAAAAAGGAAAATATAAAAATGAACCTTCAATTGCCTGCAGTGCCTTTTTTGCGAATGCAAAAAAAAAAAAAAAGCTTCGTTTATTATGTTTTATGACTTGATTTAAAATTAATTTAATTTAAAATGCTAATTGCATCATGATATCACCATCGTCATCATCATCTTTATCACCTTCATCGTTAATAGTGCAGCAGTAGCTTGCCGGGTAATAATGTTGAATGCATTCGAAACGAACGAGGGAGAGGTAAAAGCATTACAGGAGTAATAAGAAAAAAAAAAAGAACGCCAAGGATATTAAGTTAAAGGAATTATTTTGTTTCTTTTACACCGCTTGACTGAACTGCTTAAACTGAGTTTAAAATGACTTTTGATAGAAAATGTATTACACTTGGAATTTCGTTTCTCATGTTATATGAGAAGCGAATACTAATAAAAATGAAATATAAGAGAGAAGAAAAAACAAAACTCATAAATATTTCATCGACTATTGAAGTGTTGCGACAAAAGTTTCTTATAAAACTTGTTGTTCTCGTTCTTGTTGCTGTTGCTGTTAAGTTTTAACTTGTCATCGACAACTGAAGTGCTAGCACTATGTCGTGTACATAAATTGTTAAAGACCAACATTTCATATTTAAAGTCAATCTGTTTGCTGTCAATATATATACGAAAATATATATATATAGATAGATCTTAGCATGAATGTTTTTCTTTTGTTTTGCTCTCTCCGGTATCAGGTTGTTAGCTTTTTATTGCCTTCCTTCCTTTATAGGGTTTTATATTGCTTGACAAGCATCTCCTCCCTCTATCTTTTTATACATTTACAAGCAGTTGATATTTATTAAGCGCCCCGAAAAGACAGTTTGTAAACTGAACAACAACACATATCTCAGTTGAATAGCTGGAGAAAACAAAAAGCACAAAAAAAACGTTCACAATAATTCCATGATTTCGAAAAGCAATAATAATTCGATACAGAGATATCTTTCAAAAATAAATAAAAATTTCTAAAAGGAATTACATAACCGTTTGAAAAAAAAGCAAAATCATATATGTAATTAGCCTGTCCAAACTATGCTTTAATTTTATTTTTAATTCATTACTTAAAAGTAGGTAATAACTAATATAGTTGAAACGGAAGGAGAGAAAGAAAAAAAAGGAAGTTTATGGGTGAGATACGTTTCTATCATCAGGAACTTGTTTAAATATAAGCACATTTCAAGGAGATTTTCGCTTCGATGATACTTGTTTTTTTTTTTTTTTTAAATACTCAACTGCTTATTCTTATTTAGAAATGAAAGGAAGAAAGAAATAATGAATGTACGAATGGCTACGAAGGTTAAATAAGGCGGTATTTCCTGAGGACGAGAGAAAGTAATAAACAGGAGATGAAAATGTTAAATAAAATTTCCTTAATTAATACGCAAAAAAGATCCGAGGCGACACGAAAGATTTTAGAATTAGGAATTTTACGCAAGAGGAAAAGATTGTTGATGTCTACAGATTGAAATAGAAGTCAGATTTTATGCAGATTAGGGTAAGAGAATTAATTTCATCCGTTTTTTATCGAGTCGTACAGGCACATCCACCAATTCTGAAAACTACAAATTTAATTGAAAATATATTCACGCAAGATATTGTGTAATCTTCTCATCAGAATTTGGTGATTTTTTGACATTTATTGATAATGCATATATATACATTTGATTTTTTTTTGCTATTCACGCTAGATATATAGAAATTCATCATATACTGTAGCGATAAGCAACAAAGAAAAGAAAGAAAAATTATATTCGGTTGTGACCGAACTTTTTATACCCAACCTATTGTTATCCTAATGTTGTAGAATAATTTTCTGAAAACTTACATCGGGTCTATGCTTTAGTTTATGAGCAACGAGCAAGAGAGAAGAAAAGTGACGGTATGCACTGTTTTTGTTGCGTGAGTCCTTTAAAAGTTGAGGTCATTTTCTAACTTTTTTGCAGATATATAGCCGATATCTTCATTTCTGCGAACGGGAGATTGTTTACCGCAGTTGTGCAGATGGACTGATGGACAGAAGCACAGACATACATACTTAGATGCACTCCGATTTCGAAAATATCTAAGAACTGATATAGTTCATAGTCGAAGCTTGCTTCCGCACGTTATAAGGGTGTTGGGAAAAAATGGGAAATTATGACACACTATAACATTGGATAGGCGTGGTCAATTTTTACTATCTATTCACAGGTACTACAGAATGACCCATAGGATTACAATAAACAGTATACAGACAGACAGACGGACTACTTAAATCAATTAAGAATTTGATGCTGATCAAGAATGTATACATTTCGTAGGGTCTCTAAAGCTTCCTTCTGGGTGTTGCAAACGTTTTAACATAGTGAATATGCACCTCTTCCTCCGGTGATGGCTATAGTAAGAGGTCTTGAACGGTATGAAAATAATGTTAAGCGATGAGGAACGGATTTATATAAAAAGCTCTTTTTAGCAAGCTTCTTTAACGGCAGTTTTATTCTTTCCTTCTCCGTTGCTAAACGATTTGTAAAAGAATTGAAGTTTTTCAAATTTTTCTTTGGAATGTAATGACCAATATGGCATTTTGGGGACCATTAAAGACCTTGGGGATTTTGCTTAGTTTAGTGATAAAAGTAAGCCCATTGCACAGATTGGACATCACAACGTGAATTTTTATGGGTGTTAAAGATTTGGCAATATTTTGGAATTTTTTCCCTATGAATTATGAGGGAAAACCAAAAGCGAACTCCACTATTGAGAATAACATTGCCGACAAACGTATTGAACTTACGAATTATTGGCTACTTATTACGGTTCAAAGCCGAGTAATGGTGATCTGTTAGTGAGAGGCTCCTTGTTTTCACCTGTTGTTTCTCTCTATCCGCGTTCAGTTTTTCGCTTATCGAGGATTTGGACAAAACTTGCTCATTGTATCAGGTCGCCAAGAATAAAACTTGTAGTCTATAGCTTTGCCAAGTTTGACAATTTGTTATTTGATAATGACTCCGTTTTTTTGTTAAGAAGCTACACATGTTGTTCGTAGAAGTAAATTTATCCAAGCTCTAAAAAATATTATCTTTTTCAAAAACTATTTTTTTAATAATGGATCGGTTGGAAATTCGTACTGTCCCACTACTACCGCATCGCAGACCACGCGAACGTAAATAGTGTATTTGGTTTGACCGTAAGTGCGCAGCAGACAGTATCAAATCGGTTTGCCAAATTTCGCAATTGTAACTTCGACCTCACAAATGATCCTATCAATAATGGCTCAATGTACTCAAGGTTACCGTGCAGCCTGACCCGTCTCAAAGTGCTTATGAATTATCATTAAAGTTTGGTGTTAGCAAATAAGCGATATTGACTCATTTAGCTCAAATCAGGAAGTTGAAAAAGTTCGATAAGTGGATTCCCCATGTACTGAACGAAAAACAGAAACAGAAGCGTTTGGAAGCTTGTTTGATAATGTTTTTCCGTTATAAATCTGGTCCATTTGTGAAAAGAACTCCCTATGATAAACGCAAACGTTCAGCGCAGTGGTTAGACAAGGATGAATAACTAGAAAATACTCTAAAGCGTATTTTATATAAAAATTTGTATAAAAATTGAAACTATCGGGACGTACGTTAATCCTAAATACTTTGTTAAATTTGTTAACTTAAAAAGAAAAATTTCCACACATCTTTATATAGGTACTATGTAGATTCAATTGAATCTGTTCGAAAGCAATCCTTGCTGTTTACCCTTAGGATTTTGGGTTGAGATCCGGATTGCGTCTCTTCCCCGCTATGAAAATAGGTTGCTTCTATTGTCCTTACAGTCTCTCGAGAAACGTAGATTTGTTCTTGGCGTTCCCTTCCTATTCAAAGTAATAAAAGGTGCCATTGACTCGCCTGGATTACATGGTGAAATAAGCTTTGATGTTCCTAACCGCTTCTCTAGGCACTTTATTTTCGTTAAGCTTAGTCAATGTAAATATAATATGAACTATTTAACCCGCTCAGAGTTGTTTGCAAGAACCTAAATGACGTCCATCAATTATTCTCACTATCGGACTCTTTAAAGTCCATGAAAGCCACATGGCTTAAGATGTGTGATTTTCCTATGTCTTACTTAAACTAGCTCTTAATCTTAAAAAGTCATTATGATTCGAAAATGAATTGTACCGGTTGTGAACGTGGCTCCATGCTGGTTGTGTACATCCTTTTTTCTTGTTTTCTTTTTTTTCCTTCTTACTTGTTTTATTATAATTATACTAAGTTTTAATATTAATTAATATAAGATTCAATTGAACCCGACTATCAATTTGTTTTAGTCGAGTTTCATGTATAAGTAGAATAAATAAATAAATTAATGAATTAATTAATTATGCTGGTCGATTCCGCTATCGAAATTAAATGATCAAAGTTATTAGCATTAACACTTCACCCAATAACCCAAAAAGTTATTGGCTATCGGATGTGTTTGCTTGAGCTTATGATTATTTTGCATATTTTTATTGAATAATAACAAATAAACTCTGTACATGTGGCTTGGAATTTTGACTTCGAATTCCCTTCTGCGTTTATTTTATTTGATATTTCATTGGCACGCCTTTTTTGCACTGTCGGCTGGCTCGAAGTTGTGACGGTCGTGTACGTTTGTTTGCGATTCGCAATGTGCTCACTAGCTGATTCATCTATGGCCGATTATGCGTCTGGGACCACTCTGGATTACAGATTGCATTTGGTATGACAAGATAAGTATTACTCGAACGTGTTGGAATCTTGTGCTTTTTTACGATGCATGCATTCGGGGTCTGTGACTTATATTCAAAACGAAGGCTTGATCCCCAAGGAAATCTACATAACTGCAAATAAGAATAAAGTTAGGCCATTAGAATATAAAGATGAGTGGGAAGCTGCATCGACGATTGACGCAGCGTTGATGTGTAGTTAAAGGCGTTATTTTGCACTCAGGAGTGTTTTGAACGAATTGCGAAGATGATTGATCAGGTTGGCGAGAGCGTTAAAAGCATCAAAGTTTTGGTAGGATTAACAAAGGACTCACCCAAAAAGTTACCCGTTCAAAATAATCGGGCTAATAATATTAATGGTATTCATTGGAAAAGGTGATCCTGGGTTGGTAGGGTCTGAAGATGTATATATCGGGAGGGGTCGGGAGAGAAAGTATTTAAAGTTTGGTGCCAAACGACGACACTAATTTGAAGGGAATAAAAGATGACAAAAGAACTATACTACGCTCAACAATGATAGTGACAACAGTAAAAACTGCAGACACACGGAGGGCTGGGGCTCCATACTTTGGTTAACAGTAATTATATGATTTGATTTAAAATATATATATCCGTATAAACTATACGGATAAATAGACAACAAATCAAGCTTTAAACCCTATTCAAAATACCGCAAAAAACAGTGATTTTGGCGCCAACCAGAAGTGACACTTTATGCAATCGGCAAGGATATGGATGCCAAATTTAAAGGAAGTAGAAAAAACACGAAGTAAAAGCATAATCAAAGTCACTAAGGCAAAATTAAGCGAACTTGTCTTTAAGCTTAATGAGAACTTTAGTGGTAAATTTATAAATATAAAATCAGGCAAGGATCAATGCCGAGAAATCGTCGAACAAATTGACAAAAAAAGCACCGATAGGAAGAATGGTCTGGAAAAGTCAGAAAATGTTCTAATAAACCATCTGAATAAACTGGATATTGTTGGGACTGGGATCCATACAGTGCACACATATAAAAAACGAAATTGAGGTGTTCATGAGGTTCAATTCGGTTGCCAAAAGGAACTCCATAATGAAAAAGTATTACGCAGCTTCTTTCTTAAAATTAAAGGATGTGATAGAAGACCATGAAGGTGCTCATATTGACAGAATAATTTTTTCAAGTGATCATCTTACACCCATGGCCAGTAAACTCTCTTATCTCTGTCGCAAATCGAAAAGGTAAAAGTGAATTACTGCTTACAGATTTCGCAGTAGAGATGTGTCTCATGTTGTGTTGAACCACAAATGATGGAGTGGAGACTGCGCTAGATGTATTTAATGCGTGCGAGAGATACCAAGAATTCTTGTAACTCCTCAACTTCAACTTTCTAACTATACTATTACTGTTATCACGGTACCGCTCTTTAGTATGTTGGGTTAATCTGCAGAAATGTTTTGAATGTGTCAGAAATGCCGCTGACTTCTGGATTCTCTGTAATATATATGTGATTCTCTATTTCTATGTATAGTATTAGCAGCTCTTCTTTTCTTTGGTAAAATGCTACTATGTGCAATAATTTTTGAGATTCATATTCTTTTTCTTTTATATTTTCTCCTCTTTTCTTTATTTCAATATATTATCATATAAAATATATTTTCTTTATTTCAATTTATAAAAAAAATAATGTTACTCCGATTAGTTGTAAACTTTTTTTTGTTAACGTGGCATACCAAATGTTTCATCCGCCAACTTCAACCTGGGTTCGGTTGTCGACGATGGAAAACAATCTAGTATGCATCCTTACCATATAAGGCAAAAAGTCGCCCATGCCCTCATGATGTCTGTGTACGTACGCCGGATCTCCATTCATCGGAACTTTTCCCCAACCCTTTCCAAGTTTGCAGAAAAGATCGCTGAGATGTTACCTGTGGTGGCATTGCCATGTCATTGCCCTACCGTCCTATCCTTTGAGTTTCCATTTCCTCCTGTCGTCGAATTTACTGTCACTTGTGCGAAAGTTGGTAATAAATTTGAGCTTGATGATCCTTACGTTACAAAATGCGTTTGCTGCGTGATTCAAAACCAATTCTTGCTCTTTGCCCTTAGAAATTTGAGTCCGGACCCACTTATCTCTTTGCCTATTTACGATGACAGCTTTTGTAAGCTTTGCCGCTACCTAACCACACGTACATTATCCTCGGTGTTTCCGTCTTAAGTTAGTCACGTAGTGGTACTATCGTTTCGCCGACATTACTTGGAGAGTTAAACTTCAATGACCCGAGCCGTTTCTCTAGTAGCTCCACTTTTATAAAACTTAGTCAATGAAGATCTAATTACGAACTTTTCAATCCTTTTGGAGTTCTTCACAAAATCCTAAATGATATCTCTAATTTACTTTCCATGTCAGATTCATTAAAAACTATCAAATCAACTCTCCTAAATGCACGCGCTTTGCCTATGTTGCGTCTAGATTAACTTTTAATCTCGATGTCTGCACAGCATTCGAAAATTAAATCAAATTTCTAAATCATTATTGGTTGCCAAGTTGTTGTATGTTTGCAATGGCTTGGGGGTTCCTTTGTACTAAATGTGTACATGATTTTTTTTCTTTTTTCTTTTTTAATTATACATGAATTTTGTTCTTTTTATTTTCTTTTACTTTCTTTACTTTTCTTTAAATTGTTGTTAATCATTATTAACACCACTTAGCATAACATCTATTTCTAAGAGCCAACTAAATTCCGCTGTTAATTAATGTTAGCTGAGTTTTATGTATAAATAAAATAAATTAATAAAAATAAAATAAATAAAGCAAACGTATCATAGTACCCACAATTTATGTGCGGCTGCTGGTGATTCTTCCTTGCAATTAAGAATGATCACACCGTTATTTCGTAAGGTTGTCTTTGTTTAGTACCTTTGTAAATGACTTAGTTGTACGCTGTTATGACTGTAACATTCACTTATTAGCTGGTGAAGCACAAGTTTACCTGTTGCACCCGCTTGGACTTTTGACTGGTTCAGTGAGTAACTGAGAATTCAGATCATATTACTCTGTGGAACTTTGATTTTAAACTCAATTCTCGCTTGAGCGGTGCTAGAAATGTTAATTTCACGACAATATTTTGGGAAAACTTGGACGCTCCGTCCTCAATTAAGATTAATGCAATGCCTTGTTGGTCCACTAATATCGTATGGAGCATATGTATTTAGCAGATTATATTATGTTCATAACAAAAAATCGCTTGTCGCGGAAATCTTATAGTACGTGCCAGCTAAAGTAAACTCTCCCGTCGGACACATGGGAGCTATTGAGTAATGCGATATTACAAGGAGCGTGAAGAAAATTAAACAACTAACCCATGAATCCATATTAATTAAGTTTACTTACCTGCAATAGCCGAGTTATGGAATGAGATACGTTAATGTTGATTTCGTTTAATAAAAGCGGCATTTTGATTCTACCATTCAGCAGATCATACATAAAGTTTATATCTAAAGCAAATCCGCGCTTTCCTAACGAGTGTAAATGAATTACCCTAACTTTATCTAGAGGGGTGAGTCCCAAGCAAGATTAGTGTCCCGGAAACAGCTTTGACATGTAAACTAATTAGTGGAATGCCATCAAATTTTGGCATGCGCCGTTTGAAGGTTGATACTATCCAGAAGAAAATATGTGTATATATATGAGACCAAGCGATACGCGACTAACTATCGTATAAAGTTCTTTTTAAGATAAAGAAAGAAATGCCGTCAAAAGGATGGAAAAATTCATCCTCTGTAAAAATGATATGAGCAAATTTATTTCTGTATTACAACAATAAGTTGGACATATGCTTATATTGTTACAGTAGTTCTGTTGAAGGAAATGTGTTGAGTAGGCTCAGAACATAACGTTAGTGAAGAATACATATCCTCCGGCGCATATTTATAACTGTCACATCCAGAGAGACAGACATAACATAGCTATAAAAAAACATCTGCCCTTGTTACGTAGATTGCACTTAAATATCGAGCTGCGAATAGAAATTCGAAAAAAAACTTATCGAATTTTCTTCCTTTCCCGAAAGTACACGAAAAATTTATTGAAAAATACATCAAAATCGCTTTTATATACATAAATATATTCTTGCAAAAAATGTATAAAACGCACTCATGCATATGCACCTATATGCCATGTATGTAGTTGCGTACAATTTGCATACGATTACATTATGTGATTGTATTATTGCATGTCTAAGCGTATATCAAATTGAATGACATCTGAAGTGACAACTGTACAAATAGGATTTTTTCTATTTTTTGGGTGCCAGGCACGACCGAGGAATAAAATTAATACATTTTACTCTGTGCTAGTCTGTATAGAATATAAAAAAAGAGGTAGACAGCGAGAACGACGTAGAGAGAAAGGGGGAGAGTTAAGCACAAAGAGAGGAACAGGATTAGATATGAATGCTTGGCACTTGAGTTAATGGAATTTGTAATTATAGAAATCCAAACTTATACGTATATATAAATATATAAGTATATGTATATCTATGTATTTATTTTCACAGAGTAGTATTTCGGCTCCCAGCATATAGCATAACAAATATTGCATTCAACAAATTTTATTCTAGAATTTTTGTACATACGTGTCTCTTCTGGTTTCACTTTTTCAGTCGCTCGAACATGATTGCTTAAAAATCTCCAGCATATTTCAAATACATGTCACCAACATTGTTTCACTCTTCAGAGGAATAAAATTTTATGCTCCTTTGGCATATTTGTCCTCTGCATACTGCTTTTTTTATTTTTTTTGGTGTATTGCTTTTTTTTTGACATTCGCAATGTGTCTTTAGTTTTTCGTCATAGTTTTGATTAAAAATGAATCAAAACAAAGAAAAAATTGTACAAAACAGCCCGCATACTTTTCACTGGTTTTCTCTAAATAGTTTCCTTCGTTGTTGCTATCTTTTTATGGAAATAAAACAATGGAATGAACGTACACACATAAAGATGATTTTTATTCTCTTGTTTTTCACTCCTTTTTAAATTTATAATTTTCAAAACAATTTTTATGAAAATTTTCTATAGCAATAGGTTAACTTTGGCTTTGTTACTTAGAGCTCGAATAAAAAAAGCGTTGTGTGAATTTTCTACTTAAGATTTTTTATCAGTAAGGTTGTAGATTTGCCGAGCAATCACCGAGTATTCCACATCGATAGGCTTAGTATCATCGTATAATGAGGGCGCCTCACATAATATCATAAAAGTACCAACCAATGAGGCAATCATAAAAATCCACAAAAATAGACGATCTAACACCATAGCCACAAAACCCCAATCTTGATCTTCCTGCAAAATATTAGACATTTAAACATTTTCAGTATATTTTAGAATTTTTTCATTTAATTTGCTACTCCTTTGAAATTTTGAAATATATGTTAAGTAGTTCTGTCCACCATTATTGCGGAAAATTAAAGCCTCATTTTATAGTTCAATTAACTGGTTAACATATTCGTGAACTTCCTGGTCAAAATCGAAGCCCGAATTTTACCCTTTAATAACTAATTTAATTTATTTATTTTAATCATAATCCGTTTATTATAGCCGCCACAGGAGTATGGTGAATTCTTAATTGTTTACGGCGGGGCAACGTCTGGTTGTCTGTTTCGAAACTTTTTCCATTATCGTCAATTCAGACTAATGAAGCGATTAATATATTTATTCACCAACAACTAAACAAAAATTGTGTTTTTTCTAAATATAACCTCAAAAGCTTCGAGGGCTTCACTAAAGATTGATCTATAGTTTTTTCTGAGTAAAATCTCCATGCCGTGTAAAAAATTACCTCTTGGAGATCAAGCATTCGATGATGTTTATTACAAAAAACAATATAAACGCGAAATACGCAACGGCGCCAATTTACAATAATGACATGCCAGAGTGTATAAATATATCTGTTGAATTAATGTTAATTATAGTACACATAAATAATAATTGAAATATTCGGAGTAAACCGGTTACACTTTCTTTCTTATTGCACATCTCATCGAACGATGGTGGCATACTTCATATTCGTATGCATGGCATATAGTTGAGAATGCAAACATTAAAGAATAATCTGTAGAAATGTTATCTGATAAAAGAAAAATGATAATTACTACTATTAATAGAGTGAACAATCCACGTCCCAACCTAAAAGATTTATTGTACTCAATGATTACTATTGTACAATTGTATTAATAAATCAAGCTAAGCTTAACTTAATTAAAAAAAAAAAAAAAGCACATGCTAATGAAACCAAAGTCCATCCAAATAGTTATTCAAATTTCGTCATAAATAACGATCAGGTGGTCACCCTTTCTTAAAGTAAATAATAAGAAATATGAGCTTAGATTTGTTTACAAAAGAAATACTATCTTTGAGGCTGCGAGTGCTATTTAATAAGATTCGAAGAAGCATTGTGTTTGGAATTACATATACCTCTTAATTTACGCAAGTGTGTTTCTCGAAAAATCGTGTAAATCGGCAACCCCAAAAAGTAGCAAGACATGCTCACTTAAATTGTGATTAATTCGAGAATATCTATAATAAAAAACAATCATAATGTATTATTATTAAATAAATTTTGAACGCCACAAAGTGAGAAAAACCACAATTCTTCTGCTAATTGTAGAGAATTTTTGATGACTTTCCATCCTTCCACCAAGAAAAAATGTCAATCAAGTTAAATTGAAATTATAGAGAATAGGTGCAGAAGCAGAGATTACCCAGTTGTATGGAAATGAAAAAAAATAACGAAAAGCTAAATAATACAGGAGCTAAATAATAACTCCCACTTTACCTGAGAAACAAGATTATCTGTCGGTAGTAAAATCTGTTAAGACCATAGATGGAGAGATAAAGTATGGGGAAAATGGTAGCTTAGGATGATATCCGAAAATTTATTTTGAATAAAGCCTATTTCAAAGGGGATGGAACATATGTTCGACATAATTCGTTTTTGAGAAAAACAATAATTTTTGTTGCTTTTTGATGGCAGCACTCTTCTTTTTTATGTATTTGTTATATGTATATATTAAAACAAAATATAAGTACCAAATAAATAGATTATATGTAACTATTTAATTTATGAATAAGAAACTGCGCGATACAATATGCAAATACGCATTAGATATTACAACGTTAAATGTGTGCGTTCGCCTGATTGTTATGACACTCCCGCGGAGATTTCAATTTTCGCTATGGGTAAGAACATTAATAGAAAACTGGGCTCAATTAGTATCTTTAATAAAATTTCATGGAACAACAAACCGGTATTGGACGACAATGGAACCGTGCTGATGCTTTCTCGAAACAGTGAATACATCAATAATTCAAGAGAAAGAAACTGGTAACATTTTTTAATTACTGACCACATTGAAGTTTTTGCTTACAATATTTTTAGGCTTAAAGTATTAGCAGAGCGAAATTTATGGTCTGGGATATTTTTCAAGGTCTTGGAAATTTTTGGTCTGAGATATTTTTCACGGTCGGGGAAATTTTTCATGGTCGGGGATGTTTAAATTTCCATTTATTAAAAACAAATATGTCTTTCTTTTAAATAAACGATGTAAGGGGAAAAACAAGATAACGGCATTTAGCCGTTTAATCCAAAATGACGTTGGGTTAAGTACGTTGAGAAACAAAGCAATATACATTTGCAAGAATATCTTGATTACTGTTACCTGGATTAATTCTTAAAATAAATGTTTGCTTTACTTACTGAATGATAATTTGCCAATTGTTATTTAGCTCTGTTGAATTGAAAATTAGGAACAACAGTTGAATATGAAGCTTTCCTAAATCTCCTTTTCGTGCATTTGATATATTTTTATTGTATATTAATTTTGTTTTTTAATATGTTTCTATCGTTTGTTTATATATTTAATGCTTTATCAGAATATCGAGATCAGCATACATTTCGAAAAATTATAAGATTTTCTATTTTTTTTTGTTTCTACGAAAATTAAAGTACAATAAAGTGGTTAGTGATTAATCAGCTTTGCCTTCAGTAACATGCAGCTGGAAGTCATATGCTGACTGACATATTGGTGGTCAGAGTACCAATTGCGAAGTTTCGTACATTCATTTCTCTATTCCTTCTTGTTGCTTGCGCTTTTAACGAATGTGATTGAAATGAAACGATACATTAGATACTTTCTAAAGCAAACTAACCAAAGTAACCAAGCAGCCAACCAGAGCAGTCGGTAGCCAATCAAGTGCACAAAAGCAATTAAAAGTGGATTAAATGAGGTCGAAAGGCAAACAAGATGCAGCATATATATATTTTCGTTTTCTGTACATTTACAACAAATATACATACGTACATACTGGAAATGAATACTTGTATTATTTAAAAAACAAAAAAGTGAGGAAAAAGAGCTTTAACAGCTCTAGCCTTATCGGTGTATGTATAAAAGTTGCACTTTTTGTAAAAACGATCCTGAGTCTTTCTAAGAGAATCGTATTATTTGGAGAGGATAATTGTGAATTTTGATAAAGAAATATTAACACCTTTTCTATAGGGGCAAAGAGGTTTGTTTCAGTTTGCTTTTAACATCACCTTTTCTGTGTTAATGCCATCAGAAAATTTCGAGGACAATTATATATGTTGAAGCTAAAAGATCGCATTTTTTTCGGCACACTACGGCTTAATCCGTTTCCCACCTTGGAAGAGTTTTCTAAAACATTTGTAAAAACATAACTAATTTATTCGTTGGGTATTTGTTACGCACCGTTATTGAAGTCGCTTTATTTTCCTTTTTATAGATTTCTCAATTTCTTTTCAGTTTTGTTTTTTCGCGCAGTGTATGAAAACAGATTTGTAGATGTGTACATTTACACATTCTTATAACGAAGAATAATTCTACTTTCTTTCCGTTTTCTTTTATTTAAGCTATTCACTCGGGAAATGGAGAAGAAGTAAAATGAAAAAAATGGAAGTACTGACCATCATAAATAGTTTTTACTTCAATTCGCTTTTATCTTAGGTATATATAATATATTCAAGGTTTATTTTTCTTAAAATTTAAATGCAAAGTATAACATACATTTATATAAAGAAACGTTTCCATTAGAATTTAGGAGTTGAAAGGTAATAATTCTTTGTTGTACTTGTTCATAAAAAATTTCAATTAAAAATTCAATCAATTTTGAAATCACGCGATTGCTCTCACATGCTTAATTGCATATAACATTCCTAAAGCTAAACACAACTAGTATGCAAACAAAAAGAAATTGTTTCTATCTACTTACTGCATTAAATTCATCCTGGCGCTGCATATGATGTTGTATGAACATGACATTGTGTATGGCTTTCTCCAATTCAAAGGGGTATTTTTTGCGAGGGGCAACGTCGCTTAATGAATCATCCAAGCCCGATAATACCGAAGGTAAACCGTTATATCCGCTTAAACTGCTTAAGCCACCACCCAAAGCTCCAACCAAACCGGAAAACCTATCGAAAGATAAATGACTTGGAATATTCTTAAGGTTTGCCGCATTTTTCTTACCTATTTGTAGCGCTACTAGCGTGCAAACCATTGCAACCGCCACTACGACTGTGCATACGTCGTAATGAATCGGGACTTGAACTATCCGAATTCATTTGCATTTCATCGATTAAAGCTCTGCCAAATTTTGTCTTACTAAACTTGGTGCCGTAATTAATTTTGCTCGCCGCCAAATCTCTTAAGAGATCCTTAGGTACGCGCATTAATAGCAATTTCGGCAAACGTTTTATGAAAAACGCTCTCACCCATGGTGCCATCTTATGTGTGCTAGGTTTTCGATAATGTATATTTAATATAATAATTGTTATGACAACACTAAGTCCCACCAGCAGCATGGTGAAAAGTAAGTACTTTCCCAGCAGCGGTAACGCTAAAGATGTTGACGGTATAATTTCCGATATCAACAGGAAGAACATGGTTTGCGACAATAAAATGCTAATGCATAAAGCAATTTTTTCGCCCGAATCGGCTGGCAAATAAAAAACTAAAACCGACAAATAAGATATACCTACGCAGGGTATAATCAGATTTACGGTATAGAAAAGAGTTTTACGTCGTAGTGTTATATTAAAGAAAATATCTTAAAAATCCATATGGCAGCATAAAAAAGAAGTAAAAGAAAAAACAAATACAGAGAAATAAGAACAAGTGGGTCAGAGAGATCGGTATTTTTATTAATCTTACGTAGGATGTTTCGGTTTATAATAAATTTTGTGATTTGTGTTCTTAATAAAAATACCAATGGCAACAAAGTAATTTTGGTTTTAACGTTTTCCAAATTTCACAATATATACTTTTTTTAAGTGTTTAAGTGTTTTTCACAGAGTTATTTTCCCAGCACTTTTTTTCACACACTCTCGTCGCTCTTTGTGGGAAAGCGAAGTTAATGACGTTACAATTTTTATTATAGCGGTAACTTGTGAGAATTATGAAAAGCTGAGACATTCTGTTCGATCTGAAGATAATGAAGCATAATCAAAAAAAGTATTTTCTACACTGCTCTGCTATCTGTCCATGTAAATTTGCTCGATCTATTGGTCGTAAATTTCGAGACATTTTGATGAAATTTGGGGCACTGACGTGCTTTGAGCCAAGGTCGAATGCTATTGAAAATGTTCCGAATCGGTTCGCTTTTACGACCCTTATCGCCTTATTTTGAAAAAATTAAAATTTTGAAAAGTTCTCTAGAAAGCTCGCGTTGTGATAGTATTTAAAATTCTAATTTGATGTGAAAAATTCTACGAAAACTGAATCTTTGTATCGTAAAAAGGTCTAATGTTGTATACTTCACGGGGAAAATTGATTCATAATAGTAAATTGACAGAGAAATCGACCTTACCAATATTGGATCACGTAGGTCTAGTCTTAAAGTGACACCGCATATAAGGAGTTCCATGAAATGTACACACTTGCGAAAAAGTTTTAATAGGTATTTGTTAATATTTTACGATGAAAATTGGTTCTTGATGGTGATTTGATGTACAGTGGACCAAATTTGAATCTTATGGGTCTAGTTCTTGCACACAATTCCATATAAAATGTGACATGAGTAGTAAGATCTTCCAAAAAAAGGTTACTTTTCGAAATTTTATAGTGAAAATTGGTCCATTGTAGTAACTTAGCAAAAGAATTAACAGGGAATTGGGATAACATGAGCCTATTTTTCGTATCGGAGTTATTATGAAATGCAAGATTCCTATATGGAGAGAAAGTCTAATCTTTATTTTTTATAACGAAAACTGAAAAATAATAAAATTTTTAAGAAGCAAAAGGTGCTTGCATGCATGTATTTTGATCATTTCTTCATTTGAAAAAATAATTTATTGAGAAAAATTGGTACAATATGTATATACATACATAAAGCATTTTTCATCATTTTCTACAATTCTTTCCCATTTTCCTGGCAACATGGCGATACCGTGTCAAAAGAACGATGTTGATTCGCAGCATTCGCATTTTTTCAGCGTTTCGAAACGGCATACCAACCAAGCCATGGTTCATCGAGCGCTGTCATGCAAGAGAATCACTTTGCATCTTTTGAAAGCTATTGCTGGTCTTTTTTGCAATCATGCATCGTTCAGTTTGTTCAACTGACGACGATAGACATCTGCAGTAACAGTTTCATCCGGTTTTAGCAGCTCGCAATACCCTACACTTTGCTGATTCCATCGTATGCACAACAAAACTTTATTGCTGTGAAAATGTCACTTCGATGTCGATATGGATGGCTCTCCTCAACTAATCGATGACTTTTTTACTGAGGATTATCGCAGTAAATCCACTTTTCATCGTCGGTCATAATAAGTCACAGAAAATTCTTCTATCATTTTCATCCAATTCATATGGTAACCATTTTGACTCTTTTTGGATCTTTCCAATCCTATGTAAACGTCTAGAAATAGCTGATTTATCACCTGATATGCTGATCGAAAGTCTTTTGAGAGTTTAAGTTCGGTTTTTGTTCAAAAAGTCTTGCAATTCATTGAATAAAAAAGATTTGGTTCTCTAGATCGTTTTTTGTCATTGACATTAAAATCAACCAAACTATTGAAAGTAAAACCGACAAATGGGGTAAGGTGAAGCAACATGACCATTATCTTCTAAAAGTGCTTGATAGGCTTCGGCACTGGGCTTCTTCAAATTAAACGAGAAAAGTAGTGAAGGTCGTCACCTAAATAAGCGTTCCCTGATCAATAATACTAAATGTAAAACTGTTATTTTATGTAGGGAGAAGTCAAGATCATGAAATTTAACCGTATTACTTTATCATTTTCTTCAGTATATGTCACTTATCAAAATTCATGGAAGTGTAAAATTAAATTTATTAAATTTGGTTCACGTCATTTGATGTTTTGGACTTTCTCCAATATGTAGTCTGTCAAGAAAAGTATGCCAAAATAATGTGTAATTTTTGGTGTATTATTAACAAAATGAATGAAAAATTAATTGTATTAGGCAAAGTGGGCTACGATTTTTAATGGTCGGCCTTGCCCCACTCTAACATTCTCACTTGTTTATCAATTGCTTGTTTACACATTGTAAACGTCACCTTAATAAATGGAAGGACAGATGTACGTGAATTCTTACTGTTACGTACGTTGTACATTGCAAACAAGAGAGAAGAAAATTATAATATTACATTTCTGATTTACACGCATTATTTCGACATTTTTCCACCTGCATATTGAGTACCAATGCCATTAATAACGTATTCTGTTTAAATTCGAATTTCATGAAAAAATGGATTAGTTTAAATCATGCACGGAGAAATATTGAAATGATTAATGTTGAAAAGAATTGAACGTTCTACGTCCATTTTTTTTTATCTTTAGAGCTCTAACTATCGACAATTAAGAGACGGATGTGAACAAACAGATTTTTAGATAAATACGTCACGAATATGTGTTTTGTTGCATTTTGGATGCTTTCGATTTAAAGCGGTTAGAAAACTTGATGCTTTCTACATTTTAACGGTAATTAATTGACGTTAACCGTAATTTTCTGGATATGTTTAGTTATATAAGGACTCGCACAATCACCTTTTTTCCTAATTTTTTCGAGAGTGTCTGACTTCTTTAGCAAAAATATTGATTGTACAAATTTCAAAAAGTTTTTTTTATGCTTTAGATGTAATGATAAATAGGCGAACCAAGATCGTGTATTCATTTGCCTTTACGCATCTGATTTGGCGATAACTTCGGTTACCTAAGTCGCTGTACACGAAATTGACAGCATTTCAATATGTCATTTCCATACTAATACTGGAACCTGTATACATGTGTACTTATATTTGCAAAGATTTGTCACACTTTGTCGAAAAACAAGAGAAGATTACCTATGTAGGAAGTGATTGGTTGTTTGCATTCTCTCTTTCATATATTTTCTTATTTGTTTTTTTTTTTAATTTATTGCAACAATGTATTGATACCGAACGAGGTCCACATAATTCGGAAACCCTAAAACGGTCAACACAATATCGCCAAGATAAAGATAATCAATTATGGTTGGAAAGGGTGAAGGCGTTTTCCGGTTGAATACCATAAAAAGCTTATAACATAATTAAAAAATTTTTTGGGTTACAGATAAGCAAACGCTTGCAAAAATCGAAAAGAGCAAAAATGATTAATATGTACCTTTCCACATGAATGAATTAAAACCATGAACTTTATATTGAGTACCATTGAATGTTGGCTTAATAAAGTCAGCTTTCCCGACTGTATAGCTTTGTCGAGCAGTTATTAAGACCGATCGAGATTGCTGTTGACTATGTTAGTGAAGCGGCGAGCTCCTATCCCTGGGACAGATGAACAATTGTGTATGTGCACCAATTCGTCACATTTGTTTATAGTGAAATAAAATAAATTTTGGAGACAAATATTTCTGTGTGCTCCCTTTATTATTGACTGAGATAGGTACCATTACCGATCAAAGCAGCAAAATTAATTTGATTTTGTTGAGTTGGGAAGATTGCAAACTGTCCTTGTTTCATCATGACAGATGGATTGACGCAGATCGGCGAACGGATGGTCTGACGGTTACTGGTCACAAATGTATTTGTACCAATTTTTAAAGAAAATCCCACACATTTGTTTTTATGGTTTCTGACTCTATTGTTTTCTCTTCGTACTCAACAGTATCGAGCACCACACAGCTGATCGCTTTTTATGCGTGGTTATTCTTGTGCAGAGAAAATGGAGCAGGAGCACATTAATACTTTATTATTTTGCATTCGTCTTTTTTGCCATGTTATCCTAGCGCTTTCGATCATCATCCCATCTCTTCTTTGCGTTGATTTGGAACTATTTTTTACTCGCCTTTAGGAAAATCCTGTTTTATAAAATAATTTTCTTCCTCTTAGCTATGGTAGTTTCCATAAATGTATGATACTTATATAGCTCTTCTTCCATTATTGGGTTATCGTCTATGGAGTATATTTTACATTGATATCGACTTAAGCAGCCACAAGAATTTGGGACAGATTACAGATAACGAAACCGATTACTATTGCAGCGGTTTTGCGAATTGAAGTTAATGAGGCAAATTTAATAAAAAAAATGAAAAAAACAAAAAACATAAAAGAAAAATAAAATATTGAAAACAATTGTCATTATCCTCAGCAGTTCCCAAACCTTTTCAAATGAGTGGTTATTTCCCAATTTACTAAATAATAGACAACCAACCATAAGGAATAATGGCCCTGGGGCCGCCAGATAAAAACTCAAATAGATTTCGTCTATTAGCAGACGTATCCCCCCAAAGAAAAATAATTAAAAATTCCGACTTTCCGGTGTTGCCAACCAGTAGCTATTAAAAAAGCACTAGATAGCATTACAACATATATAGACTCTATATCGATTTTACGCGATGGGAATTTACTTGTCCTCGCCTGGAACCCGAGCGCAACCGAAAAGCTCATAAAATCGAATTCATTAGCTAATTTATGTGCTATATCCGCTAAACTGTATGACAGATTGAACTCGGTTATAGGCGAAGTTTATGCCCCATGCTTAAAGTATGTGACGGAAGATGAAATTGTTCGCGAAATGGGCAGTCAAAGAGTGACTGAAGTCTACAAATTCATCAAATTAAATGATGATGGAAAAACCCGCTCTCCTACAGGAAGAATTATTTTGACTTTTGACCGCTATCGGCTACCGGAAACTGTTGATGTAGCTTGGTACAAATGTAAAGTAGAACTCTACATTCCAAATTCCATGTGGTGTAAAAACTGCCAACGCCTGGCACCAGTCCTCCATCATGTGCTAACTGTGATCGTCCTCCACATGTTGAAAACTGTACGCGTAGCTTCTGCTTAATATTGCAACGATGAACACTCGGCGTTAGACAAACAATGCCCACGTTTTATACAAATGCGTGAAATTCTAAATAATACGGTATTTTCGACTGGCCATATACCCTACATGTAGAAACTGGCAGCAGTTGTTTCAATTCCTAAGTCTAAAAATGTTTCCATCGCATCGGATTATTGCCAAATCTTTCTTTTATCTTGCCTCTTGAAGGTATTGGAAAAGATTATGGCATCTAGGTTATCTTGGTTTCTAGAGTGCGAGAACCTGATAACAAAGCAAAAAGTTGGTTTCAAGCAGGGTAGCGGGTGCATCAACGCACTCTTACATATTTATTATTTTACAAGCAAAGCAATTTTCTAACGGAATCACAAAACAATTCTCTCAATTGATTTCGAAAAAGCATTTGGCAGATTTGGTCCTCATGTTATTTTAAGACTCTTGAAATCATGGAATGTTGCACCCAAATTTTTTAACTACATCAAATCATTCATGTCGCATCGGCGGTTTAAAGTTAGAACAATGATCTCTCTGAATCCTTTCTGCTAATGGATGGCATTCCGCAAGGATCTCCTCTTTCTGTCACGCTTTTCCAGATCGCCTTCAACGAAATTAGCAAAATTCTTTGCCGTATACCGAGAATCGAACATTGTCTCTACGTAGACGATATATACATTTTTACATAAGAAAAAGATAGCACGAAGGCAATCAAGATCCTCGAATCTATTGGACGAGAAATCTCCGCATGGGCAAGTTCTATACATAAAGCAAAAAAAATACACATTTGTCAAAAGCAGATATGCGATACGGGAAATCTATTGATGCATATTAATGACTTACCAGTACAAAACGTGCAGACGCTCCATATTCTCGGGCTCACTTTTTCCAACAAATGTCGTTGGAAAACACACTGTCTTCGGTTAAAAAATTTTATTTTAACAAGGGTGAATTTCGTACAGTACGTTGCTTGGAAAAGCCATGCGCACATTAACACTATTGCTTATCTTACCACAATGTTTGTTTTAAGCAAGGTTGACGATGCTTTGATAATTTATGGCAATAGCTACAAATCTAATATCAACATCCTCAAACCGGTTATGCTTTTCGGACGACGCCCATAAATAATATTATAATTGAAACTGATCTTCCAGCTTTAGAAAATAGACTTTTAAAAGCTAAAATACTCCCCAAGCTTCTTCATTCAAACATATTTATTTTCTGTGACGTGAGAAAGATTATTATTTCAAAGAAAATTAGAAAGCCACCATTTGCAATTGACTATTGTTTGTACGTCGGAAAAGAATTGAACATTCCCTTAAAACTTTTCCGCTATTTTGGTATTAAACCTCCATGGATTTTGAAAGACTGATCTTTTGATATTTCGCTTTCTATGCACAGGAAAGAAGATACTCCAAATTATGTCTCCAGGAATCTAATAGCTGAAAAAACCCAAGTACTGGAAGGTAACGGTTGGAATCTTCTATACACAGACGGCTCATAATCTTCTGGTCTGCCACCTAGTTGTGCCATGGATGCTTCAGGACAGGCTCTTCTTCACATATCCACGAAAGTACTTCAACTTTAACAACCGAAGCCTGAGCTGCCCTTTACGCTGCGAAACTTTCCCATAAAAGCCAACTCAAGACCGTCATTGCTGCTGATAGTTTGTGTGTATTAGAAGCTATGCGGAATCCTTAGACTTCGAGATGGAGCGCCATCAACAAATTAAGGAATATCATTACAACATCCGGCGAAAAAATTAAAATGTTATGAGTACCTAGTCATGTCGATTTATTGGGAAATGAGCAGGCGGATCGAGCGGCGAAGTATGCTGCTTCTGCACCTCTAATTATGGATGATATTAAGAAAAGTTGGATCTTCAAAGATACATTGGAAGAAAAGTTAAAGAGAAAATTACGGAAGGAAATCTACAATACCGTCATCAGCACTACTCCTCCATTAACCCTCAATTGACTCCACCTTTATATCCAACAAATGTTGAGAAAACAAAGATCCAAACATTTTCGAGAATTCGCCTTTGTCGTACAATTGCAATTCACCATTGGATCTTAAAGAAGTCTTCCTTCCCAATCTGCAGTTGCGGACAAACTCTCACTATAAAGCACATTCTCTGCCACTGCCTTAACTTTACCTTGGCTAGAGGTATTGCATTTGGAACGACTAACCCTTTGGACATTCTTCAGAACCGAATATCAATTCTATATATTACTTTATTAATACTACTAAGCTGATTATCTAATTTACACTTATTTATATTAGAGCCGATAGCCTGCGCTGCTGGTGCTCAATGTCTTTTTTTTTAGTCTTAGAATTTATTTCATTAGTCTAAAATTATAATAATAACAATAATATGTTATCTATATTTTCGTGTTATTATTGTCCACAATTGTCCCGCAAGAGGCGCTCTAGTCTTACTGGCACATGAATTTTAATTTTGCTTATAATAACCAATATTATCGTATAATTGTATTCTGAACGATAATAATTATTATTAATTATTAAACTAAAGTAATCGGGAGTGCATATACTGACCATTAAGCTTTTTAACAATTTCTTCAGTTTCCTCGAAAAATATAAGTTAAGAAAATTCTTGATTTTATGCAGAAGAATAATTGAAAAACAAATCGACATTGTAGAAGAAAAAAGACCGACAAACAAACTAAATGATTGTCTTACGGTTGGTACCATGAAAGGTTGGTCTATCTCAAACCCTTCTGGGTATTGTATACACCCGCACAAATTTACGTTTGTACCACAAGTAGTGTAAGGTATAAAGAGAAGGAAGGACTGACGTTTGAGCAAACAGCCGGAGAGACACCTAGTCAACAAAAATAATTGTACAACTCAGGACTTTAGGACTTTATACTAAATAGATCAGGTGCAAATACTTCATAAAGGCCTCCGAACGTATATAGCGTTACCTTCGAGCTGAAAGCGTGTAACATATTACCCTTATATTGCACTTTTAGTTTTTTTGATCCCCGTAACAAACGCACTGTAAAGTATTTTTGTTTTTTTATAAATTAAATTTTATAATTCTTTCAAAATTAACTGCTAAAGGGAAGGCTTTGTAAGTACTTTTGCGTTATTTAACGATATTTCCCCTTTTTTCGCATAAAATAAAACCTCTTAAAATATGTTCATAGTTCTCGATGAAATTTTTATAATATTGTATCTGCAAGCATATATGTGCATATGTGTGTGCATATTCATTATAAGTCCCAAAGGAATCATATTGGTTATGCATAGCGTTGACATTACCAAAAACTCGTTGATCCCCTCGCGCCCGCGCACAAGCATACAAATGGTATGAATTCATCATGATGTTGTTAAACGTCTATGTATGTGGTGAGCAGCAGCATGTTGCTATGATATCATTATGGGTGAATTTGTTTACATACATGTACATAAGCCGATGCTGTCAGCACATGTCTATTTGCATTTGTAGCGAAAAAAACGTTTACATAATATTTGTGACGTTTCTTTTAATTTCATTATAATTTATTTATTTAATATTTTAGATGCTTTTTAGGGAATTGAATGCTTTAGTTGACAGGGGTTTACTGTTATTTTTCTCATAATAATTGCCTGTTAGAAATGAAATCGATTTTCAATGTTTAATAATATTGAACATACCTGGATATGGTTCGGCACAGCAAGGATAATACTTTTCATGGCGCTCAGCTGGTACTCCCAAAATATCCCACTCCACACTAGGATAGTATTCACGCAAATCAATGCCTAATTCAACTTTGTTGTCTTTGTCATTTTTTTGGTTAATATGTTTTAAGTCGATCTAATAAAAGGGAACCATGTACAGAATGCAATTCAGTGCATTTTTTGCCGAAATGTACCTGATCGCCATCATAAGTCCAAGAACCGAATTTCATAAAGCAAGTTTGCTGATCGAAAGGAAAATAGCGTACATCAATTTCACATGATGATTTAAAGATAGCCGGTGGGGTCCATACTACTTTGCCAGTATAATGTAATATGGCTTTGGTCATTGTTGTAACTACGTATTCACCATCAGCACTACATATTTTTATGTTTCGTAAAATGACTTTCATTTTTTGTTCTTTTAATGGTGGCTTACTTATTATATAAAACAATATCCGGTAACCAAATGTGTTCCGATGGTACATAAAGTTCAGTCACTCCCCCATACTAAGATTAGAAAAATTAATAAGAAAATAATTTATAGTCGTACAGTATACATATAGTATATATATATATATATATAATTATTCCCACCTCCGACGGATCCCATTTAAATTTATGATCTTGCCATTCATGTTCCAACCAAACGTTGGTTGTTAAGATTTGATCTTTCAGATTCTAAGAGAAAGCAAATAAAGGAAAAACAGGACCAACCACCATATGAATATAATTTAATATTTGTAATAATCTTAATGTACTCTATATCCTTAATCGTATACACGTACAATCGTATATATGTACACTTCCTGTGTTTTGCTTTCAAATTCTATTTAATCCTATGTGCTTGCTTTTCATGTTTGCCGTCAGCCAAAGAGATTTAAAAATATTATTACATTTTAATCCACTGTAGTGTAATGGCTACAAAGTGTAAAAATTTTCCATTACTTTTGCATTACAGAGCATATTTTTAGGTGCTGGTTTACTTTTCACTTTAATATATATATTATGTGGCATAGGGTTCCAATTGTGGAGAATGCAAAAAGAGCACTGCAAATATTCTATTGCTATGCGTTGCGCTTGGCTGGGGTTCAAATGGTGGAAACGTGCTGTAACTAATGGATAACTAGTCTTAGCTCCGTTAGTAAGTACATGGTGTTGCTAGAAATTGAAAAATGACCGCAAGCAAAAGCAATTGATAAAGTTATAAAATGCAACTGTTGCAAATTACTTAGCAAAAGCAAAAAAACAAAAAAAACAAGCTAGAACAAAAGCGCAAAACACAACATTGTATAAACAGCAACTTTGTTTGCAAGTCTTACTTGAAACGCTACAAAAAAAAAAAAAAATTACAACAACATGCACGTTTGGAATATTTATTGATTTTCAATTTTCTACAACTTATTGTGTACAAGAAATCCGCTTAAGATCAAATTACATTAGGACGCAAAGTATTGAAATTGCTCTCAAAAACGAAAAAGTTGCACTACACTTACCCCTCTTTCGCATCCAATTATTTTGAATTTAAATAGGAGAGGAAAGAGTTCCAATTAAACTGGCTGGCCGGTTGATTGACTTATTGGTAAGACCAATAACTAACACTAACATGCCGGTTTGAGTCAAAGAACATAGAGCAGCAGGTTTATGCAACTATTTGAAATACCTTTAGATTCATCTTTATGAACTTTATTTTACATATAACATAATGTCATAATCATCGTCATCGTCATCATCATCATCGTCGTTCTCAAAAGTCTTATGGTCTCAATCATCGTCGTCATCGACAACACAAAAATCCTTATAACATTGTGACAATGACGTTGACGACAGTTACAGAAGATGAGTTAACGGATTTTTATTTTTGTCTTTCACTTATAACTTGACTTTCTTTCTCTCAGTGACCATTTGCGCTGTTGACAACTTTGTATGAAATTCAATTGATCAAATATTGTATTAAGGCCATGGAGATTGTACGTGTTTGAGCATAACATATATTTTTGAAACAAAAGAAATCAATTTACCAAACACACCGACTATTGCGACGGCAACAACTACTACTACTACTACAGAAATAACAAATTGCAAACAGAATAAAATATTGAAAATTCAATTTGTCTTAAGTGCGACAAGGCAAATATTTTCAAATAAGAAAAAGAAATGCAAAAACGGAAAAAAATTATATATAAGTAAAACACTTTGCTTTTTCAATTCTTCCCTATTCCTCGCGCCAAAGCCAATGTAAATATATTCGTGTATGTACGCACGAATATCTATTATCGTATATTTGTATATAATGCCATTAAGAGATGCCTAAGTGTTTGATGATGATGTGCAGCGAAAATAGCTACATAAGAATAAAATATAAATAAAAATAATTCTTTTAAAAGACGTTTTGATTATATTGACTTTAGCGCAAAGAAACTGCAAAACCTTAAGTAAATGCTGAAACATTAGAACAGGGTGGCAGTAAACAATAAAGGAGCAAAGATTATTGAACATTGAATTTTTTACATTTTTAGAATTTCAAGATGAATTGAACTATATATTAGGATAAATGTGCGCTTGAAATACAATTTTGAATAAATTATTTTAAATAAACTACGTACATTTTCGGAAAATGTTTATAATTCACAGTGTAGATAGACGAATATGGCCCACAAAATACAAAAATGTGCTTTTCCTCTAAAGAGAATTTCAGTTATTTTACCGTAGTCAAAAGGTATGTGTGAATGGGCTGAAGCCTATCTTCATAAAAGTAAAAGTTATCATTAAAAGTTTCGTTTGACCCAGGTTTTGCTTAAACCACTTGCATTTTCGATCAGATTCTATAGTATTACTGCGAAAAGGTAAAAGCTGTTATACATTTTACTTTTTTTCCCCATTTCTTTGGACTTTGCCGGTTACGACCGATTCTTTTGCATACATCATTCGTGAAAAAATGTAAAAATGTAAATTCACCTATTTCGTAATATTGGGTGGAGCAACGGGCCAAAGATACGGAAAGCGAAAGTGTTTTCAGCTTTGCTCGTATAGACGTGTGGACGTTGCGGATCGGTTTTTTGACCTGCTTATGGTATTCTAAAACTCTTTTGCAAATATGCAGGCGATGTTTTCTTTTTTTAAGCATTGAAAAAAAAAATTAAATTAAATTTTGATACACTATAATATTAGGTAGACTTAGTCAATTTTGCCTATTTTCGTAAAGGTACCACAACATCGCCTATAGAATATATCTATGTAGATTTATCTGCTGTAGTCTATGAGTAATGAGTGAAAACACAGTTTTTTTTTTTCTTTTGAAATATAGAGGTGTTCTGAGATTAGTTGCTAGAGCGGGCGTGCCCCTCTGAAGATTTGGCTCATTTCCAATAGAGGCCTGAGAAATCTTTAATATATGAAGGAGGGAAGAAAGATTTAAAGATTGCAATTGAACTGTTAAAGGGGAATCTATATATTAATAACATCTGTTTTTATCTCTTTTTTTTCTTTTACTTACCAAATCAATGAGTTGCGATAAACGTAGACCTAATTTAACTAAAACAGTATCGGTATTATTGCTAACGGGTCTTATTAAGCGATTATAATTGCTTAGTAAATCGTCATATAAACGCTTCGCATCTGGATTACTGTGAACATTATCACATAACATCAAAAATATTAGGAAAAAATGAAAAATTTTCAGTTGACATCTTAAGATAATCAAGTGCTTTTTAAACGCCATGGTTATGCCTATGGTTTGAATAATTTAAATGTACATTTGAGTTGGATAAGGCAAAACGATTGTTAAAAATGTATTAATGACGTCAGAGGCTAAGCAATTTGAAATAAATTTGCTTAATAGCTATTTAATTGTTATGTCCTTCAAAAACAGCCGGTTTTTGTTTTAGTTTATTTACATTAACATCACCGTTTGTATGTTTTCGTCTACACACGATATTTTTTTTTAAGTATCTGTGCGTCTGTGCATTTGTGTATATACGTCACATTCTAGATTGCCTATGCGACTGTGAGTGGATGTGCGTGTTTTGAGTTTTCATTTTGTGTTTTGTTTATTTTCCGTTTCATTTGGGGTTTTCCTTCATTTTCTTTGTTTAGGGTGTGATTACTTTATGCGTGCGATGATGACGTCTATAGTTATTTTAGTACAACATGCAGTACTAAAAGGTCTCCGTTTGCGATTGACAGTTTAAAATGTCAACAAACAAATTTTGGCATTTAAAAATAAACTTTTTATCCAAAAACTGATTGCGAAGTCGTTTTATAAACAAAAGTAGGTAAGCCTTTCCTTTCTCTGAATTAAAATTGTGCACTATTTCTATGGTTTGTTTTACAGTAATTACGATTAAAAACTTTATTTTCACTTTCTTTAGCCAAGAATCTTGTCTAATTGTTTTTTTTTTTTTTTTTTAATTTGTCAAATTTCACTTGAGTTTACTCTCCGTAGTCGTGTGCTCAATTATCACAAGCCACATACTGATAGGTTACTGAAATCTGCCAGAAAATGTAGCTTGAAAATGTCGGCAAATCAAAAAAAAAAAAAAAAAACAGAAGAACGAAATGTGTAGAGTTCTAAAAACAGGCGTCAAAAAATTGTATAGTTTTGTCGCTTACAGCATCCGGCCGCAGATGAGAGCAGGCGCTCTGTTGTGCATATAGCTCTCGTATGAATATAATGCAAAAGAATTAAAGAAAAGAGAATCAGAGAACTAATTTATAAGGCATACAGAAAGAGAGAGTCTCGCGTAATAAGAGCGTTGTGATAGGAACACATGGAGTTTTAACTCATTACTTGAGCAAAAATCTAGAGAGCTTCAACAATAAGTAAAACATAATTGTGTTTTATTAAAATTTCTCGACAAAAATGTTAGAACAATAAGTAATAGAAAGACTCATTTGAAGTAAGCGGATGCTTACAGATTTATTTTAAAACAAAAAATATATTACATTGTTAATGTTAATATGCTATTATTGTTACTATTATTAGTGATAACATTTTTAATATTTATTACTATTAAAATATGTAATGGAGTCGCGGAATGGTGTCCCATAGAAGCACCTTACTCGTAGCGAGTGCTAAAATTGGAAGCTTTTGCAAAATAACTTGATAGTTGAAATGAAAGTTGACTGCACAGTTAACCCGACAGGGAGATAACACAATTAAAACGGCCAGTTTACTAGTAGTGTTACGTCGTCATTACTGCAAGTGTCCATATACATTTATATAAAACTTCCAACCATGCGAGAATAAGCGTATATGTTGTTTACACTTCTCAATAATTCAACATGTATTTTTACAAAAATTGCCGACATCTGAGAGTAAGCGTTTCTTATTCTCAATAATTTATCCAACAACTGTTAACATCTGAGAGTAAGCGCATATGTTGTTTACACTTCTCAATAATTGAATATGTGTTCGTACAATCTATGCGCGCTTTAGAGAATAAAATTTTCATTTGTTCGAGAGGGCCGAATGCGGTACACTTCACCTTACTAACACGCATTTGATTAATGATTCGGGTAAAATGATTATTCTTGATAAATTGTTGCCAAAACTACAAGCTCAAGTTTTGATGTTTTCCTAAACAACTGGAATGTTGGATATATTAAGAGATTATTGTTTTTGTCGTAGTTATCAGTACTGTCGTTTGGACGGGCAGAACCCCATCAAGATCGAAATCGCCAAATTAGACGTTACATTAGGAGCCTGACGTATGTCTTACTGTAAACTCATATGCAATGATTGTAAATAATCGTTGATATCAATAGTCCTAACATATATATCATTTTTGGTTGCGTTATCATAGTTTCTTTTTTAAAAATGCATTTGTTGATAAGAATTGGTACAACATATATTTGTCAAAAGAGTTTCTTAGCCTTCATTCTCTACAACATTTTACAATATTTTTGGCGACATGACAATATCATGTAGGAAGAACTTGGCGATACCGTCTCGAAGGAACGATATTGGTCTGGCAGTGATCCAAACATGGATTCATTTTCACACTTCTTCAACTTTGTGGACCCGTTTATCGGCCAAGCTATGTCGCATCGATCTGAACAAGTGATGTTCAGAAGGCACCATGTCTGATGAGTGTTTTGGGTGTGGCAGGAGTTCGTGCTGCAACAGTTTATCCTGGACAACTCTTGCAACAAGGGGTCGAAAAATGGCATTTTCAGCCAATTATTTTCGCCACTTTTAAATTGTTGGAACCGAAACCGACAATGAGGATATGATGGAGCATCATCACCATACGCTTTTGAACTTGTTTGGTGGGTTTCGGCAGCAGATTTCTTCAAATAAACAGCAAAGTAATGTATTTGGAAGAAGAAGAATTTTGAGCGCTCCATGATTAGCGTCGCCGCACGCTCAATAATATATCAATAATATTAAAGTGGAATAGCATAGAACAGCACTAAATTCATTTTCATGCTGTCGGACTATCGCTCTTGGCTTGAGCATACATTTAGGCACAGCCGATGTCTATCTATGATTCCAATCGGAATCCTTAAATAGACGCTAGTCTGTGAGGCTATTCGCATTGGCCAAAAGAAACAAGAACGTCCGTTTCGTTTCATTGCAGAGAACTAAGCAGAAGGAAAAAAAAGGAGACGAACCGAGGTAAAATTACGTCTAAATAAATTGAGCAACAAGGACGTCTGGTCAAGACGAACCAATTCAATAAAATTAAAATTTTAAATATCATACGCTTCAGTGCGAATCCTGCATTTCCTACAATGATTCAGATCTTACTAATGAAGACATTGACACTGTATTGGAGATAGGAGAAGCCAAAACTGCAGGAGAGAAGCCTAAGCGTTAGATATGTTAGATATGTTCGCTGGGAGGGGGTTCTTTACGCGCATTCATTATAAACACCAACGATTAACTTCGTTGCATGAATTTGAAGGCCAAGAGTATCGTGAAGAACATAAGCTAAACGCTTTAGGGAATTGGATCAAGTCGCCTAAAAGTCAATGGAAGGCTAATTATTTCATTCACACCTGTTTCTGTGAAGCTTTAATAGTTTCAGGACCAAAGGTTCCCAAATCACAAAGAATGCAATTATTCAAGACTTTCAATTCTTTCCTGAGCTAGGCTAAGAAGCCTCCAAAGTACAAGGCTGAACCTTTGAACGAAAAGAAGAAATTGAGACCTAGAGATTGAACACAAAAATACATCGACAGACTTTAGAAGGACAGACAGGCTTAGAGCCTTTCTGAGTATTACATACGTCTGCACTTAATTAATATACCCTGCGCCACTTGTGGCACAGGGAATAACACAATAATAATAATAAAATTTTGGAAATTTGTTCGCTTCCTTTCTGTACACTTTTAATGTACTTTCGTGTAAGCTTAGTAACTTCTACTCGATATTTCGAGCAACCCAATACTCAATCATGCTACTATTTGGTACACGCCCTTTCGATGACAAGGCAATTTTTTCATAATTTTGGTTTTCAAAACGTAACTACTACTGATTCGATCAAAAAGCTCTAGAACGCTTTTTATGTCATTACTTCCACCCTTTAGATGGTATAGCCTGAAGAGCTAATAACAGCCTAAAGTAGGCGATTTTACAGCCATATATTAAGCCTTTTCAACGCCCTGCAGAGAGTGACTATAAAAAACTATTACTATAACTACTACAGTATAATACAACTCGACCTTTTTCTTTCATTTGGATCATGTTTTTACGAATAATAACACGCAAGAGATATATATGAATGACTTAGGCGACTTTTGTTTACGCTAAACGCTATGTGAAGAAAAAAAAGAACGAAGTGTTTTGAGGTTTGGTCTCTACACAAAACTTTCATTTTTGGATTAGAATTCACTAAAGTTTTTAGATTTTTTTAAAATTATCTAAATGTATTGATTATTGGGGAAATTTATTAAAATTAATTATTTAAAGCATATGTCTTTATTTTACTGGGACTTTTTATGGTTTTGGAAATGCTAAAAAAACGTAACTCATCGGTCAGTTCTGAATTTTACGTTGTTTATGAATATACGAATTCGACCACCTTTGTGGCTTGCATTGCATTTCCCATCTTTTTAAACTTACTGACAAAGTTTGGTTTTTCCCGCCTTGCTTTCGTTGTTGTAAAAGCTGATAAAGTTTATAAATTTGTTTTGCTATAATTTATGTGGTATTTTCAACTATATAAATTATCTAAAACATATTCGATTACACAGAAAATATAAATCTTAGAAGAACATAAATAAATGAGTCTGAAAAATATTATTTACTTTAAAATAAATTTGCATTTATTATCCTTAAGTAGTGTTACTCTCACACATACCCATATTACGATAAAATGGAAATAAAAACAACAGCTGAAACAGCGGTACAAAAAACGATGAAATGGACACTTGAAAGGAAGGAGAAGAGCTAAAGATAAAAAGGAAAAAGAATTGAAAGAAACCGTGGTAAGGAAATCTGGTAATATTTGTAATGGGTGTTGATTGGCTTTGTGTAAGTGGGTGAGTTGTTTGTTGAATGTTAGTTTGACAACATAAGCTTAGTAAATGTATTATATAACCAAGTAACTGAAAAACAAAAAAGGATATTATACGACATTTGCTATGACATTTATTACATTTGCATTTTAGACGAACGGACGTTTACAAAAAATATGAAAAAATTCTTTGCTAAGAAATAATTCAAAGAAATTATAGTCACTTAATATTTAACGTAAAATCATATATACAAAAAAAAAAAAAAGCGAAGAAAAAAGTTTCCCAGTAAATGGAAAAAGAACAAAAGATATATAGGAAAAGAAAGAGATAAGATAACCTGAACAAATAGCTTGTAACTCTTATCTAATATATCCGGCTTTATTATGATTTAATAAATTTCCGATTGTTCGCACATAATCATCAGCATCATATTATGATGTTTGGTCGTTCACCATTGACATCATGGCACAATCACAAGGCGAACGCCCATAAATAATACGATACGATTTAACAAGAGTTCAAATACTAGTAACTTATGGTCGGTAATGATATTTATAACTTGAATACAATAACTTCCGTTTCTGCAAGGATCCCGTCTTTGCACTACGTATTTATCAACGGCTTTACTGCAAGCAGCAGTGGTTGTCGTTCAAATAAGTGAAGTAAAGTAAACATTTCCGCGTTTATGATGACTTTATTTGCACTTCCTTACCAATCGCCAACTGTTACAGTCAACTATATATGCGTGCATAACGGAAATGGCTTATGTTTGTAGATATGTTGTTGTATTCAGGTTTGCATTGCTATAGCAATGATAGTGATTTTATAGAAGTCTTTATTTTTCAATTTATTTTTTTTTTTTGTACTTTTTTCTTTCTACTTATAAAAATTAATTTAGTGGTAGCGCCCTGCTATGAAATTCACTGAAAAATCATATAAATATAGAGGAAAGAAACCGAAGAACCAAATTTTATTATATTTGCTTCTGTTTCAAAATTAAATGAAAAAACAACAAGTAAATACACTAAAGTGGTTTATGGTCTACCATTAATCACCTTGCACCACCCCACTGTTATTCATATAACGACCAGCCTAGCAAATAAGAATTTCGACTACCAGGTCAGAGATTTCAGGTTCAAATCCCAAGTGCGGTAGAGATCGGTGAAGGCATAACACTTACCGGTTGTGTACCAAACCACTAGGTTGTGGCCACTACCTCCCTATCTTTTCTGTTTTTTGCTAGTTCCTTTTGGACACTACCGTGCTACATGAATAGTGTAAGTGGTGTAAGGTACAACAAGAAACAAATTATATTCGGCTGCGGCCGACTGTTGTACATCTCCCATTTTTATCTAAAACAAAACTTCAAGAACATAAAATTTCGATCTTTTATAATATCGGGTGCGTTTTGCCGGGTTTTTCCCATTTCGTACGCTTACAGCAAAGTCAATATTTTTTTTTAACTTTTTTGATTTTGGAAAATAGAAGTCTACTTAGCCCACGTTGTATCCTTTAGCATGCATCTGCTGCTAAATGGCTCTTTAATGAATTTTAGCTTACGAAGCCGAGATATTAGTTAAGAGTGGCCGAGTACGCAAGCGACCCGACTAGCAACTTAATGGTCGTGGGTTCACATCTTAAGTGTGGTGAAGTTTCTAATGAATCCGAAAGTCTTATATGATAGTGCTTTAAGACTTTTTAGTATTAGAAATCTTATCATCAGGCGCCTAATCATGTAAGCAAGCGACTGTCACTGTGATTATCGCCTTGGGGGTAATCATATAAACAGGCGATAATGAAGTGGGCGAGAATCAGCAATAAAATCTAATCATGTAAGCATGATTTTCGCCAAATGCGCTCTCTAAGTTAGTTCAAATCGGGGGCTGTCGGTGGGAATAAATTTTACTGCGTACAGACCAAGAAAAGTTATCACAAATCTCTCTTTTATAGTTGTATTTGTAGAAAGATAGCTAAAATAAATGTGTAAATAGTTAATAAAAAATGAATTATTTTTAATTTTGAAAATTAAACTGTGTCCGAAAAAGAAAAAAGAAATTTGGTAAAAAGGATGTGCCAAGAGTTAGAAACAAAACTTTGTGCGGAGTGGATCCAATGGATCGAAGGCGTGGTTTTACTAGAAATTTGTGATTCCAGGCGTTAAGTAATTGAACTTACTGTTTCACAATAAACGACAATTATAATATTTTTTCTTTTTATCAAAGTGATTTTATGTGGATCGATGTATATACTTTTTAAAGTCAGTGGAAAACGAAACAGTTTTTATTAATCGGAAAGGAAAACACATCGTAATGGTTGGAATGGTAGTAAGTAATCTGAATATTTGAATATAAGCAGTTTATTTTTATTTACATATATATAAAAATTTTTTTTTAGATATGTGACCATAAAAGGAAAACCATGGCGGTCTATTCTAATATTCTCGGATCTTCCCATGATTCGTGTGTATGGAGTGAGAGAGCTTACGCAGTAAACCATTGGACTGGGCATGCTAATAATGCTTGATTTTTCGCCAAACGGCAAAAAAGAAAAAATTACAGCGGGAAAAATCTTTCATCTTTTTAATTTTATTGAATACCCTCTAGAATCTCGGCTGATGACTCCTCACCGAAGTTCTATGGATCCCTTAGAAAAAAGAAAACAACGAAATCTATTGCAAGGCGAGGAATATTGTGGAAAAATGCATTAGCGTTAATATTAAAGTACTTAGCATTTCGAAAATGTAACTACGATTTCTGAACATTTCTCTAGGCTGCTGGCATATTCTACGGGCAGAGCGGAAGAGCTGCAAACGCCCAAAGAAGCTGGGAATAGTCATAAACGTTTGTGCAGCGCTGCACAGCGTTTAGTTTCACTACAAAGTGAAAGCAAATACTTCAGTACCGGCGAAATTTATAAGTATTATTAAAGAGTATTGAAAAAAACTGTTAAAGTTATGAGTCGCAAAAATTTACACTTTGACGATAGTCAATTGCCTCGTAAAAAAAAAAAGCAAGGCGATAACCCCGGCGGCATTCGCTTGCTTACATGATTGCCCCCCATGATTATGAATTGATTGATAACGGCGATCGTGAGCATAAAAGAGGTAGAAAGTTCGTTTGTGCTTTGATTTTTTTTTTTAAAAGAATGGCCATGCCGGTTAAATTGTTTGATATGTCGTAATGGTATTGTAAGCCAAGTCGCCATACCTCCACGTGTAGAAAGAAGTTCAAAGAACGGTATTTTGCAAATTATGTCCGGTTTGAAGAGGACAAGACCAAACGGACGGATGTGTTCTCGAATTGATTGCTTTTCTGGCGGTTAATGAATGAAAACCAGATACGGGGTAATGAATTTTTGATCATAAAGTACGAAGTAAATGAGTGAATTGAAATAATGAACGAACCGTGTGAATAAAAATGAAACGGTAAAAGAATCGTATCTTCGTAGTAAATATTGCATAACATAGTCTAAGTAAATAAATCAAAGTTTATAACATTCTATGAAATCCCATTCCTTTCATTTATTGAACGTTATTAGGACAGGTGTAACATCATTAAATGAATCCTATGAACGGTGGCCCTTTCACGACGTAAGGAAAATTATCATTTCGTCTTATAATTCAGAAATCAAACCTGGTTGTCGAAAAATAATCTTTCTGAGGCCTTAATTAAAAAAATCCATGCTGATTTGTTCAGTAATTGACATGATACAACATTCATATATAGAATATTGTTTGGCGTATCTATTTAAGTCAGCTATTAATTAGTCTCAACGAGATAGAACACTACAAATGCAAAACTTAAATATAACGATTCGAATTTGGCTGCGATTTTATTTTTGTTTTGGCGATAAAGCACAAATTATAATTCTAGTAAAAAGTTATAAAAATGATTGAGGGAAAATTAGACGTCGTTGGCATTTTCCAAATTCTTAGCTAATAAAAAATCCCCAAAGGAAAGGTCTTTCAATTTGCTGTAAAACAAAAACAAGACCAAATCTTTCTATTACCGTTACGGGAGTGAGTGTACATATTCGAGTTTTTGTTGCTGTTTCTAGTTAATCGGTTCACTCTACTTTCTCATTTGTTTTACAGAATGGAGAAAGAACAATTCAAATGAGAGTGTTATTAAAAAACGCTTGATATCGAAAAATTACTCTTTACGATCTCACGTTTTTATGCGAATCTCTTTGAGATTAAGTTCCGACCGCTAAATAGTGATTTTTAGTATAACGTATTATTACAATTCTTACAACCATATTCTGGCAATGTTATCATTCAACTATTCAATCGCAATTAAATTATTACTTAGTGTTTGTCAAATAATACCCAGATATTAACAAAAAATGAAATAAGTCCGCCAAGTACATAGCAAATGAAAAGCCTATGGGAGGAATTCGCTGCAAATTCAAAAGGTATGACGAAGAAGCGCATGGACATGAAAAGACGTATATATAAAGGAATGTATAGGAGCGTATTTATTTAAGATAATGTTAACTATGTTTACAATCTTTTAATCGATTGACAAATCAACTGAGGTACACGGATTGTTTGCTTGTTTGATTATTTTTTGTACCTACTTTCAGGTTTTCGAAAATGAACTTTTGAGCTTTTTTAAGTGAAGCTGTTGAAATACTTTTATCTTTTTAGATGAAATTTCTAAAACACTTTTGTTATGAAATAAAAATTTTACTTTATGTATTTATATAATTTTTTCTAACCCTTTCCCCTGCCCCTGCCCTTTGGATGTCAGTCAGCGGCTGGTGTTGTGTTCGATCACACTATCAGATAATTCTGAGTTTATTTCAGCATTAACTGGGAATGCAGAATGCAGTGTACTTTTATTATATGCTCTGCATTTCCACCGTTATAATACAAAAGTCTTCCTTTAATAAAGCACCTAAATCTTGATTTGAATACATAGAAGTAAGAACCGGTCGTTCTTATCCCTCAAATGTTTTAGCAATCTAATGAAAAAAAAGTTTTTTTATACTCCTTTGCTTCTCTTCTATAACGTCACATATAAACATTGTAATTATTTTTACTTTCATATATTATATACTTTTTTTATGTCTTTAAATTTTTAAAAATTTTTTGATTACACGGTTGCACTACGCTCGGCTTTTATAATAACAACGCACTGCGGCACGCTAAAAAGTGGACCACAATCCGTGTCAAGTTTTTGTTGTCTTCACATTTATGCTTAAACGCCACAATAAAGAGCATAAAAAGAAAGCAAGGGCAGCTTGTTAGCTGATCTGTCACTAATAAGGGCTGTTGAAGCGCAAAATTATTTACAGGAACTTATATTTAGAATGTTTCAATGCTTCTACTGGCCTTGCCTGTTCGAAGATTACGATTCAACCTTCTTGACTCAACTGACTTGGAAGCAATCCATCTGCATCAATGTCGGCAGGCAAAGCAGCATGACCATGCATTTACTTCTATCATTTGAAGCGTTTCGTTTCATACAAAACGGGTGGCTTTCATGGCGACCAATTGTATCATATTTTTCGATTTTCGTTCGACTGTGATATGTTGCACAAGCGTAATCAATTACTTGTGAAATCCTAGCCTAACGGTTATTATTAATACGTCTTGCAGACAAACCTGCGATCCCCTAAACTCTCATGAATAAGTTAATGGCAGCACTCCACACGTGCTGAATGAGTTGTGCCTGCAACAGTACACACTCCCAAACCGATCGATCATTGTTAACCGAGAAAAGCCTTAAAGAATCGTTGCGATAATTGCTATAGAGGATTGCAAAATAAGGGAAAAATTTGCCAGTGGATTTTGGCGGCGAGACTTCGATACAAAAGCGTACAAATATTTTAAGTATTCTTTCTATTTTTAATACGTAGAAGGCACAAAAATGCATCAGCAGAGGTAAGGTATTCGTTTCTATTTTATATGCCTATTGTGATTGCGAACCTTCAATTCCTTACATATATATTCGGCATTTGATTCTGTAATTAATTAACTTATTAAATATTGCTTACAATCGTTAATTTCTATTTAGCTAAAGTTTTTTTCGTATTTCAATTCGCGATCAAATTACTTCTCTTTCTAGCTTGTGAAATTTTTAAAGCCTTTGCGTAATAGGATACAAAATAAATTTAAGCAAAAAGAAAAGGGTTAAATAAAATATTCTAAATATGTCTTATTCAATTATACTTAAGGCAGTTTGCGAAATCATTGACCATGTAATCTTTATTTATTTGTTTACAATTATTTTAATTTAGTTACAAACATTTCAACAAATGATCGCATAAGAGAAATTATAGAATTTTCAGAGCGAAACTTACAATACCTTCATAGTTAATAAAGAGCTATGCAAAATATTAACTACATTAAACTAACAAATGTAGCTGATAATGCAGTAAATTATGATTAACTCTATCAAGTGCCTTATTAAAATGTGAGGCATACGAAAACGACTTGAAAATGTACGAAAGAAATTCTAAAAGGTTCGTAAAAGTTGATCCGTCCTTAAAACTTGCAAAGGCAGAAAAAGGAATTGTAACAGTGAACACCAATAACAACAATCTCATAACGCAGAGACAGACTGTCGCAGAGGAAAATTAAAGATATTAGAAATTACACCGCATAGTTTCTGCGCACAGGGCATAAGTATAGATGACAAATTTCTGCCAGGCCCAGGCACGCTACTATGCTTTAATGATCCCAAACCGCAAAGTACATCGTGCTGAAGCCGAGGGACTTTTAACAAACTTAAAGAAATTATCGGAATTACCTTCTGTAAGGATTTGCGATAACATTGGTGATTCATATAGTTAAATCTATGCCTAGAAGCAGAATATTTACCATAACCCAATCTTCAAATATAAAGTACCGTTTGAAAAGTTTATTTTTCTTATTCTTATAGTAGTAGTAGTAGTAGTTGTAGTATAAGAGCATCATTAAACCACTCAGTAACAGGGATCACATAGCTAAAAATTTTTCTAGGACACCAGCAATGGGAAAATTAAAGTCCACAAGTACTCTTACTATATCCGCAGATCCCGTAGAATCTTAATATATAATAAAGTGGATTAAATAAATTTTCAGTTACGTGGGATGGGAATAAAATTTTACGGCTTTTTTTACAACTTCGATCGAAACTGTAAATTTGTAAAGTTGAGCATAACAGGTTCTTTATTTATTTATTTTAATTCTACTTATACTAGAAACTCAACTAAACAAATAACAGTCGAGTTCAATTGGCTCATAATGCAAAACTTATATTAATTAATAATAAAATTTAATATAAATATAATAAAACAAATAAGAAGAAAAAAAAGAAAAAGAAAAAAAAGCAATTACACTATCAGCATAGAGCCACACTTACAACCGGTACAGGACCAAATTGCAAATGAACCCCTAAGCCATCGCAAACATGCATAAGCCTGGCAACCGATAATAATTAATAATAATTCATTTTCGAATCGTAACGACTTTTTAAGGTTAAAAGCTAGTTTAAATACGACATAGGTAAATCGCGCGTATTAAGTAATGTTGCTTTAATGGACATTAAAGAGTCCGATAACGAGAATAAGTGATAGACGTCATTTAGGTTCCTGCAAACCACACGGAGCGGGTTAAAAAACTCATAATTATGTTTACACTGACTAAGCTTAACCAAGATAAAGTGCCTAGAGAAGGGGTTAGGGACATTAAAGCTTATTTCACCAAGTAATGAAGGCGAGTCAATAGCACCATTTATTACTTTCATTACAAAGGAAACGCCAAGAACAAACCTACGTTTCTCAAGAGACGGTAAGGACAGCAGAAGCAACCTATTTTCGTAGGGAGGAAGAGAGGCAATCGGATCCCAGCCCAAATTTCTAAGGGCAAACAGCAAGAATTGCTTTTGAACAGATTCAATTGAATCTACATAGCACCTATATGAAGGAGACCACACAGCAGAGGCATACTCGAGTATGGGTGTAACCAAGCACATGAACAGCCTTTTCGTAATGTAGGGATCATCAAGCTCTTTGGACCACCTGTTTATAAAACCAAGCGCGGACCTAGCTTTGCTTATCGAGAGCTCAATATGCAAGTTAAAACGTAACCTATGGTCAAATAGAACGCCTAAATCTGTAATCGAATCGACGTCGTCTAACTTATGCGAATCTATGAAATACTGAGCAATGAATGACTTTCCTCTTGAGAAAGAAAGCTTCTTACATTTACTCAGATTTAGTTTCAGAAGATTCAAAGAGCACCATGCAAGAAAATTATACAAGTCACCTTGAAGCTGATGTGATTGCGATTCAACAGAGAAGGAAGAAAACAGTTTCACACCATCAGCATACATTAAGATCTGGCTGGTATTAACCACCGATGGGAGATCGTTAATGTATAAACTAAATAAAATGGGACCTAAGTGACTTCCTTGAGGTACGCCAGACGTCACGGGGAATTCATCCGAGGTGATGAAGTTAAACAAAACCCGATAGCCTGTGTTGCTAGTGCTCAATGTCTTTTTTTTAGTCTAAGAATTCATTTCATTAGTCTAAAATTAAAATAATAATAATAATAATAATAA
>NW_023998454.1:2265014-2459488 GCF_014805625.2 Glossina fuscipes | reverse complement strand
TCTTCCAACATGAAGGGAAAACACCTAAATACAAGGACATGTTAAAATCTTTGAGATCACGCCACATAACTCGCCAGCACAAGATATAAGTACACATGAGGGGATTACATCAGGTCCAGGCGAACAATTACATCTTAGAGAGCTCAATCCTTCAAAAACGTCATTTTCAGATATAACAAAGTTAGGAATTGTAATCTAATTAGAAATCGGATATGGATAGCTTGCTGATAAATCTAAGTTGGCAGTTGGAAGTATTCCGCAAAGAGATTTGAGGTTTCAAAATCATCCGAGGACTCGGAGTCATTAGAAGACACAAACGACGGATTTATGGAGATTTTTCTTTTGGAATTAACGAAATTAAAAAAGTATTTAGGGTTAGCAAACAAGCAGGATTTAACAAACTGAAGGTATCTGCAGTAGTATTGGCGGTTGAGGGAATTAAATTTATGCCTTGCAACAGAGTAAGCGATATAGTCGAAAGAAGAACCACTTTTCGAAAATTTTTTGAAAAGCTTGTTTTTACTATTCTTGTAGTATTTAATTGTTTTATTAATTCACGGGGGACCCTTGCTTCTCGGGGGACGAGACTGCTTGATCGGAACGGATGCAGAAATAGCTTGATTTAATATATTGTAGAACGACGACAGTAAGCTATCAATGCTTCCCCCTGAGAAATCGAGCACAATATGAGAAAGATGTGATTTTAGTATGGAAACATTGATTCTATGGAAATCATAAAGTTTATATGAAGAATTTGAATTTTGAACGTTATAGAAGTTCAACGCACCAACATACTTGTAATGAAAGGAAACACCCAATGCTGGATGATATGGATCCACAGGTAAACTAAACGGAAGACAACGATTAACGCAAACCTCAGGAAAATTTGCAAAGCAGAGATCAAGAAATCTACCATTGCAATTAGGGGTACCATTGTATTGAACTAAATTATTATCAAATAATTCATTGAAGAACACAACGGCTTTATCAGATGTTGAGGTAGGAATCAAACAGCCAGAACTATCACTGTAAAACCAATTGACTTGAGGCAAATTGAAGTCACCCAACGCAAGGACAATATCGTTAGGTTTAGATTGCTTGGCCACTTCACAAATGAGGGCGGCCTCTTTCTTATATACAGAGATATCCGAATTTGGGGGAATATAGGAGCAGGTCACATATAAGTGTTTATTAGGAAATTTCACTGGAATGGCGATAAATTCAACATCGGGAGTAGCTGGAAATTCAAACGAATAGGTGGGAAGTGCCGGAGAAATGGTAATTAAAACACCACCACCATTGCGATACAAACGATCGTTTCTGAAAACTTGAAGCGAATTATGGAAAAGTTCCGACGAATGTAGATCCGGCTTTAACCAAGTTTCAGTGAAGACCAAACAGGAAAACTCCGTGCTCACTGAATTTAGGAAGGTAGAACGAATTTTTGAATTTAGGCCCCTAACATTTTGATAAATGAGAGAAAATGAGGCTGAAGAAATATTTAGTTTTTTGAAGGGGAAAGAGCTACTGCATTCGGGGTCAGTCCCGAGGGATAAATTCCTTAATTGAGGGATCCAACCGGCCACAATGGTTTATTCAAAATCAAATCCATATTTTCGGTCGGACCTAGAATTTTAAAACATGAGATAGCTCTAGATTGAGAAGGACCCAGTTTGAAAATACTAATTCGCTTTAAATTGACAGAAGGGGCTTTCGCTGCCAGATAACCCCTTATGTTTTCAACAGATGAATCTGGTGCCAGTCTTGACACAAATATTGCCTTTCTGGGAGGAACTGCCTTCAAGAATATGGCATCAGTATTGGGAGCAGCAGGGTTAACGGATGGGGAGTTATGAGTTGGGTAAAATATAGAAGGGGTAACCACACTTTTACGAACAGCTTGTGCGACGTGCCCAGTTTGGTGACCAGCGTTCACACTCGAACAGCCAGGAGGAGAGGACGATTTACTATTATCATTATTAGTTTTAGGCGATGACGCCTGAGAAGTTTGAGTGACATCAATGGGAGGAGATACCATTGCCACTTCAGCATAGCTCAAGCCAGAAGGACTTCCGGGCTTTTTTGTAGCCTTTATGTTACCGACTGACTCAGCAGTAGCAGAAACGCTTACAATTTTTCTAAACTTTAAGGAATCGGTAACTTGCACCGACGAAACGGACTTAGGAAAACTCAGAGGGGACGAACCACACGCTACGCTACGAGTTGAAACTTTGTTAGCTGGAGAGGAAAATGACCGCGCAATATAACGACGCTCATCAAAGTCTTGATTATTTCAAATATCTCCCCCCAAGGAGCCGAAATTTTTGGTCAAATCTAAGAAACAATTTCTCGTCTCCGTGAAGAGCTTGTAAAAGTCAATGTCCCGCTTTCTGCAGTCAGGACATGACCATCGTAAACCTTTAGAAGGGTCAAGGACTGCATCAGCAGCACGGCCGATAATATCAGCACATTTTGCATGCCCAAAACGATCACACAACCGACAAGGAATGAATCGTTTAGATTCAGGGCCTGTTTTCTCACGACATGGTGTAAATAAGCAATCCATGTCTATTGAAAACAACAAAAGTAGCTTATGAAGGAAAAAAGAAAAACTAAAAAATTCCACGGCACAAGTTTTCAGCAAATTAAAACAAATTTCTCACTTCCCTGCCCACTGTAAATATAGAGCGAAAGCTAAAGAAACTATAAACAAAGATTAACAGGCAAAAAGAGAGATTTTTACTAAGAGCTCAATTTATGATTACACTAAACCAAAATGATTTTTTCACATAAATGTTTAATAAATTCCTATGCGTTAAATTCACACTTTATTCTTTTAGAGAATTTTTAAAATTAAACACGAATAAAGCAAAAAAACTAAGAAATATAGTAAAAAAATTGAAATATTTCTTGCACAGAATAACAACGCGGCTACAATACGCACGCAGAGTTGCCAAATTTTTAGATAAAGACCTATAGATAAAGAGCAAAAAAATTATTGTAGAAGAATTTATTGCTAAGGACTATTGTAGAAATCTTAAAGAAGAGGCAGATGCTTTAAATTTAACGAAAAAAGATTTTCTTAATGTACAAAACGGTTGGAAATGGCTGATCGCAAACGAAACTGCCTGTCATAAGAATTACAGATGAAATACTTCTGACGGCGTTACGTCAGCGAACTCTGAACTCTGTTCATTATGTTAACGTCTTCCATATTCCTGTTTCTACAAAAGTTCGTCAATTTGGTAGACAACTTTTGTAAACCAGCACAGTCGCAAAAATAAAGAGTAGTAAAGCTTTAATTTTTATATTGTTGGTTTTAGAAAACGCGTTTGCCTTTGCAATTTTTCTTATTAAAGGGAGATCTTACTTTTCATACGCATTCTTTCTAAAAAAAAAAAAAATAAGAAAAAATAACTTTAATGTTAGATCCGCTACATCACTTCGTCGAATACAGTTCAGTCGTTATGGTAATAATACTCCAAAAGTTATATATCATTTTCATACCAAGACATACTTTTCATGAAAGCCCGCATATTGGAGAAATCTTTACGTCCAAAAATAGACTTACCAAATTCGGTAAGATTTATTTCTACGTTAATTTACACGAACTAATTTTCGCTATGAAATATTAAAAATTATAACTCTTTACTATATAAAGATTCCCATTTCGTATAAACGGTTATATGAGAGAGGGTTCAAAAAATTGACTCAGCAGCGTAGAACCAAATTTTGCATACCAAATTAGAATGTGCAAATACTACTACAGAGCGAGTTTTGCCGAGAAATTTTGAATATTTCAATATTTTTCCATATTTCCAAAGTTATACAGGGAGAGGTCGAAAGTAGAGTTCGTCCTTGCGTCAAAGCAGGTCAATGTTTGAAATTTTATCAGAATATCTCAAAATTGCTTGAACACAAATTTGAATGGACAGATGTCAGAGGAACAGACAAACATACGGTCGGACAGGTGTAGATAGTTTATAAAAATGATTCTTAATCGATCGGTACAATAAAAGGTAAGCCCTTCTGCGTGTCACCTACGTTCGCTCAAACTTCATATTTCCTTGTACCAAAAGCGGTATAAAAACAAGAATACAATCACAATTAGTCCTGGAATACGTGGTCATGGTTTTTTCGAAGCATGGCAGAAACCATGGTCAGTACACTGCAGCAATAGATGGAGTACGCAGTCGATTGTAGCACACAATATGCAAATAACTTTCAGAAGCTTGTAGACGACGATGTATTACAGCTACTGAACAATATTCACGTACAAATCGTCGTAAAAGATTCTCAGGTGTTCTCATAATTAGCAAATATTGAAATGATTTCTTTTTGCTTGGCATTAGTCGTGGTTATCTAGAATTCATTTCAAACGGAATGTGTTCCTTGTTTACATTTATAACTTAAGCTTAGCATACCTTGTTTTCCCATATTCTCTCTATTAATCGTGAATAAATACTAAAGTAGAGATAGATAGAGATAGGCAAACAGAAGCTCGATGAGTATTAACATAGAGGTATTACTTCGCTGATGTGAGTCTGTACTGCAGTTTTATCCGATTGTAATCAACCGTATAGCATTCTTATATAGAGAAATGTAGTATTTTTTATATACAAACATGTAAAGAATTTTTGTAATTAACGAAAGCGTTCGTGCTTTCTCTATGATTATTGCTGTTGTTGTTGTTCAGTTTTTCTTGTAGGTTTTACTTTTGCTTCTTTTCAGCAGTAATTTAGTATTCGTTAACTTTTCATGTACTTTTTTTTTGTTATTCATATTTCTCGTTTTAGCTTTGTGTAATTTAGTTACACGTTAGGATATCATTGCTTTCCAAAAAAATGACGTAACGAAGAAGAACGTAGACAAACAACAAAACACAACATTCATCAGCATAAGCTTGAAAATTGACTTTGAAGGGAATCAATTTTTTTCAAAGAGGGTTTTCTGTAACCACGAAACGTACATATGTAATATATGAGAATTTTATAGAAATCGAATAAAAGAATATGAGAAAGCTGTTGAAATGCTATCATGGATATCAATCACTTGGAGTCCAATATAAGATCCTTTTGTAAGAGAAAATTGGAAAACAGCAAATTCCGTGTTTCTCCCTTTGTCGGACCAGCAAGTCTCTGAAAGTTTTACGTAAGTTTGTGTGGGAACTCGGAGATGCACGGAATGAGATAGCATCACTCATCGCCACAGCGATGATTAGCGTCGAAGTGCCACGTAAAGACAGAAAATCTGGATAGGTAACTCCGTTCTCTAATATATTTGACTTGGTTTACGTCAATAACTCGCTCTTGAAAGACGAATCATCTAATTTGTAATTTTGCCGAAAGGTTTTAAGTGATCTGCTTTACGTAGAAAGCAAATTTCAATTATATATCATATAATTGGAAATCTGAAAATGTTTTCAATAGAATAAATATCATCTAATAAATACTTAATCTGATTATTGATTGAACTAAATATTTTGAAATTCACTCAAAAGTGGATTTAAGTAGTCGTTAACCATGTACGATAATACTTATCAAGTTAACTTCTTACATGAAGATTATTACAGCTCATAACTCAAAAACATCATTAATTTCTTTTACAGTATACTGTAGCTGGTGATGAGTAAGAAGTGCCTACCAAACACGGTAGCAATTGAAAAACAAATATTGCAACTTTCTGACCGATAAGTAAATAAGAAAATTTAACAAATTAATCAATTGCTGTTAAGACTGATGATGGCAGATGACACGAACACAAACCCAACTAATCAAACACCAGCAAATCAATGAAAAAGTTCAAGGCGAAAATAAGAAATGAAAAGGAAAGACTTGTAAAACTAAAAGATTTTGAATGATTGCTGTCAATATATATAAATAATATATTTTAGTAGACTTTGAGAGGGAGGAGAATGCTAATCAAAATATATTTGCTTTTTTTTGCCACACATATTGACATTGTGGTCAAAATGCGTTTAAAACGTTTCTGAATATTTAGAATAATGATTGAAGGCCATTCATTTATTCAAGTTAAATTTTCTTCGCAACTTGACATGCGCTTCTTTAAGTATAATGTACGTATTGAGTTATAGTGAACAGTGGAATTGACTTGGCGAATTCATATAAACCTGAATGCTCATCTGTTGATGTGACTACTATGACATCAAAACTTTCTCTAGGAAAATTACTTTGAATTTTATAAGAATAATAAGAACTTTGTATTTTTTTGATAGGATTCAAAAGTGTTTAAAGCGAACTTGTTACAAATCCCATTAATTAAGCTTTGGTTGATGGACTTACAATTTATGCTTACGGAAGCCCTGGCGGTAGATACTTGATGGTTTCAACGATCAAGGGAGAAGTAAGTTCGTTGTATATATTTTATAAAGCAAACAATTACAACATAAAGAATTTATTTGTACACGCGTTGTTTTATAGGCCCTCTATGATTATGTTCGAAAATCTGCAAAAACTGTTTATAATAAGTAAAGCAAGGACTGTTAAATCGTACACAACATAATTTTTAGTGTCAATATAATCTCATCGAAAACTTTATACGCTTACATAGAGAAAGTATTTCTATATATAATTCTCCTACTAAGCCTCGATATTAAAAATTCGTTTAATGGTATCTGCAGTGGATCGCTCCTTTCTGAATCTGTTTTGATGTCTAAGAGGTCGCCATTCTTCTCTGCTATTGTAAAGAATCGACTGTACGTAATTCTCTCGAGCACCTCGCCGATGGTATCTTTTAGGCAGATTGGGTGATATGAATCGAATAGACGAACAGTCGTCTATTCGATTTTTTTCCTTTAGAGATGAGAACCAACCTACGAGGTTTCCATCTTCCCTCGAAAACCCTTATGGAAAAACTTTATGAAAACATCAGGCCACTCGTGAATGGGCATTATCAGCGCTTTGTTGGACACGCCATCTGGATCAGAGGTCCTGCTATTTCTTATTTTATTACAGAGTGGCAACAGCTCCTTACTACTGGTGAGAAGAACTCGATCCTCGTTCCGAGTCCTTACTAGTCGAGAAACTGCGGTAACCATAACTTAGTAAAGACCCAAAACTATACTTCCGTAATATATTTATTATTTGATATATTTGATATATGCATAATGAACGTACGTATCTTGGTTGTACATATTAATGGCTTCGACCTGACTTTCTTTTCATCAAAAGTTTTTGCCAATTTCTACAGTATTGTGTGCTATGGTAGGAAAGTATCAAAGCAGACGAAAGTGAAAAAAATAAAATATTTACACATTTAATTGTTGATTAAACTATTTGCATAAGGCAACTAGAAGTTTTGTACACTTTTGCAGAATAAAATATTTTGAGTTTCGCTTTTCCAAGGTTTTTGCTGAAGCGTAACAAGTGTAATAAAGAAAAGAAGTTACAAATATTTATTTGTCGTCGTTGTTGTTATAGCTCTTATTTTTGGTAGCGTGCGTTATACCCGCCATAGAGCGAATATAATGGTTTAGTGAAACTCTTACAACACATTGAATCATAAACCGCAATATTCTTGAAGCACACGTGTTCTTCAATAACAATCACATTCACCTTTGCGTCTGCCTGTGGTGACCGGCATTATGATCTTCAAGGTTTGTTCACAATAATGATACTTCTCTAAAATATATTCGTTGTTAAGTCAACAGTATGAATTTAAAAATCAGTTCAACCGATAAATGAACTACGAGTACATTTACTGAGTGCGTTAATTTGAAGAAGTGTTCAGCAAATGGCTTAGGTAGTACTATTCCAAATTTCAAATTGGAACCAGTGTGCCATGGCAACAATTTTGTTTTTGTAATTCAAACTTAAAATATCAAAATTTTCCAGTCACAAAAAGTTTTCAAAACAATTTCAGTAAGAAAATTCCTTAAATTAGAAATTAAATCAAATTCCGGCTAAGACAAGAAAAATATTACAAGTGAATTAAGCGCCAGTACAATACATGGAAATGAGACAACCTTTTTTCAATTTTACTCTGTCTGACTATCAATTCAGAAACGATTCTTTAGAGACAGTTGATCAAAAACAGGAAAACCAATTGAATTATTTCGCATTGAATGGTAAATGGAAAAAGGCGACAACGGATATCACTGCTTTTCCTGTTAACCCAAATCTTGTAAGGGAAAGTACAAGTGATATAACAAAGCCGACTTTGTTTCCAAATATCATTGCGGCTCTGAAAGAGAAACGAGAAATATGCCCAACTGCTGAGGTATTGAGCGCGCAATCAGTACTGACAAAAAGGAAAAGTAAAATGCAACGGAATGTAGATAGGAGAGATGAAAATGATGCAGATATTCCGACTGAAAAGAGAGAAAAAGTTGAGCCATTTCATTACGCATTTAGAAATGATTCAGTTTGTTCAAAAACACCTTCCTTGCAATCGTTTCAAAGGGCATTGGAGAAGAGCACTTTTAATACAAGCAGTTCTATGCAAAGTTTACGTGAGTTGGGCACCTTCAGCCTTCTTGAGGATGAGGACGCTCTATTCTCTTGTGATCTAAATGCAAGTGAGCATCTCAACTATGTCAGCGATTTGAACATAATTATGCTGTTGGGACTTTTTATAGGGCTTCTCATTTCGAAAGCTCTACAATGTTTACAATCATATTTCGGATGGTCTCTTTATCAAGTACTTCAGTTGCGTAATGCGTTTTTAGGTACTACGACCATTTGGGAATTCTTGAATCCCGATCATAAGACGCGCCTTAGAGTTCGTACAAAATTATTGCTGATGCCAATAATTGGTGTCTGCAGTTTGCTGTATGGCCTTATAACGATTCTTAATTGTTTCATACGTTTCCTATTAACCGCAGCTCCAAATGGCTTAAAAAATTTCGTACAAAAATTACGCGATGGTTGAATGAGAGCAATAGTTGGTAAAAACGAAGATTTGACGCTGGCATTTGCTCTCATTTTGCCATCTCACGAAAATATAGAAGCATATGTTAGGACTCTACATTATATCAAGTTAATTTGATCTACTTATTATTTTCTAATTAATATCTGCCATTTATTCCATAAATAATCTTTTATAATATCTACTTTCTTAGTCTTTCTTTTATTGCGATTATTCTTTGGGGATACCTCACATGTCGACAATACAATGTACGCACGGCGATGTTATGGTTTGAAATTGTTTTGCATTTGTGAAGACCTTTACTATAGGTTTGTCTCTGTGCTCTCCTGACGGATTTAAAGAGAGAAGAGAAAAAATATGTGGACGGAATAAAGTTCTAAGATTTGTCTGATACCTCTCGCAAAATGAAAATAGTATCTCATTGAGACATTTTCATTGTTCTGTTTCGATGTCTATAATAATTCACCATGTTCAATGGCAGGTCGGTGATAATGGCTTCCCCCTAGCTCCGTTTAGAGAGAGACCGCGTAAAATAACGTATAATAAGACCGTTGACAGTTATGTTGATCTATTTTGATGTGCTATTTCTAGATGAAATACAAAAACAAAATATGGTGGTTGATTTCTGCATTTAAGCTTTCATATAGCTGCGAAGTACGCTTTCGTTCATTTTTGTAGAGGGACGTTTAAAACGCTTTTTCGCTAGTGCAGGATGGAAGGCTTGTGTTTCAGGAATTTGGCGACCACGACCGAGTTGTTGGTCACTTTCAATACGTCCTTTGTTAGTATTAACCCTAATGGGCTGCTTTCTGAAAGTCAATCATCTTCGAGATATCATAATCCACTGTCATTTTTACAATGCATTTCTAATATTAGATCCAATATGCTTTGGTAATTATGTAAGCCAAGGCAACCATGAAATAGTTTGTTTGTGTGAAATGTGAAAATCTTGAAATAATACGTCATATGTAAAACAATTTTGTTAGAAAATCCCGTAAAATATAAATAAAGTTAATTTGTAGCTGAGAGGAGCATAATACTTTAAATAAGACAAGCGCAGATAGAACACATGGATTTGGGACGCCCTTTTCTCACCCTCGGCTCTTCCGGAGATCAGTTGACCAAAAATTCGTTAGAAACAGTTAAACGAAAGAATAAAAATCAACTGCATAACTTGGCATTAAGTAGCAAATGGAAAATGTCAACAACAAAGTTTGCTGCTGCACCTGACATTGCACAGGAAACGAAAGGTGATATAAAAAAAAAAGGCTTTTTTCAAAATGTTGACGACATACGGGCTGTTTTAAGAGAGGAGCGGAAAATGTTTGCAAATGCTGATGTGTTAAATGAGGAACGGGTGACGTTAAAACGCAATAATAAAATAAAGCGAACGGCAGGTGAGAGCGACGACAATGACGTGGATACTCGTAGTGAACAAAAAGAGAACACGCTTGCGATGAATCGGAATTCGTCATTTCGTCATTTTCTCAGCAACGAATCAGCTCGTTCGCAGACATCCTCTATGCAGTCTTTTCGAGAGAGTTTATTGGATAATAACATTCGGTTTAAGCGAGCCAGCTCTACACCTTTGCATGACTCCGTAAAAGATAGGCCTCTTGCGTATAGGGGTGCTCTATACCCTAACGATTTGACCCAGGCAGCAAGCAGTATTAAAGATCTGAACTTAATCATGCTATTGGGGCTTTTCATAGGACTCCTCATTTCGAAAGTTTTACAATATTTACAATTGTACATTCGATGGGCCCTTTATCAAATAGTTGAATTGCGTAATGCCTTCTTAGGTACTACGACCTTGTGGGAATTTCTAAATCTCGATGATAATACGCGCCTCAGAGTTCATACAAAATTAATTCTGATGCCAATAATTGGTGTCGGTACCTTAGTATATGGTTTGACGTCGATTCTTCACCTTATCATACGTTTCTTATTAACTGCAGCTCCAAATGGCTTGAAAAATTTCGTCCAAAGATTACACGATGTCTGAACGCGAGCAATATTTGGCAAGGATAATTGGAATTAGCACATGTGAAAATGTGAAAATTTATGTTAGAAGTCGGTATTGTTTGAAATTAATTTTAATCTGTTGTTAGTTTTATCACCAATATCAAAAATTTATTTAATATATATTTTTCATTTCCATTTTAATGTCTTTCGTTTTTGTTGTCGTTCAGACTTTGAAAACTACTAGTGGTTGTATTTTGAACTTCGAACCAATTTTTAAGAAGATCTATGTGTGCAGGCCGAAGCCTTCGCGAAAGTTGTTCTTTGTTGATGCAAATTTGGTGATATACAAGAGCATGATTTTCTTTTCTTTTGTTGTTAAAAAGCGGGCAGTACCCCGCTGTAACTGCTTAAAAAAAAAAGGCAGCTTGACAACTTTTTTTGGCGAAAAAAAGATAAGACGATAATGCGAACTTTTGCAGCATGCAATGTAATTGCTGCACATATGAGCTCACAAGTTCATAAATAGAAATGTAAAGGATTTTGATAGTGCTGAGTTTCGTATGATTGGTAAGCGAGAAGGCACTTTTCTCTTAATAAGTGAGGCTTAACACTAGAACTAGTGACGTTGTGGTAATATCCGTTTCTAATAAAATGGATCAAAATTCGGCACGACATGGAAGAAACTGTGTAAATCTCGCAAAGGTATCAAATATTAGAATACCTTCAGTAGGGCACTTCTGCACCATTCCACATTTTGCGTCGTCATAATCACCTTTTTATATGATTTTCGATTTATTTTAGTGAGCCTTGAGTCCAATCAAGGCTCACTAAAAAATAGAAAAAAAACATCAAATTTTAATGGAAGAAATGCCATGATGAACGTGACTTGTGATAAATAAAGGTTGGTTTATATACATTAACTGCTTACGTGTATTTTGATTATTTTCTCACTATTGAGAAAAACTGGTACATCATATATTAATCAAAATATTTCCTACCATTTTCTACAAGTTTTTTCCATGTTTCCACTGGCAGCGATCCAAACATGGAGTCACTTTCGCATCTTTTCAGCATTTCGAAACCGCGTTCTGCATCGATCTGTAATCAAAGCGCACAATATCTGGTGAGTTTGCTGGGTAGAGCAGAACTCCCATCCGAGGTGCAACAATGTATCCTTGACAACTTATGCAACGTGTGGCCGATAGTTGCTATACAAGAGGATGACTTTGCGTCTGATAATCGCACAGTACATCGTTCAATTTGTTCAATTGACGTCGGTAGATATCTCGAGTAACAGTTTAATAAGGATTTAGCAGCGTAATATACTACACCTCGCTGCTCGCACTGTATTCACAGTAAAATTTTATGGCCATGGTGTCGTCATTCGGTGTCGTGTCGGTGGTTAGAAATAATCACTTGGTCAACTGCTAAGCTTTTTGAAAGTTCTTTGAGAGTTTGGACTTTGCCAAATAAATCTTGCAATTCATTGCCTTCCAACTTTATTGCTCCCCCATTCCGTTCTTTGTCATTAACATTAAAATCACCATGTTTAAATCGTTCAAGCCAAAATCGGCAATTGAGATACGTTGCAGCGGCATCAACATAAACTGCTGAAAGTGCTTGATGGGCTACAGCGGCAAATCAAACAACAAAAGTGATGAAGGTCGAAAATGTAGTTTTGAGCATTCCATGATTACCGTCGGTATATACTGAATAATTTAATAATGAATTCGGCAACTCTGTTCAAGCGCTGTGGTCACATTTTTCTCTTTGTGGAAAAATTTTTGCAATTTAATTTCTTTATTGCGTTATACATTTTTAAAAGTTCTCAAACTTATTATAATCGATTGAACTTTCTGTGTGTTTATGGCGAAAAGTGTTCATCGCGGATACTGTACGTGTTTTCCTTTAAATACATTAAAAAAAAAAAAAAAAACTAAAAACATCTGACTTTTATTCAGTAGTTTCCCAAACCTTTTGAAGTGAGTGGTTATTTCAAAAATAATAAGCAATAGACAACAATAAGGCATAATGGCCCCGGGGCCGCCAGACAAAAACTCGAATAGATTTCATCTATTAAGTGATACATCCCCCCAAAGAAAAAAAAGTAAAAATTCCGATTTTCCGTTGTTGCCAATTACCGATATAACCCCTATTGATAAAAAATATATTGTTATTTCTTCAACCGATGCTCGAATAACAATTTCCCAAATTAGCCCGTTTGCTATAAAAAAAGCTCTAGATACCATTACAACATACATCGACTCCATCTCGATTCTACGCGATGGGAATTTACTGGTCCTCGCTGGGAACCCGCGCGCAACCGAAAAGCTCATAAAGGCCAAACCTTTAGCTAATCTATGTGCTGTTTCAGCTAAACTACATGAGAAACTTAACTCGGTTCGAGGCGTAATTTATGCCCTTGCTTAAAGCATGTGCCGGAAGATGAAATTGTTCGCGAAATGGGCAATCAAGGAGTGACTGAAATATATAAATTCACCAAACTAAATGATGACGGAAAAACACGCTCTCCTACAGGAAGGATTATTTTAACTTTTGATCGCTACCGATTACCGCGAACAGTTGATGTGGCGCGGTATAAATGTAAAGTAGAACTATACATCCCAAATCCTATGAGGTGTAAAAATTGCCAACGTCTGGGTCATACGACAAAAAGATGCACTAATGCTGCATCTTGTGCTAACTGTGGTCATCCTCCACATACTGAAAGCTGTACCCGTAGTTTCTGCATAAATTGCAATGATCAACACTCAGCGTTAGACAAACAATGCCCACGTTTTGTACAGATGCGCGAAATATTAAAAATCAAAACAGAAAATTACTGTAGCATGGGCGAAGCGCGACGCACATACCGGGAAAGAAATCCATCTGTAGCCCATGGAATTGGAAAAAGTAATACCTATGCTGCTGTTGCCTCGCAAATCGAGCCTAGTAAGACTTTAACTGCAACTGCTTCCAATGAAAAACCTGTTCCACCATTATCCAAAAATTATATTGCGAAACCAGTTACATCACTTGCCAAAGATAATATTGAAAAAACCAAAGCAACTGCAAATATTGAAAAAATTAAAACAACAACACATATGCTAAAATCTAATATACCAAATTCTCCAGAATCTCCAGCTCTCAACTTTACTCAACAAATCACAAGTGGTAATGAATCCATTCTTTCATCCATTAATCAACCTTCAAAAACCAAAGCAACTGCAAATATTGAAAAAACTGAAACAACAATACATATGCTAAAATCTAATATACCAAATTCTCCAGAATCTCCAGCTATCAACTTTACTCAACAAATCACAAGTGGTAATGAACCCATTCTTTCATCCATTAATCAACCTTCAATTTCAAATTATTCACGTGCGCCAACCCGTTGCGCTTCAAATGCACCAAATCACCTAAATACAGAGTATTCTGCTGGTAAGAATAAATCATTCACGAAAAATTCCTATAGCGACCTTCTCGACGGAGACGCTGACATGTCAACTTAACCCTCCCTCCACTCTGCTTACATGTCATTACAATTAAATAAGGTTTTTAAAATTCTACAATGGAACATTAAGGGACTTATTAATAATTTTGATGAACTCCGTACACTCATAAGTGATTTTAATCCAACCTTTTTATCGCTTCAAGAAACCCATTGTAGAAGCTCTTTTAATCCTATTCCACCCAAATCATATACTGGATACTTCACGAATGCTGATCAAAACTCATATTCCAAACAAGGAGTAGGTGTTTTTATAAAATCAAGTATACCTCACAAACGCATAAATTTAAGCTCAAATATACAAGCCGTAGCGATACAGTGCTTTCGCTCTATATTCCACCTTCGCAATCGTTTTCTCAGCAAGAACTCTACAGTTTATTCTCCTTACTTTCCCCCCCATTAATTATATGCGGCGATTTCAACAGCTGGAATACCATCTGGGGCTCAACAGTGAACAACACTCGCGGTACTGTTTTAGAAAAGGCCTTTTTTCAAAGCAACCTTTGCGTTTTAAATGATGGAAAACCAACGCACTTCTCAACTCATCATACTTTTTCACATATTGATTTAACATGTTGCTCTCCATCACTTCTTCCTTTGGTGTCCTGGTCTATTTCTGATGATCTACATAATAGTGATCACTTTCCAATCATAATCGATCTTAAACTTTCAACGTCCTCTGCTACTCCAACAAAACAGGCCAAATTCCTCCTAGATAAAGCGGATTGGATCAATTACTCCAAACAGGTGGAGTCATTTTTGAATTCAAAGCCATTTAACGGAAACTGCAACCATGATGCTGCTATTATGTCTAAAGCGATTCGCACGGCTGCTCATCTTTCTATTCCTCAATCCAACACCTCTTTTAAACGAGCTAGGGTTCCTTGGTGGAACAACACGCTTTCGTTTTTGAGGAAAAATAAAATGGATCTATGGCACCGCTTTAAGAGATGTCCTGATCAGAATCACTTGTTATTATACAAAAAGGCCAATGCTCTATTCAGGAAGGAATTACGGAAATCAAAGGCACTTAGTTTCGAACTTTTCTCGAGACGAATTCACAGAAATACATCAATGAAAGTTGTCTAGAACAAAATCAACAGACTTAATGGGACTTCAAACCTGAACGAAATTTCTGCCATCTGCACTCCCAATGGAACTTTAACTGACGCAGATGAGATTTCTAATTACTTTGGAAAAGTGTGGTGCGAATACTCCTCTGACAGCAACTTCTCCAGTGCTTTCATTGAAAATAAAAGGACTCCAATATCTCCTCCAAATAATATCGATAGATGTGCCATGTTCCTGGAAAATTGCGTATCTACCTCAGAACTTGGAAGTTGTCTCACCAATTTGAAGGGGAAGACACCTGGTCTAGACCGCATCTCATACCAAATGATCAGTGCTATGTCTAAGTCTAGTAAAAAGAAATTACTGGACCTATATAATACGGTATTTATGACTGGCCATATACCCTACATGTGGAAACTGGCAACAGTTGTTCCAATTCCAAAGTCAAAAGATGTCTCCATCGCATCTGATTATCGCCCAATTTCTCTTTTATCTTGCCTCTCTAAGGTTTTAAAGAAGATTATGGCATCTAGATTATCTTGGTTTCTTGAATCCAAGAACCTGATAACAAAGCAACAAGTTGGTTTCAAGCGGGGTAGAGGATGCATCGACGCTCTGTTACATATTGATTATTTCACAAGCAAAGCAATTTCCGAACGAAATCAATTGATTTCGAAAAAGCATTTGACAGAGTTGGTCTTCATGTTATCTTAAGACTCTTGAAATCATGGAATGTTGGACCCAAATTCTTCAACTACATCAAATCATTCATGTCGCATCGGCGGTTCAAAGTTAGAATCAACAATCATCTTTCTGATTCCTTTCCGCTAAAGAATGGCATTCCGCAAGGATCCCCTCTCTCTGTCACGCTTTTCCAGATCGCTTTCAACGAAATTAGCGAAATTCTTTGCCGTGTACCAAGAGTGGAACATTGTCTCTACGCGGACGATGTATACATTTTTACAAAAGAAAAAGACAACACGAAAGCAATCAACATCCTCGAATCTATTGCCTGTGAGATCTCCACATTGGCAAACTCGTCAGGAGCTATAATCTCTACACAAAAATCAAAAAAAAATGCACATTTGTCGAAAACAAATGTGCGATGCCGGAAACCTACTGATGCATATTAACGACTTACCAGTACTAAATGTGCAGACGCTCCATGTTCTCGGGCTCACGTTTTCAAACAATTATCGTTGGAAAGCACACTGCCTTCGGTTAAAAAACTCCCTTTTACCAAGGGTAAATTTCATACAGTACGTTGCTTGGAGAAGCCATGCGCATATTAACACTATTGCTTATCTTACAAAAATGCTTGTGTTAAGAAAGATTGACTATGCTTTGATAATTTATGGCAATAGCTGCAAATATAATATCAACATCCTTAAACCGGTCTATCACCAAGCCGTCAGAGACAGTTGTTATGCTTTTCGGACGACGCCCATAAATAATATTATAATTGAAACTGGTCTGCCAACCTTAGAAAATAGACTGTATGAGTTAAAAGCTAAAATAGTCCCTAAGCTTCTTAATTCAAACAAATCCATTCTCGGTGATGACGTAAGAAAGATTATTATTGCGAAGAAAATTCCAAAGTCACCATCTGCAATTGACCATTGTTTGTGCATCGCAAAGGAATTGAACATTCCCTTAAAAATTTCCCGCTCTTTTGGTGTTAAACCTCCCTGGATTTTGAAAGACTGCTCTTTTGACATCTCACTGTTTATGCACAAGAAAGAAGATACTCCAAATAACGTCTTCAGGAATCTAATAGCTGAAAAAACCCAAGTATTGGACAGTACTGGTTGGAATCTTTTGTACACAGACGGCTCAAAATCTCCTGGTCTGCCTCCTGCTTGTGCGGTGGTAGATGCTACAGGACGGGTTCTTCTCAACAACATATTTCACGAAAGTACTTCAACTTTCACAACGGAAGCCAGAGCTATCCTTCACGCTGCCAACCTTGCCCATAAAAACAAACTCAAAACCGCTATTGTTACCGACAGTTTGTCTGTATTACAAGCTGTTCGGAATCCTTCGACTTCGAGATGGAGCACCATCAACAAATTAAGGAATATAATTACTACACCCGACGGAAAAATTAAAATGTTATGGGTACCAAGTCACATCGGTTTACTGGGAAATGAGCAGGCTGATCGAGCGGCAAAGTATGCTGCTTTTGCTCCTCTAATTATGGATGATGTCATGGAAAAGTTGGATCTTCAAAGATACATTGGAAGAAAAGTTAAAGAGAAAATTGCAGAAGGAAATTTACAATACCATCATCAACACTACTCTTGCATTAACCCTCAATTAACTCCACCTTTATATCCAACAAACGTTGAGAAAACCAAGATCCAAACATTTTCGAGAATTCGCCTTGGTCATACAATTGCAACTCACCAATGGATCCTGAAGAAGTCTTCTACCCCAATCTGCTGTTGTGGACAAACTCTTACTATAAAGCACATTCTCTGCGATTGCCTCAACTTTTCCTCGGCTAGAAGTATTGCATTTGGAACGATTAACCCTTTGGGCATTCTAAAATCAGCTTCAGAACAGAATATCAATTCAATATATTATTTTTTTAATACTACTAAGTTCACTATCTAATATCCATTTATTTAAATTAGAGCCGATAGCCTGTGTTGCTAGTGCTCAATGTCTTTTTTTTAGTCTAAGAATTCATTTCATTAGTCTAAACTTAAAATAATAATAATAATAATAATAATTTAATAATACTAAATGGATAACTGATACATTATGCAGAGAAATGTCAAAATGATTGAATTTAACCGTTGTGGAGGTTGATACTTCGCATCACCTTATCATTTTCACTCATAGGTATCAATGATCAAAATACATGCAATCATCTATTATTTGAAGCGTGAACATTTGTGCAATTGAGCGGCAACCTTTGATATGTAGAAAGTCGGTGAAAAATTATGTCTCTTCAAGCTCAAATTCAAAGCTTGTGAAGTTAACGTCCGGGCTCCTCCATTGAAAAATAGAAAACTAGGCTCTGTTGCCGGTTAGCGGTAAAAAATAAAACCTGTGAGTTTCGTTGCCGGAATTCGTAAGGAGAGGTTTTGCAGTACAGCAAGCATAAGGTAATAAAAACAAATTATAAAAAAAAGAATGTGAAAAATGTAAAAAATGTAAAATGTAAATACACGTACAAAAATAATTTAAAAATTTAGTTTTGGGTTTTCAGTGTAAAATGGCCAGATCCAGGTGTATGTTTGCTTGAAAATTCCCGCTGTCATGCAGGACTGACAGAGCTTGCAGAGAGCTCACCTACTTTGCTAAGATTTTGTGTGTTGCTGTAATTCGCTTTTAAATTCAATTGATATCTTATATCGCATATAATAAAGGCTTATGTTCAATCTCTGACTGTTGTAATAAATTAGTGTTGACTATGCCAATACATACAAGCAGCAAACCGGACAAATTTTTAAAAAGCCACTACGTAGGTGAAATTCAAATTTTGATCCGTTAATGGACATACGAAAAATTCTTTACTCGTATAGATTCGATGAAAGTCTATGTTTTACTTTCTTTTATGTAGAAATGAAACAATTTTCATGATTTCTAAATTGACCATATAAAAAAATGCGGAAGAAGACATCATCAACTTAAAAGACATGAGCGGCGATGCGGGCTTCCAACGTGACCTTATAGTGTAAAGTGAGCTCTTTTCCTTCCTATTTGCTGCTCGTGATAAGTGACAAATTTAATATACATTTCAACGAAAGGTCGATCACGTATGATAGCAAACAAAAAACGTAACTTAAGGGCGATTTTGTGTCCTTCTCACTTATACACATTTACACACTTATGTTGTTTGTTTATTTGGTCGTAAAATGATAATGAGAAATAATATTCATAATTCATATAGCCATAATAAGCAATCTTTCGAAAATTTAAGCAAAAAAGCAAAGGTGTCATTTAATGGTCACATGTCGCTATAAGATTTTATGAGAGAAAGGAAAGGTAACTGAATCCAACGAGTAACTAACTGAGATCATTTCAATGAAATTACGAGAATAAATGTTTTTTTTACATGTTCCTCTTTTTAAATTTTAATAAAAAGCCATTAGAGCAAAAAGCCTAGCAAAGCGCTTACAAATATATATGATTAGGGATTTATTTTTATATTTTAACCTTTTCTAAGATGTGTGTTTACATTTCATAATAACCGGATGGGTATTGAATACAATAATTTGTTGATAATAACATTTGAAGACATGTTATGAAATCAGCAGAAGCATATTAAAAGCAATAGGAAAGTGTAATCGTTTTTATGAGATATTGACTTGTGAGGGAGATTCTTAGCTCAACTTATTTCTTTCCTTTAGCTCTTTACGAATTCTTTCAAACTTGAGATCGAAGTGAAGACATCTATCTATTGAACAAATATGTCTTGTTCTAAGTGCTAAGCCTAAGCTATGAAGTAGGTTGGAAGACATTACGTTCGAGTATTATCGTAAGAGCGTCCGGGAAGGTCATGTTAATCACAGCAATTGTCGCAATTTCTTTCGACATATTAACTCGTCAATATCTCCCTTTTAATCATGGGATGAATTAAAAAAACGCTGCAAAAGAGTGAGTCAGGTAAGATCGAAGGATAAAGCGAGAAGACGGGATCAATTAGTCAATGTTTGTAATCGCCAAAACGATGTCATATCTACTGTGGGATCATAACAAAAGAGAAATAAAACAGAGAAAAATTTCATTATGAAAATGAAATTAAAATGGGAAAATTTTCAATATATTGTGGACACCAATTAGCGAAATTACCTTTCAGAGAAAAGTATCACGAATTTTCGAAACAATTTTTCGCCAGAATTTTAAATTAGGTAAGTCTTGTTTGTCTAAAGTTTTGTGATCCGACGTCGAAATATGTTTCAAATGCAAGGCTGATTAAACTTAAGGGGCATTTTTCTGCTGACTATCCACAGTTGCTCCAGATTAGTTAAAAATTTATGCCACGGATAATAGCAACATACGCATATGAGAGAAACTAATTTATTCACGGTAATTGTCAATGCTAAATAAGCACACAAGAAATTAAACGCCATTATATGGAAGTCCAGAGGCATCTTCTTAATGTCATACAAGCGGGATTATAGAAGTGTGATAATTTTACATTACATCGATAAGGACAAGCAACTAGTGTTCTTCTGAATTTTTCTAAATTTTCGTCTAGAATTTCGTGGGAAAATTCCGTATACTTGGTACTCATATGCATATAACAACTGAAAAATTATAGTAAGTTCATCGTAACGAATCCGGTTAAAAAAAGTCTTAACGAAAGCAAGTGTGGATACGTATGTATAGACCGCATTTTTTTTTATATTATTATCTACTAAATGTCCTAGGAAATATTTTATGAAACGATATAGCTGTTCTCAAAGATAATCACTGCTTACGGCATTGGCTGAATTAAAAAAATTGAAAGTGGCACAAAGTGGTTGAAGGTGGGCAAATGATAGGAGGGTAGAAACCCGATTTAACCCACTCGCTCCTAGGCTGACATAATACACGGGACGGTTAGCAAAAGAACACACGGTCGTCAACAGACGTTTCCTACTGTTCTATGCTACTTTTCTTTATTCTCTTCGTTCCTTTTTTTCGAGCTAGCTTCCTATCTTCTGCCGCTACAAATTTTACGATTGAAAACAAGAGCGCGATATTTTCCTTTAAGCTGGAGTTTCTTTCGGAGCAGGTGTAAAAGATGTAAATATTTTTTTCAATTTTAACCTGGAAATTGATTATTCAATAAGAACTGGAATATTCAACCAGTTTTAAACTGCTATAAAAATTCAGCTCCAATAGCTTTTTTATATGCATCGTGAGCTTCTATGAATTTGCTATTACTTAAATAGCACGAAAATAACTCGTCATCGTTGGAAAGGCAACGATTTCCGTTACACGTTCCTGCGTGATAAAAATTCCGGTAGCAGGACATTTGAAAACTGTTTGATTTAGAATATTTCGGTTTGCATCTATTTAAGCGGTTTCTAGTTCTTATTGCCAAGCTTGAATAAATTGATTTTAAGCTGATTAAGGATATAAATGAGCATTTATTCATCGCGCTTAGAGTATTGCTGTGATTAAGAATATATTTACGATTTAGTTACAATCTCTGGTATATGGTGTTCAGATAACACAAGTATTGTGGAGAGCGTTAGTTAGTTTCCGATCGAGTCTGGGATTTTTCGATTACAGCCAACGAGAGTCATTCCACCCTCAAGCGAATTGAGTAACCACTCGTATGACATTTCTGTTCGTTACTTACGATGGATAATACATTAAAATATTTTGCCCCGATTAGAGACCAATTCGTTACCCTAAAGGGACTTAGTAAATGTGAACACGTTTGTCGTGGGCTTGCTTTGAACTGCTTATAGTTAATAGCTATGTTAACTTTTTCACTTCTACTTTTCCATACTGAACTATAGGTAATTGTATCTTTATTATGGTAGTGGTGATATTTAAATTGCTGGGAAGAGGAAGAAATAAACGCTAAATCGCTAAAAGTATTCAATATACTGCAAATTACGTTCTAGAGCTTATAAAAAATATCTCGAATTATTTCACATATTTGAACGTTGGCAAGGTTGAATGGCCCAACATTGCTATTAGAAGTTTTCTTGATCCCCGGAATTTGGTTAGAAAAAAAATGTGAGCCTCAAATGTGAAGAAATTACTTCAACAGGCACCGAACGAAACACCTGTCTTATTTTGAGTTGCTGAGCATTGAACTTTGTCGAGTAAATGCAGTTAACAAATGCGTTACAGTTCTCTATAAATCCTCTTAGAAACAATAAGATGAAAATTATTATTTTTTATCGATGAATTTTGCATGTTTTAGGAGCATTCTAATAGAAATACTGATGCAAAACATATGTACAGTCTACATTGGCCTAACAAACACATACGTACCACAAATGAAGTCACGTATGGTCGATTTTTCTTTTAGGTTCATATTAAAATACGTGCGTTATGTCAAATATTGTTACCATAACGCAGTAAATGTCAACACGTTCTATCTATACACACATATGTATGTTTAATATAGCCACAACAAAGCCTCAAACACCCAAGCATAAAAGCGTCACATATATTCCTCAAACACAATTGTTTTCGTTACATAATAAAACACTTGAAAAACCATTTACACCCTAAGTAAGCAAAAAGAAAAAACAAAAAGTCTAAAGCTTTTCTACGGTTCGATAGCAGATGTTACCAATTGGATGAGAAAGTATCGATTCGAATTGTATGTGGATTCCCTTTCAATCTCTCTCCTCCCTTGCAGTCACTCCGTCCCTTTTATATTATTCGCATTTGACTTCCGCCATCTAGCAAACAGAAAAGAAAACAATTTGTTAAATATTTTTTCCATTTCATCTGTATTGAAGTAAATCATGTCTAGTTTGGAGCCACCAATTAAAAGGTTAGCAATTGGAAAAATGAGGGTTATTGGCTTCAATTCGATATAAAAGTTAGCTTGTGTATACGTATTTTGAGTAATTGTCGGCAATCTTTATACCGCTTCGTTCAAGGACGTAGGTATACTAAATTTGTCTTTTCTTTTGTCTTGAGCCCTGTCCTCCTTTTAGCTCATCAAACTGGATACATACGTATTTTGCCTTGAAGGCAGGTAAGGTTTAAAAATGGGCGGGAACTACGTTCATATTACGCCATAATTTGGGTCTTAGAACGCATAGCAGATATTGATCTCGAGCTCGTTGAAAATATTAACGAAAATCAACTAAAGTTTTATTGAGAAATATGTTAAAAGAAAAAACTGCACTGAAGAGACATTTATGTCGTATGTGGTGCGAAAAACGATGCAAATTAAACAAATATTTTGGTAATGCTTTTGTATCCATTTAAATTGATGAGTATCGAAGATTCGCTCTAGGGCAAGGATACTTTTTTATTTGTTTTTTTAATTTTTCTGCTTTCCGTTACCTCTACTTTAAAACCTATAACAAATCCTCCAGAAGAGGTGGTAAACAAGCATTAGCAGCTCATATGAGTTATAGTTTACACGTATTTGCATGCATGTACATGCACGTAAATACCTACATAGTGGAAAACATTAAGCAGGACTCGATGGTCTTATATTTGCCATTGTACTTATTGCCGCATTTACGGTTGCTTGCTTCGCAGCCAACCAGCACACGTATATACATAGTTAAAATGTATATATACAGACTCATATGTATGCGTATGTACACATCCAAAAACATACACATGTACATTTTATATGCATATATATATACATATATTTATACACATATAAATATTTGTAGGTGCATGAATATTTATATATAAATAAACAAAAAAAAAAATAAAAATAAATAAATAAAACAAAAAAATATATATACATATACACATACGTGTGGACCTGTGTATATGGCTGCGTTTGTATGTACATATGAAACTTTTGAATATTCCAATTTTTTTATGTTTTGTCGTTTGTTCAAATTTCCTTTTTGGTATATTTTGGCTAACTGCCAGAATAAGTGTGTTTAGTACGTATATACGTACAAACAACATAGAAAATATTTCCTTATTTGCATATGGATGTCAGTCTGGTGCTGGTACTATTCGTTGAAACTACACAGCTTTAAATACAAAATGCGAATTTGTAAGAAATGGAAAAATGTTTTATTTTAACGTTTAAAACAGTCAACGTTAACACTAGTGCTTACACTACTCCTGCTTTGCCTCTATAGACGGGATTCTGAAGAAAAAATAATAGAAATTAAAAAAAAATAGTGTATGTATGTTTGCGTATACATATGTAAAATAGAAAACCGTTGAGAGTGTTTGCAAGCATGTCTTGTAGACGTACACCCACACATCCGCGTACATACATTTGCCGGAAACAGGACATGAGTGCAACCAGCAACGACAACATGTAATATTTTTGTACGTATTCTGCTTGCACCTCACTTTCTTATAGTCGTCGCATTCTTTCCACACATATTTGCTTACATATATATGTAAATAAAATTGAATTTTTTTTTTTTTTTTTTTGAGTTGAATGCAACTTGAAAAGAAATGAAATGTAAAATTGTGAAAAGCAACCCTAGACATGTTAATATTATTTTATTATTTCATTTTATAGTAATATTAAAGAAAACCTGAAGGGGTTTCTTAAAATTTACAGTTCATTTGGTTTACGCAGCATAAAAGTCAAAATACACATATGCACACTCTTGGACACGTCTAAGCGAGTCTTAATATTTCTACTAATTGCATTAATTAAGATTACAACCCTGATCTCCTTTTGGTTTAGGGTTGTTTTAAAATATTAGCAGCTAATAATAATTTGATAAAATATCCAGTCTTAAATTCAAATTAATAGAAACTTAAGCTGTAGTAAATTTACATATTAATTACTATGAAGCAATGAAAATACTTAAGCGTATATAGAGCCACTAAAAAAAAGTTTACGCTTTCACGCGAAAACTTTTAAATTGTGAATAAATTTTTTCGAGTAAGTGGAAATAAACTTTAAAATATAAGATGTTATTAAATGATGAAAATTGTTAAAATCTAAGGCAGATTCGAAGAACAGCGAGAAGGCAAATCGTACAAGAAGGATTTACAGATAAAGGTTTTGGTGTAAAAAACGATCAGGTTTAAAAAGAATAACTATTATCATTTTATGAAACTCGTTTTGTAAAATCTTAAAACAAAAAATATTAACATGCTCCGGATCTATGTGAGGATCAAAATGAGACAAATGAAACGTTACGGTGATCTCAAGAGAATGACCATATAATATGATAGTATGATTTCCATTGAGGGCTTAAATAAATAATTACGTGGTTAAGCAAATTTGATCAGTATACAATTCTGATTGTAAAAATACTAAAAAAAGGGTATATTATATTCAGCTTAAGTCAAATCTAAAGTTAAATCTTTACTCTTTATTGAAAAAAATAGTACTGAAAACAAGAAACGAAGCCTGCTTCCATTCCTACACAGCCGCTGTTCCATTTTTGGTCGGGTGCTGCAAGATCACCTTTGTAGTTTATGAGTGATAAGTAAAGCATACAGTTTTTCTGTTTTCTGTCTGAAGGTATTCATGGTATATCTTGAACCCTGCTTGACTGCTCTAGTTCATTTTCAATACCAACCTACGTGCAAGAATTTTCAATGTTTTTGCAAATTTGAGGCCGATATCTTAATTTTTGCAATCCCGAACATGTTTACCACAAGCACGCACGCAGATGGACAGCCAAAAATATCTAGATTGATTTAGAATTCGATATCGATCACTGAATGATATGTAAAAATATTTCTACCTTTCTCTCTCTTAAGTTTCCTTTTAGAAGTTGTAAACGTTTTGACACAGCGTATATATTCGCAATCTTATGTGGTGACAAAGGAAATTGTGATTTTTCCAAACCGCATATATGGTTCGTCCGTTCTGTTTATACGGACACGAAGTCATTAGCGAGCTAATAGATTATATACGTATTGTTAGAAAGTATTAAAGTTTTCATCGTTGCAAAAATGTTTGTCGACTTATACGTCTCTCTATCCTTTCATTTGTCCGTTTCTCCGTCTGTTTACTTCTTAACTCGTTTGTGCGTGAGCCATTCCGTTCGTCTTCATGTCAGTATGTCTGCCGGTTCTAATTCAATTTGTATAGAAAAATTTATACTCAACTCACTTGATTCTTTCTTTACTACCTTGCAGTCGTCTCTAACGTTAATTGAAATTACTATCCATTTATTCTTGACATGTTGAAATACTCCTCTACCCGGGAATTGTTCGGGAATGTAAGTGCAAAATATTAAAATGTTTTTAATCACATCAAGTAAGAAACTTAAATTCGGTCGGGCGAATCTTTGCTCTAAGAAAAGACGAAAGAAGTAAAAGAACAATATTCTCATGCTACATAATATGGAGTGGGCGCAGTTAATTTCTTGTATTTTCACAATAACAGTTTTTCTTGTAGAGGCATGTGGGCATTGTAGGCATGTCTTTTGAAAAGCTCAGTAAATTTGTAGACGATATCTTCATTTTTGCTAACGGGAGAAGGTTTACGACAAACACTACAAAGTTGCGCAAACATACAGATGGAGAGACGAACAGACGGGCATCTTTAAGTGCATTCAAGATTTGAAACTGGCCAAAAATTTGCATTATGTATTGAAACGGTATAATATTTGGTAGTCGTGGTCAAATTTGTCCATTTTTGTACATAAATGGTACTGTGTTGCCCATAGAACATGAGTGCAAATTTTTGTGCACAGAGTTGTTCTCCGTTTACGTGGTGCTGTGGGCGTGTTCCTCGACCAATTTGCCCCATTTTCAATACAAACCTAGGTGCACTAACTTGTCGATCGAGAACTTGTTGAAGGCGATAGCTTCATTTTTGCGCTCCGGAGAATATTTACAACAGACATTATACAGACAGATAGACGTTTAGATGGACATGCTCTAGTCGATTTAGAATTTGATGCTGATTAAGATAGTATATAGTTTGTGGGGTTCCTGATGCTTCCTTCTGGGCGTTGCAAACCTTTTGACGAAATGACTATATCTCACATCTTTCGGTGATAGGTACAATAAAAAAAAGAAAAGCAATTTATTGAATAGATTCAAAGAAAAAGCCACTACCGCGACTATTTAAACGTTTATATACAAAGCTTATTTTACAAATATTATGAACCATTTGTATAAATTAATTCATAAGATAAGAGCACACATCACCTCGTAGTAAGATAGTAGCAACGGCCAGCTTCACAACATACCAAACTTTACTTAGGTGTTTACCGAATCGCTTTAAAAAACTAGTCGGCTTAGTTTTAATTCGTTTCTTTTCCAATAATTTTACCTGAAAATTAAAACCGAAATTGTATGCAATCGGCGACGAACTATTTAATGAATAACTTAAATAAAATATTTAATAAGCTATGAAAATTGGTTGCGCCGATAGGTATATAAAGAAATATACCATGGTTAATGGTAACTGTGAGTGATCTTTAGCTGATTTTTGAATTTTATGCGAGAGATGTATTCAGGACCTCTTTAAGAACAATCTTACAGCTGAGGCCAAGGTTCAGGAAAAATTATCGGATTTTGTACAATTCTAGACGGATCAATGGAGAGGGTTTTGTTTTTGAATTTAATTTGGCAAGAGGGAAGAGTTTGAAAGGCAGACAAATCTGAATCGATTTCGCAGGTAAAATTGGCTGTCAAAAGGACGATCAACCGGAATCGTGTGCATTCCGTATCATTTTTTAGGGCAACTTATACTTTTTTTTAGAGCCCTATTTTTGTTAGAAGAAAAATAAAGCCTCCCTTTCCTAATGTAGATTTCATCTATAAATTAACTTTAGTTTAAAGATGGAAATTTGCTTTTCACGTTTCTTGTACATACCTGAAAAGTCATGATCCTCTTTATTTTGAGATAACATCCAAGGGCCACCCAAGAACGATGCAGGTTCTTAACATCAGCAGATTTTAAAACATGGCATAACAAATAAGCACTAAATGTAGTTGTTAAGTAGTTTAAAATAATATTAATGTTCCTGGTATGAAAAATTAAAATAGTTTGCTGTTCATTGAGAAACAAGCTTATGAAATCGCTACCGCAATATTCTGTTTTCTTCGCCCATATCTTAATTCTTTTCACAGTGTGTATCTCAAAAACACTTGGATCGTGGTTTTCATAGAAATGATAGAAAATTTTAAAGCGAAGAACTGCAAAGATTGCATAATGGAAACTCAAAGCGAAGTAGAAGGAATAGAAAAAATCAATCAACAGTTCCCAAATATGTTAGTAACATTGAAATAGAAATTAAATCAAAGAGATGTCTACGTTCCTTCAAACGTATAAAAGGAAGATCGTTTAAATTTTTACTTTAATGACAAGTGAAAACCAATCCACCCTTAAGTGAGATCTTTGAACCCTGAACAGGGTTATTAAGACATTATTTGTGTTTTTGTGCACCATTTTACAACTGAGCGATCGTATCAAACCAAGAGATGGGCAAAATGGTTGCCCAAGGGGAGTTAGCTGATGAGCAAAAGAAGAAAAATATTGCCGATGTTTAATCGACGTGTTCGAACTGGCAATGAAGCTCGCGTCTACTACGAACCGACGTACGCCCAAAGCCTAACTTCGAAAGTGCGGCTCCCTTCTCATCAGCTCAACTCGATCGAGTGGATACAGCGTTCTAGAAGAAATATGGGATTATGGGTTATTTTTGAACAGAAAGTTTTTTAAAGGAGGAAACAGAAAGATGATGGAAATGATCTCAAAGACTTAGTTCAATGCGAACATATTATTAATTTATTATGTATGACGAAAAAGGAAATACATTTTTTTATTGGACTCTACACAATTTTCTACGTTTTTGTTTTCGTTACATGTGCATTGTTTATATATATACGCTATTATTTGGTTGTCTGCTTCGTTCTACCAACCGGTTTTTCCGGCAATTTCATCCTTGTTGCTTACAACGGAGTCGGTCAGCATCATCATTTATATGCAATTCCAGAACAAAAAGATAGACACAGAGATATATACTTTGGAAAATATTTATAAGAATGTGTTTATTTGCGCAAGTATATGTTTTTATTGAAAAATTGTTGAAAAATTACATTTCAAAAGTCGCAGTGCAACGAGAAAATTGCAAACGTTATTAATTGTCGCAAAGAGTGTTGTGACAAAACCCAAACAACAAAAAACAAGAGGATAAAGATGGAAATCATATTGCATAAGCTGTGGGAAAGGATAGAATGATTAAAAATATAAGATAAAAGGGATAAGAAATGGAAGGAAAGATATATAAGCCACATCAAAGAAAATGATGATGTCTTAAGTTTAGTATATGTAAAAATAAATTTCGTGGTTGGGTGTTAAGGAATTTTGACTGAGTGCGTGAATGTGTGATTATATGTGGGTTTATTTGTATACAAGGTTCTGTTTCGTATACCATGGTATCGTAGCTCCTTTGATGTGTCGTTAAAAATATTTTGATTAATTTTTTCCAACTTCTCTTTGTTTCTTTCGTTTTTTTCTTCTACATATTTCAATCTATAAGAGGTTAGTTAAGACATGCATGCAATCAGAAAATCACACATAGCGTGTTTATAAATATCTTGTTGTAAAAAGTTATTTTTTCTTTTCGCAAAATTGCTTTTGAGCCATTTTTCTTTGGTTGATAATGATGCCGGTGTTAATGATGGCAGCATAGCTAATCGGGGTAGATAAAAGAAAAGTTTGTTCATTTGGAATAGCGTTCAACTAAAAGCGGTAAATAAAAGTATATTTTTGTTAGTTGTCTCTGTCTACTTGTCTCTATTTAAGTGCATCTGTGCATGCTTCCACCACACGTGATGGTGAGAGGAAACTAAAAAAGCAAAATTCCTGTGATAAACAAAATTTGTTGTGAAAGTATGCGAACGGTTAAAGTGCTCCATCGATTTCGGGCAAAATAAAGATAAAAAAGCTAATAGAAAGAAATCTGCGTCAGAAAAGGCAGAATTCTTTGATGCTTTCGGGATTCCCTTTGTTTTTTCTTTCCTTTTATGTGTTGCAGTGTTCAGTGGAAAGAGTCAATAACAAAAAGAGAAAAATAAGAGCAAAAACAAAACAAAATGATATTGCGATGCTGTTGCTGACGGGAAATACAGCTTAGCGAGGCCGTAATCCACCTTTTCCTAAAAGAAAAGCTGATTGTGCTCAGAAACCTTAAAGTGTAGGATAGTTGTACTATAGATAACGGCGCCGTTATAAAAAAATCTGTATCGTTCAACCTTCGGTCGCGACCAGGAAAGTAAAAGCTAGCAAATAAACAAATAAACCGTAGCTCCTTACAAATGCATACACACAAACATACAGGTAACAAAACAGCAACAGCAATAAATAATACAACAATTAAACAATAGCATCAGCTAAAATCGGCAACAACGGAACACTCAAAAAAGCACCCTAACATGCAAGAAACCACGCAATCTCAAGAGGATCCGCTCAAAAAAAGGCACCGTGTAATATGTACGCCAGATCTTCTTGCCTTAAAGCAGACCCAGGAGAAAACCCACTTGTGATCACCGATCCTGTAAGGGAATGTGCAAGTGGTGAAGAAATATGCGGACGCATTCAGCGAGTTAGCGGCTAAAATTACGGAGCTTGTTAAAACGATAGTTCTTCCCACGCACACCATTCATCAACCGACGAGTAAGTCGGTGGATCTGTTGGCCGTGCTGCTCAAAAAAGCGGTACAGCAGTGTGTGAAGTCAAAGCCATATAGGATGTGAAAAGATGAAAAGACGCAAACGGACGTAATACCAAAACAAAGAGGGGAGGTCGATAAAAGGCAGAGAGAAGAATGCTACTCCTACGGAAAAAGTAGAAACAAAGCAGAAGTCCAAATGGCCGTAAAAGAACGTCAGACGAAGCAAGTCAAATACTAGCAGATGATTGGACTCTATCATAGGACCGCAAAAATAAACCAAAACTAAAGCCGCTGAAGTGTGAAGCAATCTTAATCGAAAAGTTATCCTATAGAAATATATTGAAAAATGTAACGAAAATGTGGTTAAAATTACAAAAATCAAGAGTTACGAAATTATGTTGAAACTAAAAAGATCTCATGAAGATAATCCAAAAGGAATATAAGAGAAAATTGGTTCTTTACTTACTTACTTACTGACGAGGGTTAAGCTCCCAGTAATGAGAAGGGCTTAGACGACGTGAAGGATAAAGAAGAAATAGTTGCGGCTATCAACTCTTCATCAACATGGTATGAAATAAATAAAAATGCTATAAAGGATGTGGAAAAAAGCTACGCTAGCACGCAAGTTTCGTTTGTGGCACTGCCTGGCAAGTTGACATCTGACTTATTACAGAAAGCAAGAAAAAAAATTGGATGCGTGGTCTACAGAGCGCGTAATATAACAGCGCCCGTTACATGTTTTTAATATCTTTAATAGCGAAAGCCTGCAAAGACAAAGCTGACAGGTGTTAATGTTGCTTGAATTGCAGTAAACCAGGACACAAGGCTAAAGAGTGTAAAAACGAGCCTGAGTACGCCTTGTACGGTGGAAAAGAGGTAGAGAAAAGACACCCTATGGGCAGTAGGAGTTACCCTCCATGTCGGATGGCCCTTACTAAAACTGCGATATGAATTTGATGCAAATTCACTTGAATCAAATGCAAATAATATTAAATTACTGCGAGGCAGCATCAGATTTGCTGAAACAGAGCACTATCGCGCAAAACCTTGACGTGATGTTGATCGCGGAACGGTATCAGGGAATTGTTAATAAAGGCGCCTGGATCGCAGATATGACTAATAAGACGGCATTATTGATATACGGCAAGAAAATAATGCCAATCACGTCCATAAATAATAAAAATTTTTATATGGGAACAAAAGTGATGGGCATTTACATCTGCTATTTGCCATCCAGCCTCAAGCTAGTGAGTTACGCACTGATAGTAGACGAATTAGCGACAGAAATAAATAAGTCTAAGCCGTCCATCATCGCTGGCGACTTCAATTTACGGGTTACACAGTGGGATAGTAAATATGGTAGCAGAAGAGGTGGAGTCTTGCAAAGAGCTGTTCCTAATCTTTACTTAATAGTGTTAAACTGTGACGAAAATATACATATAAAGAAATTGACATAGGTCGGCACCTGAGTGCCATGTATACGCACAGGGATCAACATGCTGTAATCACGATGTTCAAGGAACTGTCACCCATTAACAGCACTGCGGTCAAAAGCTTTTTGCATCGATGGAAGATGAACATACTTGACGAGGAACTTTTTAACGAAATGAAGAAGAAACGGGCCATCTTCCCTGCAGGCAGTAAACGAAAAGCCTAAAAAGCTAGAGGAACATGTGATTACGGCCTGTGACGCATCTATGGCTCGGCGGGTGAAGTGGCAAAAAAAAATTGCCTACAACGTGGAGGAAAAAACCAAAATTTGGTACTCTTACCAAAACTTAGGAAGCCAGCTGATCAGTAGGGCTTCCTGAGAGGCGGTCAGCCGTTCACCCTAAATTCTGTGTGAAAACTCTTCCCGAAGACGCTACAAAAGGCAAAAGATAAAAAACTTTCTGGACACACTCTGGACATAAAGAATGTCTTTAATTCGGCGTGCTGGGCCGCAGATGCTCCAAAATCTACGTGTGTCGCTATATTTGATGAGTTTATTATGAGCTTATGAGTTACTGATCTAATAGGGCACTGCCCTCTAAAACGGAAATGGGTATCAAAACATACAACGTTAAGAGTGACATTCAACACAAGGTTCCATACTTGGGCCAGTTATTTGGAATATACTGTATGATGAGCTACCAAGAGGCGTTAAGGTAATAGGATATGCTGACGATATGGCTTTTGTTTCTGTAGCGAAACAACTGCAACAAACGCAAGATGTTAGAAGAATTACAGGTGACAAGACGGCTTGCTTACGAGTAAGAAACCGTCTATCGCTCCGCAGAAAATTGAAGCTGTTTTAATAACCAGCGGAAAGAGGAGAACAGCAGACACTCTTCCTATTGCCAAAGCCAAACAAGCTACTGCATGAGACAACAGCTTACCCTCCAATTTATCTGCTGGACACGATAGGCAAAGCTTATGCAAAACTAATTCGAAACCACTTAGAGCAGTGGCTTGAGAACTCTAGTGGTTTCTCGGATTGCTAATTTGAATTTAGAAGAGAAGCACTGTAGATGCAATAAATATGGTCACTAATATTGCAGCAGAGGCCACAGCGGGGAAACATTGGAACGGAGCCAACCAAAATATTGCCTAGTCATAACATTGGACATTAAAAATGTGTTTAAGCTACCTTTCAGGAAGGAAGAGTATCGCATTATTTCGTCAACATCGTGCTTAGCAACTTTTCGGGCAGGAAACTCCTCATGTATCAATTCTAGGCCCGACACATTATGGAATATTTTGCACGAGATTTTTTCTGAGATTACTCCTTCTCAAGGAAGTTTTAATAGTAAGTTTTGCTGACAACATAGCAATAATAACCGTAACAGCAACGGTCGTATAGGAAATCACTGCTTTTGCAAATAATACGATCAAAATAACCAAAATCGACTGCAAATAACATGCAAAATGCGCCTGTGGCAAATGAGTGGAAGAGCAGCGGAGACAATAAAGCGATAGCGCAACTACTACCAACCGCACAAAGCCCTAGGTAGGGCTATAGAAACGTGATGACAGAGATGGTAACAACAACTATAAAATATGACCCTACTATTTGGCAAAAGATATTTGAAATTTTCAAGAGGCATTAAGGCAGCATATCGATTCTTTGCAATAGGAGTTTGCACCGCACCTCGCACGGTGCCAGGAGACATAACATTGGCCATCGCGGACATGATGTCAATCAACCTATGGGCTTAGAAAGGCGTCTGCAAAGCCTCAGTGCAAAACATATCGGCTGCTGAAGTTAAACGACTACTAAAAATTCCGCTTGGTGGAGCAATGGCTAAGTCGATGGAGTAGACCGAACAAATGCAGATAGACGTATTGAATTATACCGGTGACCTCGATTTCTACATAAGTTAATCTTTAGGTGGCCGTGGACATTTTTGAGCGTATTTGTGTAGGTGTAAATTTGAGCAGGACCCATTTTTTAGCATTTGCCACTGCACTGAGGACGCTGAGGATGCGTTCTTTGTCTGTACAAAATACAACGACGAACGACAGAGTCTACAGAGGGAAATAGAAGGTTTTTCTGTCCTTGACAATCTCGTGACAAACGCGCTGTGCTACCAGGAAAAATAGAAATACGTAGGAGGATTTACAGCAGATGTACTGAGGAAACAAAGGAACGAAAAGTGTTAACGCATACGCGTATCTAGGTGGTCATGCCAAAGGGTAGCGCTAGGAATGAAGGAGGTTTTTAGTGGGCTAATTCTCGTATTGCTCCAAATGGGTGACTTTCGACGCTTTTCCACCTCAAAAAAATACATATATATGTGTATATATTTACTTCGAGTGTTAATGGAAATTTATGTCAACATAAACCAACACTAGCAAAACATTAACATTGTTACGCATAAGATGGTGCGGAACACACCTAACAAAGCTGTTTGCGCGAGTATATGGGTTTGTACGTAGAGCATTGAGTTAGTTCGTTAGTTAGTTGATTAGTTTGTGTGTATAAATAGGGTTTTCTCCATTTTTCTCTTTTTTCACTTCTTTACAAAGAAAATTAAGATTTACTAAAGCCTTGCAAAATTGCTACGCCATGCATGGGCATATGGGAAACGAGTTGCAATATAAAGTTCCTTAATTTATATATTTCCTGGTTTCTGGTTAAGTTCCTTTTTCTTTGTTGGTTAGTGTGTTAATTGATGCTATCATTTTGATTTTCTACAAGGGAACGAAATTCACTAGAATAAGCACAAAAACAAAAACTCTTTCAACACCTTGCGTTTCATTTATCCACCCTTTTGTAAGTTACTTCATTTAAGGCTCGTGTTAACTGGTCAATAAATGTTGATGAAGACAAGCATTTAAACATTTTAGGTCAGCTCCCTGGAGGCTCATACATTAAAATCAGTGTCAACATACGCTATTACTCAGTCAACGACAGAAAACGGACGATTCTTAAATAAATAATGATTGTGAGTATTTAATAATGCATTAAGCTCAAAAAGCGTACACATAGCAATGTGACTTTCGTGCATACGTTAAAGCCGAGATTCTGGTGCAACATGCAGTTGCAAACAAGTGTACATAACTACTTTACACTGTGTAGAAGTTGGTTCCTCTATACAAAAATGTGATTCTTTAAAAGTTATATTGACGATTTGTAATTTCATACATTCATCAAGAAGTATGGATATAGTAGATTTTTTTTCTATTCATAACGGTGGTTACTGTAAACTCGGTGGGTTGGAAAGATGCATCCTCCACTGTGCTATTGGGACGTGGATATTAAACGTGTAGAAGTAGAATTATGACGTTGATAGTAACAGTGAAACTGAAATTGGAACTGAATATCGGAAAAATGAAATTTTTAATTTGCAAGAGCTTTCCTAAAGACCGTTCACTATTACAAACTACTTTATGCTAAGGAGTGTTTATGCCATAGCGCACCCGACAATTAGTATATGTGCTCTAATGACAATCGCGAAGAAGTAAATGGTGTCCATTAAATTAGATCATTGAAATATATGACGACTGAAAATGCTTAAGTCCATAGATCGAACTAGAATAAGTTTTATGCAGTTACCAGCACTCTTACTGTGTAAATTTTGAGAGGTGTATACAGGTCCATTTCTCGTGACATTTAATATATCAATGGCATATGATGATTTGAAACCGTCATTGAATCTATTCTCTGTTTCAACAACGAAATTAAATTTGTACCAGCCTGTGGTGTATGTAGCTTGATAGGCTTAGTAGTAGCTTGTAGTAGAATTTATTAATTCATAAAATGTTTTGCTTAGGATTATGTTGAGATATGTATATTTAAACGCGTTCATGTTGTGTTCTTATCTATTTATGGCAAACGACAAGAGATTTTACTTCTTTTCATATGTACATACTATAAAATGAAAGAAGGGAAAAAATCCCATTCAAGTTTTGACATTTAAGGAAAAAAAAACATTAAATTGCTGTTAAAACGTATTTTCTCTTCTCTTTTCATATTTTATCATCTATTTTGGCAAATTTTACAAGTGCAGCTTGTCCCAAAAGCTGACATGCATTCACGTGCAAGAGGTATTTGTCTGGTTATACATGCAGCCATGCCTGGATCACAGCCTGCACCGTTACCTCTGCATGCATTGTATATTAAAAGTATAGATGTGAGTGTTACTGTCACAATATTAACACAAGGTTATTGAAAGGAAGTAGAAGCTCTTTTTTATTTTAAAGAAAGGAAAGAAAAAAGTCTCAATATAAAAGCAAGTAAAGTGCTTGTGAACAGTAGCGGGAATACAACGACGCAAAACAACACTATTAACATGCCTAAGCTCCCTTAAATTGTACACACTCTCAAACCCGTACCTTCGCGTATACACATAAATTTGTACACAAATATGTATACGCCATGTGTAAGATAGAGTAGATTAAAGTACTTTTATGCGATGTCAAATGCTTTAATACACTTGCACTTGCACCCACCCATATATAAGCTCTTTCATTTCAGCAACACTTAGAATTGTGGCAACTGACAGTATTTTCTTTTTCGCTTTCTTCTTCTTTTCCCTTTCCTTTTTTATTACCACACACTTGTATAGAAAGGATTCTCAGATTAGTTTGTCTAAAGAAAATGTGAATGAAAAACTTAATCTCTTAATATTGTATTTTGTAGGAAATTGAATTAAATTTAATTCTAAACTTTACTCTCTACATCAAGTGCTTATTCCTTCCATAAGTATATTCAAATGTGTTTATGTGTCCTTCCAGCTTAAATAAATGACATAGAAAGGAAGACGGAGAGTGAAAATTTCCTTTATCCACAAATTTCATAAAATTAATAATTAATGTTATCTTCAATGTCTAAAGATAACGCAGAGAAATACAAACATAAATTTAATTGTAAATTATAATGGATTCACATATATTTGTTTGTATGCGCGTCTTTATATGTTTACAAGTGTGCGTTCATGTCTTTTAATGACTTTTGGTTATTGTTAATCGGTATATATGTCATAGCGTGTATTAATTACTTTTTGATAAAATAGAGAGAATTAGAGATACGTACACACATACATGTATAAGCACTTGCACCAAAATTTCTTCTCATATCATTAAGATGTAAAATTTTCTAATCAAGTTCCCAGCAGCAAAATTTTCACATTACTGTTACGACAATTTAGAGTCTATTAAACTCCCTTCGAATTTCTCAAGTCTTATAGTCTCTACCGTACTAAGTAGGGCCAATGACCAATGTATGGGTTTAAAAAGTGTCGTGATCTTAATAGATGCACTAAGTTCGATCTACAAGCTACGTCTATGAAACTCCTATTTTCTAAAAGTACTAGTAGCAACTTGACGAGACTTCCATACTTAACGGTACTACTACCAATATCAAAAAGTATTTTGAGAGGTTTTCCGGCTTTAATAGGATTTTCTTTTCAAATATTTGTCCTCCACTCTCATGTGTACCCTAATCTTCGTCTTGGCCTCGGCGGAAGCTTTACTTTTACAGGTTTCTGCCACTTTGATACCTACCCTGATCCCTAGATCTAAAGGAGCTAATCGTGCAATCAATAAAACACATTGCAAATTTTATACCTTAGTTTGAGGTAGCGAATATCAAAAGTTTCGTTCCACAAAAAACATAACCTTTCCTTTTTTTATTTTTTGGATACCATAGCTTATGTAAATATATTTTGCCACAGCAATAAGTCCCGATGGAAGGAGTAAATTTTTACAAACACGACAGCTTTTAATAAGTCTTTCGTTGACAGCGCGGTTGGTTTTAAACACAGTTTCATACACGTGAGTATATTAATATGTAACGTATATTCCTCAGCGTTCATATGTCCGTTTGTTTACCAATGTTTTTTTTAACTTTCAATTTTCACTAAAAAGGCCAGATAGACAAAAAGAAGGATATTATTATGCTCGGATCAGGCTAATTTTTTTTTAGCACATGTATGGTACGCCTACTTCACTAAACACATATGGGCCCTAAGGAAAATACGCCTTAGCAAAGCAGTGTCTTTGTGTGTTAAAATGCTACACACAAGCACAAACAAACTACAAACTATGCTTTAAGTTCATATAAAATTATGCGATCATATGTAAGCTTTAATATCAAATCATCATAAATAAGGTTAACATATATGTCACATGACTGAAAAGTCGTAGATAGAAGCAACTCTTGTTACACAAGCATACCAAGCGAATGTTATTTTGCATGTATTTATTATTCATCATCTGAGCAAACTTTGGATATCGACACGCGCGATTTTTTAAACGATCGAGAATAGACGAATTTTGAAAATTTGGAATAATTGAATAATTATTGATACATAAATAGACTTTCCCATATTATTCAGGCTCAAATCGTATGCTGAACAACATCTCGGTGTTGTATTAAATATTTTTAACCTTTCCATGAAAATTGGGGTTTTTTTCGGATTGGGTTGGCAGAGTAGCCGCATTATTCAGCTACAAAAATTTGCATGCCTTTGTAAAAAAAATATGAAATTCATGTTTTCAAGACATGTTTTAGTAGTTCACAATCGAATGTCCTACATATATACGGATTCCAATAAAGCTTTTGTACCGCGTAAGTCATAAACCCGTGTTTTGTAAACGTGAGCTCCTCAGGTTTCCTTCATATTGGTTGAAGAGGATGAGCTCTTATCTTATGAACAGATCATTTAGGGTTTGCTTCAACTCCGTTAGGATCGTTGCTATTTATCCTGTAAATCAAAGGCCTCCTAATATACGCTGATGATGTGAAACTGTTCCCACTTTTCAATTTGAAAATTTGAAATTTGACTCCTATGTCCTTCCTTTCGATTTAATTAATTGCGTTACATGGTGCTCACGTAATTTTACGACATTAAGCATAAAAAAACGCAAGAAGCTTCCATTCTCAACCAGGAATGCACTCATTATTGAGTACCTAAATCATACACACAAATAAAACAATATAAATGTGTTTCTTGAGTTGGGGCCTTATGCGATTAAAGATTGATTTTAATCTTCATGTAGTGTTTGGTCAGCGCCAAGCTTTATTAAACGGTGGCTCGGATCTATACCATATTCTTGTTTGTATTTCTTTCTTATTATTATTATTATTAATTTAGGCAGAAAAATAAGTTCTAAGACCATGAGCATCTAAGGTTATTGGCTTTTATTGAAATCTCTATCACACTTGAGATTTGAATCCACGTCCAGTGAGTAATTAGTCGAGATCCCTTGTCTTTTCTTTGCTTTTCGTACTTTATGAAGATTGCTTACTAACGCTTAGCATCACATTAATTTTTGAGAATCTCCTTAATTTGACTTTTGCTTTATTTTAACTAAATTTCATTCAATTGTCAATAAAAGTAGTGAGAAAGTTGTACGTGACCGAATCTCGCATTCCCACCACCATTAAAACCTTTGGCGCCCTGTGTTTTTATTTACTGTCGTAAACAAGTGAATAATTACAATTTATCTCTCACCTTTTATCTCACCAAAAGATGTTATTAAGAAAAATTAATCCACCACGTCATGACAAACTTACCTTGTCGCCTTCGACTCTGAAAGTCCGTTTATTTGATGCATATCGTTGGCATTATTAGGAAAAAATTAATCCACCAGTTGCTGGTGTCCACCATATTTCCTTTAGAATTAACGTATTTCTAGGTAGATAATGTATCTTCGTTTGGGCAATGTACAAAATAATTTTAAATATTCTGTCTCGTTTAGCTTGTGATCAATGAGCGTAAAATCTCAAAAAGTGTAGAAAATAACATTTAATCAATTCTAGCCGACTATTTCCGTTTTTGCACATAACTAGTAGAGCTTTTCGTAAAGTAAATGGGGAAATTTCAGCCTTCCATTTTTTATGACTTGAGCAAAAATCCATAAATTTTGATTTAGAAAAAAGGAGTTACGTTTAGCTTACAGTGCAGCACAAGCATGTGCTTCGCTCTAATTTGCGCCATTCTCAATACCAATCTGCGTGCAAAAACTTTCAATGTTTCTATCAAATTTGAGGTCGATATCTTCTATTTTGCAACAGGGAGAATGTCAACAACACATACCAAACAGATGGACAGACATGGCCAATTCAGAATTGCATGCTGAGCCAGAATATATACGCTTTACATACTCTCCGAAGCTTTCTTTTGGGTGTTGCAAATATTATAACAAAACCCTTATGTTTCAGTCGTTGGTATAAAAGTAAATAGATGAAGTAAATAAAAATCAGGCGCCGATTGCAGAATCTCTATGTATTCAAGAAGACCTGTATTACAAAGCACTGCAAACATTTGATAAATTTAATAGGCTCTCAATTGCTCATCACTTACGTAAAGCAGATCTTTAAACGTCTAGGAACAAGCTTATGGATTGCATTTACCATTAAATTCAAGAAATCAGCACAACTTCATAGCACTGTTTTTAGCGCTGTTTAATGAGAGAACACTTTGTGCTTTTTCTTTAAAGAACGAAATGAGTTGTTATGGTTTTTTTTATTGAAAGAGGTAAAGCCGTGTATATAGCTAATTAGGCTTTCCTCATAACAACGTGATAAATTATATTTTTGATAAAAGCATGCTGCATGCTGGTATGCGTGCAACCAACAACTACGGACAAGAAAGGAGCTTAAGCGGAGAGGGAAGGTAAACAACACGACTGAGTTCCAATGTCTATCGCCAACACTTGTAGCGGAAGAGTTTACTATTGCAGTTCGCTTTTTAGGAGGCCATAGTTGGTGGAATAAATCGTACCGAGGAAACCGCCTGTTTCCGTATACCGAAATGACTGATGATGTTTCTGAGGCTTTCTTAGTTGCCAACAGAAAGAGAAATACTGGCGGTTAACCTGGAGCCCAATCATGAAGATGGATTAAATGTCTTCGTGCACGTTATTACGTATTATAAATTACTAAAATGCACCTCTTGGCGGCATGTCTTGGCGGTAAAAGCTTCTGGCTTACTTTCCCATTATTGATAACTACTAGCGATTGACTCATCGGTTGAAGTTGTCAGAAATATTTGACAGTGTTTTAATTCCGCACTTTCTTAAAATGATTTTTTTTTTTTATTACCTGCCAAAATACTTTGAGAAATGTTTTTCTCTTTTCATTTTCATAGTTTTTTCTTTATATAAGTACAGATATCCTGCTGATAGTGTCGTTTATGATGTACTATGTCTTTGTGGGTAACTATAGCGTATGTATTTGTATGTATATGTTTTTTCACATGCACGTATGTACGTTGCTAACAGGATATCTGCAACTGACATAAAGCAAGTCAACCAACGTAAAAAAAGAAAGAACGAACGAAAAAAATAAACAGAACAAAAAATTTGATATTTCGTTTATTGTGGTAACGAAGAGAAAAGAACACGAATATATTTTCAAAGTTGTTCCCTTTTTCGCTTTGTATTTAATCCGTAAACACATGCACTTTTTAATCTGAGTTTTAGCTGCCTTGTCCAATTTTAAAGACAAAGTGTTTTTTTAATTTCTTTAAAGCGTTAAAGAGTTTATTAAACTAAATTATAAAATTTGTCGTATATACACAGGAAAAGCATAAAACAAATAAATAAATTGCTATCGTTTTTTTTTTTTTCTTTGCCTGAATTCCCAAGAAATTTATATCCCATACCTTTGAACAAGTTGCAAAAATTGCAAAAAAGGCAATAGTTTCAGACTATGAGCATTACTTTCTGATGTTAAGCGCGTGATTCATTTTCGTATTGATGACTCCATTTCCCTGAACGTGTCTGTAAAGTAATAACATATCTGTAAACTTGCTACCGTAACGCAATGTCGATGGAAGCATTTTATGTTCCCAATATGACATTTTGCTACACCTATCACCGGAGACCTATATATGCTAACTTTATGACTCATATGTAACATACACAAATTCTTTATATATTCGTCACCATATTTTCCATCAATGTAGGAAACGACGCCATTTTGATATATTCAATTGTAGTTGATCAAGATCATATGAAAAAAATAAGTTATTTTTACAAGGAATGCAAAACTCTGCTTATATCGGGACGAATATGTTGATCTTATATATAAGTTATATATAGAAAGTAAAAAATGGCATTCATTCTGGAACTAACTAGAGGTCTTCCGTATAGCTGTTTTTATTGATTGCTCCGGTGCATCTTTGCATTATTTTCTGTATGGAAATCTGCCGAAAATTGTATGTTGTAGCAAAGAAATTTTTCAAAGTTTATTTTGATTTTTTTTTTTTTTCAACTAAAAATTCCGATCGCGTTCTGTGTTAGCCGAGGGTTTTTGATTTAATTTCTACTAATATTAAAGTTCCAAAAACGGTAATGAGAATTAAGGATAAATAGTATCAGAATATTACGCCGCTCAACAAGCCCTTGAATACCTGCATCCAGTTAGTACTGATATGGGGATAAAATTGAAGAATAAAAACTTCGCAAAACTTTTACTTATAGGAGGCGTGTCTTAAACTGAAATTTTCTATGTCGCTATCTCTGATGCAAAATGACAAGTCGTTGAAAGTAGTGAACGTTCGGTATTTTTTACCTTTACAAAACAAAAATATTTATATATACTAATCATTTAGAAATATCTTCATAACGTACTTTAAATTGATATCTACTTTGAAACGTTTTTTTTTCTGAAATTGTTTGAGCACTTTAGATACTAGCAATTTTCTCAATCAGTTTTAAGAGATCCATCAGAACTCTGTAATTAGCTCAGTTCGCACAAGGTGTTCCAATAACCGCTTGTCTTATCGACATACGGCTTTAGTAGTTCTGCTTATTACGTCGAACATATCCAATTCTTCCAGTTTACCCAAAAATAACCGTCCCAATGCCATTACAATTCGGGGCGATGTTTTGCAAAAAATTATCTAACTTGACAAAATACTCTCTTATTGCATGCCAGGCTTGGGTATGATGGTCTGAATAACACCGGTAAATCGGAAGCGGGCTTAAAGTCGGCCATATATTGGTAAAATCGTTTCAATTCAAATTTTCCTAGAAGTTTGAGAACCTGTACGTCGACGCCAGTTTATTGCGATGATGCTCCGGCTATAGCCAATCCCTGGATTTTGTATTGTAAGCACCCGAGCTTAACACATTATAAAATCAAAAATACTGCAAAGAAGTCATCGCCCTCAGTTTCTGAAAACGAATTACAGAATTTTTTGATTAAGTTAGATCATCACAAACATTCTCAATTGCTACGTCAACATTGTGAAAGCCATTGTGTTAAGCCATTCAACAATTACATGTATTTTTTCGACTAACTGATTTTGTCTTTCAATAAGTATATCTGGTTCATTATTTCGCATTTAATTTTCAAAAATATTGCTTGAAGATAATAAAGGTAACTACGACTGGCATTCACTTTCTTCTCTTTGATCCAAATTCCAAAATGGGAAAAACAGGCATATCAAGTTTTCTAAAACAAATTCGCGGCCAATGTTTACCGATTTATTTTGCACTCGATTTCGTATATCTCACTTATCAAAATGAAGTAGGAGCCCTTCAAACTCAGCTTGGGCAATGCATCAATGGGTGTGCTACAAATTTGGAAGAGAATGTATTGACGCAACAAACACTTATTCTTAAGTTTTGTGCTTCGAATGGATTTTCGTGAGCCAAGGTGCTGGAAGTTTTGAAAAGCATGCCGTAATGGTGTTCAATCAGACAAACAGACATATGAGTGGTAACAGATATGCACTGAAAACTGTACAGATACGCTTCGGTCGCTCCAGAGTTTACCGTGAGAAAATCGTTGCTAAAATAGCGTAAGATCGAAGGTTTAAGGTGTGAACAGCCTTACCTTTCATAGCATGAAAAGTATTGATGCAATGCATCCTATCTTAATAACTGTCATCCCAACACTGCACTCTCCAAGAACACAGCCGTCTAACCTTTTACTTTTTTCAGATTTCCTTCTTACAATTCACCCTTTATTTACTAACGCTAAAGTCGATTTTTATCACTTAATAGCACAAAAGAAAATTTGCAAAGTCACTTCTAGTTTGCCGTGAAGGTAAAAGTATGACCATTTTTTCTTTTTTGGGATAATAGCTATGCTTCGAGGAATTTTGATAAGAAACATTTAGCAGATTTGCTAGTTGATTTAGTAATGTATAAGATATATTTTAAAAAACAAACGTAAATGTGTCTTTTGGATAAGCCGAGCCCTTACTACCGTAAAGACCACTACATGCGGAGGGTATCGTATATTCGTTTTAAACCATAAATGCATTCGGTTTTTTAATTTCCTACAGATCAAGCATAAGCATCAAATTCAACGACATGCATTCATTCAGCTGCCACGAAGATGTTCTTGACTATCCAATAAACGTGCGCGTTTACATCATCTGCACCGTGTCGCTAACACACTCTTATACACAAAGTCATTAACATCAACATCTATTTATTTGCAAATACTATCACATAACAAATACTCGTTGTGTAAACGTATGTTTTCGTAACTGACATTTATTTAAACATTACGCTAGACTTGCAGTTTTGCATGCGTGGTGATTATAAAAACATAGATGCTACGGTTGGGTTATGCTTGAAAATGTTTTTCTTTTTCTTTTCTGTTTTTAGTGTTAAGGCTTGCTTTACTTTTTTTTTTTATTTCTTTTTAGTGTTTTGTTGCCGCTGCGGTTTTCTATGAGGTTTTGTTTCAGCCTTTAAAGCATGTGTTAATATGTTGACTACACAACTCACGTAACGTGCGAGAACACGAACTCAGTCGCAGGTCTATTCTAATACGTGATGTCTATTTATTTTGACTTGCGAGGTTGTTTTTCGTGTGCTCATGCTGAGGTTTTCTTCATTTTCACTACAAGGCTTTTTTCCGCAGTCTGCTCTCGTCTATTAAATTCATTATCGGAGCATTTGGTCAGACCACGTTTGTCTCTCTGTTTGTAACATCCAGATCTACGCATCAGATGCTCAACAAAGTATATATATTTTCAATCAATGTAAGATTCTGACTCAATTGGCTCTTATGTTGCTCTTCTTGTTACTGTATCTATGACTGACTGTCTATATGCTTTTATTTTTATATGGTCGCTTGTTATTCGAACGTTCATGTGTATGGTAACACATAAGAGTCCAAAATGGGCATGGTCCGATCACAATCACGAGCACGCAAAAAAAGAAGCAAAGCAACAGTAAATACAAAAGTTGAAATTTAAAATCCATTGCACATGTGGCGACAATAAAACTTTCGACGCCAGTATAGGTATGATTCGCTTGCGACCCCTCCTATTTTAGAGAAAAGACTTTAATTAGCAGCCATGTGAAAAAGATTGAGTGATTGACCAATTGCGAGTCTGACAATTACCGAAATATTTGATATATTTTTGATATTCGCATGAGGCGGTAAGCATCAAAGATTCGTTTAAGGCCGCTATAATTTTTATTTGCTTGTTGTTGACTTAAAAAATGTGTGGTCTGCATAGCCTTTTCCCATTTATCACTGTTCAAGGCTAACAAATGTATAAAATGCTTTTGTTTTCGTGTCTTAAAATATAATGCATATGCCGATAAATATGTTTGACGTTAAGCCAATTATCGCAAATTAATTAAAGACGAATTCAAATTTATCAAGTCCTTTATGGTTCACTTTATTAACGAAATAAAAGCTTTTTGACGCCGCCATGCGGATTATCTTTATTGACGGTATGAAATGTGAAAGATGAAAATTGTTGGCTCATATAGAATTAAGTGAAAAATTATAAGTGCCAAAATAAGGCATGAAATCTCAAAGCAACGTAAATATACGGACGCATTCCTGAAGAAAAGTAATGAGCTAGACGTAAAGCGAACTGAACTGCTAGGCAATTTTGTACCAAGGGTTTGTGCTGTGGTCTTCGGTCCTGTTACAAAGCAATCCCGTGCATTGTTAGCCGTCTTGTCTTATTTTCTCCTATTGCGGTACATTTTGGTGTAAAATAATGCATTTCGGTGCATTACAGCATCAAAGGGTATATTTTGCTTCTTTTCGCAATATTTCGGCATATTCGAGGAAGCTGAGCTCTTGGAAATTTTGTACAAAGTCAATTTTATTTATTGACTTAATGGGTGCTTTAGACTTCCTAGAATATGCGAGGAAAATATTTAATATTGCCTTGAATCAATGACAATTGAATCCGCGTTGAGTAATTACAGAGTAATGTCTTCTTTTGGTTTCTAATTTATCGAATAAGTATCTTAAGAACGTGTTCATGTTCATTTAACAACATATCCACATAAAAAAACCTTAATATAGCTTGATCGAGACGACTATTGAATGGATAAAGGTGTGAGTTCAATTCGAATCTAGTTAGTACTTCTATGAGGGAGTTTAAAGTATCTTTACTATAGCAAAGACTCTTTCCGATAAGTTAATTTAAACATTATTTGTTAACAAAGCATTTTCAATTTCATTCAAGTACACAATTATCAATGTTTTTCAATTTATTTGTTTTTTTTAGATAGATTCCAATTCGGCCCATCTACGCTGCATGCAGTATATTGCTAATTTCTAATGACGCATTTGCATTTTAAAACAATATTTTTACAAAATGATAGTTGACGGCAATAATAAAATTGTGAAATATGAAGGGTAACTTTTAACATCTACACATTTAAATAAGAATTTAATATGAGTTTAAACTAAAAAAGAAAAACTGACAAAAGACAATCTTTACTAAAACACTTATAACAAATTTGTTAGACTATAATAAACGGAATAACATAACGAAATTGAAAGGAAAAACAACAATTTTAAGCAGAGGCTTAAGTGCCATGAAACATCGATTGCAAAATTTATTATTTACAAAATTAAAACGTTCGGATATGGTTTAGACGTCATCAAATATCGAAAAGTCTCAAGGTCAGTTATTAGCCAGGTTTAGTGTCTTGTTAAGACGAGTTTCGCACGGAGCTTTCATACAATAACTTAGCTTAGGACGAAGTCTTAACTGTTAAAGTTTTCTTCAATATTTGATAGAATACACTTGTTGGAAATCGCAAAAATATATTAAATACAGTGTAAAATGCTTTTTCAAATTTTGAGGGAATCGTAACAGTTTAGGTTTTCTTTTCGATCTCAGGGTGAATATGGTTTGCAAGCCTCTTAGCTTAATGTGTTCTTCTTAAACTACGTCTAAAACTAAATTGCTCGTTGTATAAAATCGGTTTATCAGTTACTCTTTCATCATTTTTTAAAGTAATTCAGAGAAATTGGATAGATCTGTGATTTTAAAGAATATCTGTGAATTTCCCATACCTAAGTGCAGAGGTTATAAAGTTAGACAATTAATCTATTCAATAAATAATAATAATAAAAATTACAGTTAATCTCTTTTTTTCCCGAAGATATTTGAAACTGCGCTTATTGACGATAAAATAAATATAAAAGCAAAAATAGATTAAAACAAAAACCCGTATTATAATAATAACGAATTTTGTGCCGCGTTATATTGAAACCGTGCTTTATAAGCACCGCAATTAGCGAGGGACGCTTACGCATAAGTAAGTGGCTTCTAAATACAACTTGTGTTGAAAAAAACAAGGCGACTTTTTATTTGTCTCGAAATATATTTTTCACCAGTATTTCTTTAGTCTCCTCCAAAGTGATCCCCCTTGGACTTAGGGGTTCCATTAACGCAATCTTCATATTCTTAACTGTGGTAAAACTCTACCCTTTCCTCTGTGCTTTTAGTTTCGGAAACACGAAAAAGTCGCCCAAGGCGAAGACCGGTATATACGGTGGCCGAAGCAACGATTCTTTTGGTAAAAATTTTGAGATATCGGAACGAACTTCGCTGCTATGTGTTTCATGTCCAAACATCCGAAAAAATTGTGTCCCATCGCACAACCGATATACCGACATCCTCCAGGACTTTTGAAATAGTGATTCGACGGTTCCCAATAGCAATTTACTTCACTGCTTCCACCGTTCATCAGTTGCTGACGTCCTGAGGCGTCTACAGCGGGCATATTCATTAACATCGTCTCGGGTTTCTGCGAAGAGTTTCTACAGCTTATAAACATTATTTTTGATCAAAATTAAACCGGCAAATAAATGAGAAAAATAAAAAACTAGTTGTAAAAAAATGATAGACGAAAATTGGCATTTAGTGTAAATGCCAAAAAAAAAAAAAAAAAAAAAAATGATAATGCGTTGTAATGTACAGTTGAAAAAAAGCAATTAATGTTTTAAACTTTGTGGTAAATAAAAAAGGGAAAAAATTGAACTTTGTTTGCGATTATCATCAAGAATGTTGTTTCAATGTGTTTATAAGAAATTGTCGATTAATCATTATACAAACATTCTAAAATTATAGAAAATTATTTACAAACATTTTCTACTGCAATGCAAGTGGGCCGCTATTCGGAACAAATACCAGCAACTTATCAATGGGTGCTGTCAAGATATGAGTCTTTTGTATGCAAAGCTTACATGATGTTGACATATTCTTCAACAAGCGAAAATCCAAATACGAGGAATAGTGTCATAAGGATCGCCAACTTACGATCGAAAATTTCGTTGCTTTGTAGTATGTCGAGATTTTAATATATGTCATTTAATGTTTGTTAAATTTAAAATTAAAATTTTAGTATTTTAATTTTTCGATACGGTAAACAAAATATGAAACGGTTTTGCTAAGGTAGGACGAAGTGAAGTTAAGAAAGCTAAACGTATGCACATGATGGAAGCACGGACCACAGGCTACGCGGACCAATACGTGACATATAAACCTGAACCGGTGAACCTTTTTATCAATTCGTCCTCATTACTTATTTCTTGTAGACACATGAGGCAAACTCTAATAACCTCTTCCATCTAACGATACGTTTCGATTAGCTTTTCTCCCATCCTAGATCGAAAATGATTTTTTTAGTGTTTAAGTGGTGGTGCTAAAGTGTATAAGTCAAATCGGCAACTGATTCAACGAATATGAATTCGTGCTAGATCGGTAGGCCGAATGCGAGTTCTGTTAAAAGATTTATGTAAATTCCATCTGTTGGTTGGTTACGTGTAAATGTTCACAGGTAGCACTAAAATCTTGAACGGGCTAAAGAGAATAATCTCAGAGCAAGTGTGTGCGTGAAAACAATAATGAGGCAACCTTATCGTCAGATTACAGGTAAGGCAAATTTATTGTCCCCAAGTAAGTTTTCACATTGCTATGATGGAAGTAGTAGTAGCACTGAGAGACTATTTTCTACAGAACTCATTTTACTGCTTTTTGGATGATTACATCCTATGAATAAAGATTGATGCTATAAATAAGAATGTGGCGCTAAGGGTCACTTAGCGGGCTTCGTCGGTTAAGTTACGGCTTCTGAAGGCATGTCCAGTTTGATATTTACCCAAAAAAGCAAAGAAAACGCTCTTTGTAGGCCATTGCAGATGTTTCCCTCTTAACCGTACCGAATACAATCCATAAAAGATATTTCTGTAACGGTTTTCTGCACCACATTTCCCTAGAGTCTCCGTGAACGAAAGTGTAGAAAACAAACTAATTTCCTTTGTACAAGTTTGTTCAGCAAGATTAACGGGTTTGTTTCAAGGCCATTTAACATAATAAACAATCGTAATTGTCTATTATGTACACCTCAGTACATATATGCGTAGTGTAATTATAAATATTGATGTACAGAGGAAAATTGTGAACATTGGCGTGAGTATGCAATACTAATTTAATAACACTGCACTCGACGTTCGGCCCAAAACAAAAGGATATAAAAATGCGAAAAAAGCGTACCTAATATTATAAAAGTTCAAAATTTCATTTTTCCATTACATCACTTGTGGGACGAGGAACAGAAGGAGAATAGACCCACCTTTTATTATGCCGATCGCGTCAGAATCGTTTTCTGAAAACTTCCCTATTCGTTTGTCTGTTTTGTTTTCTTGTGTTTAATATACAGGTTGCAGGTTTTGAGATATTTTGATAAAATTTGGTACACCGAGGTTTTTTGACTCAAGGACGAAAGCTATTCAGGTATATACGGTCACTCCTCCTGTATAGCCTTTTTTGAAAAGCCGTTATGTAAACAATTGCGTTTTTTTTGAAAAATCATTCAATAGACAATTCCGCTATACGAAGTCGTGCTTCACTGAAGTGTTTCATTTGTTGCCAATGAAGAGCGTCGCTTGGCTATGAAATTTGATGTTTTTTGCTAAGGTAAAGCATCGTGTTGCGCTGCATTCTTCAATATTAATGTAAGGTTAGCGTTTCTTTATAATTATTAACTTCTAAATGAGTCAAAGGCATCGACGATTGACATAGGTTTTATTTGTTATTATTTATTCTACTTTATACCTGATGATTGACTTGGGTTTTGTCTGTTATTGTTTATTTTACTTTGTCAGTTATATATGTTGCTCCACAAATTATATACGTGCATACACTACAGCTTACTCTTCTTCTTTATGTAACCGATAACAAAATATTGAAGACTACTAAATTTAGCACCCTTTCAATGTGCGACTATTTAAGAAGTTGCTTGCTAGTTGTGCAATTCATCCAATTTAGTCAAGTGTTTATTTTTATTAAAATATCCTTCAATGGTCAGTCGTGAAATACATATTTTCAAACTAAATAGAATTTATTTTGGATATGGTATTCGTCAAGGGAGTCGTATGGTTCAAACCCCCTATAGGCGGCAATTGGTTAGTCTTTCGATTGCTTCCTTCTTGGAATATATATAGGAGCCTTCCAAAGGATTCAAAAATGTAATCCGGTTTACTTCTTAATTACCGCATTTTGCCTTCTATCTAACTTCAAGATTTTACAGCAACAACTTTCGCATTATTTTCCATCTTTATTTGCATCACTAGCATATTGCTAAGTTTTCCCTATTGATTGGCACTGAAAATAAACAAAAACAAATTAGAAAATTATATTCAATTACGACCGCATTTTACATATCCATCACTGTTATCCTATAAAAGATTAAAAAAACGCAAGAATATATATTTGCATACTCCATAATATTGGATGGGAAATTTGTATTGTGTACCTGCTCTAGTTAATCAGTAACGAGAAAAAGACACGGGAGCAAGCCTGTTCTCAATTTTGACCGTGTAGACGTATGGGTGTCGTAGGCGAGTTCCTTGACCGATTTAAGTTAGTTTCAAAATATTTTGCTGATTTGTAGAATGCAAAAATGAGCCATACAAACAAAAGGACTTGCTTAGGTATATTCCGAATCTGCAATTACGCAAAAATGTTCATATTTTATAGGCCTTTTGAAGTTTGTCTGGGCGCGCCATTAAGTTATTGAAAAATATTTATTAAATTTTAATATACTATAACATCGGGTAGGCGTGGTAGATTTGAGCAATTAAATCGAAAAAACATTTTTTTTTTGTTTTGAAAAGCAGAGGTGTTCTCAGTTTTGGTATTGTAGGCGTGTCCTTCGACCAGTTTAGTCCATCCCCTGCATGCAAAAGCTTCCAATGTTTCCGCCAAATTTGAAGTTGATAGTTCTAATTTTGCCGCCAGGAAATTATTTACAACGCACGTTATACAAACGGACAGACGAACATGCTTAAAACGATTCAGTATTCGAGCTGATCAAGAACATATATACCTTGGGGAATCTCTGAATATTCCTTTATGGCGTTGCAAACATCTTGATGATATGAATGTACGCCTCATTTTTCGGTGATAAGAGATCTTTCATAATTCACGGTCTTTTTGCTTATATTCTTCACACAGGTTTGTTTATCTCCCTACTTTCGGCTTTCGATGCCCTTTAGTTCAGTTTTGTATTATAAATTTAAACGGCATACAATGACTTGATTGTTTCGTACGAGCCCTAAATTCGCAAATATACGGAACTGAGCGTAGAAGGAGATTACTGTCTTAGGTTCGATTTAGACTTTCATGTTATTACTTCCATCGTATGGATGCTTAGCATAATGCGCTGTTTGTTGCTATTATTAAAAAGAGTGCACGTAGCGTGGCATGGTGTTTAGACGTTCTTACACGTCTACAAAACCCACATCCATCCACTTGTAATGCATGGAGTAATTTAGTGACTTTCATTCATATAATATCATAATTGCCAATAAATGTTGTGCAAGGTAAACTTATAATAATATATATATATAACTAATAGTTATTAGAAGCGGTAAACAAAATGTAAACAATTATTAAAATATAGACAATGGGACACCTCAATAATGCCCTACGAATAGATTTATCAGCCAGTTTCCAGTGTTTTGTGCTGCCATAACTTCTGGCTCCTTTGAAAGGACTTAAATTCCTACAATCCGCCTGAAAAAAATGAAAAATGTAAAGCTATTTTGTGCTGTAGATACATCACAACATAAGTTTTATCTTTTTTTGGTAACTGATGTTTCAATACCTTGCAAGAGAGCGATATTCATCTTTCAGTATCGCACTTGCGCACTTTGACAAGGAGCTTCTAACTGGACATCAGCTTCTTATATGATTACATTCTTCAGTTTAGAGGGGACATAAAAGCCGCCAAGTTATAATATTTGGAATACGTGGATTGCAAGCGGAAACTCTTTCACTTTTCCTCTAATTGTTCTTTGCCTCGCGAGTTATGTTTTGCTAACTTCCAAGCTTTAACTTTATGATGATTAAAAGTGACGAGATTTGAACTTCACATGGTTTCTTTTATAACGCACAAGTGAATTAAGCCATCAAACCAAGAACTTTATTTTTCATTTATTATTCAGTTAATTATCAAATTCATAAAGAATTTTTTTCAAAGCGAACGTAAAAATTATAATTAAAAGGTCATTTCATACATAATTGAAATGAAAGTCGCCTGGAAAGATAATTTGCATTCATTCAAGAAATGGACATCAACAAGTAACAACAGTGGCTACATAATAATTGCAGTCGCACAGCACAAGTTAACAATAAAAGAAAAAACAAATTTCTGAAAGAGAACTCTCTATCTGAATATAGTGCTTTTTAGGTTATATGAGGAATTGTGGTTTAAAGCTTTCGTATATATATTAAACATAAATATGCGGTTAAGTAAACACACCTAATAATGATGATGATGATGATGATAACAAGATGAATTACACAGTACGATTTGAGTATACGTAAGTTTGTGTGTATATATACATGGTGTGAAACTTTATCAAAACATGAAGTAGGACAAAAAAAATTTTCACAAAATATGAAGCAAATAGAAAAAAGCAGAATATAGAGTGTAGTACCAGCAAGTGGGTGTGAGTTATACGTTATGAATATGATGCTGAAGATGAAAACGAAAAACAACAGCAGTGGAGGACACCATTACTGGCATAATATTGTGCTTACGATGAAATGTTAGTAAATAACCATTTTTTTCTTTCGTTTTCAGTTTTCTTTTATTTTTTGGTTGGGCTTACACCTTAAAACGATACAAGGCTTTAATGCTTTTAACAGCTGCATTTAACAGCTGAGACCACAAAACAACAGGTTCGTATGCAAATGTGTGCTGTGTACGCATTCCATAGACAGAGTAAAATGAATTTGTGGAAGGGTTGAATCAAGAATTGTGCAATCAACACAATCAACATTCTTATCTAACCTTAAACATAATGACACGCTCACACTCTCCCACACATACAAATTCTCTGAACGATAGTATTCACTACATGCTAAGTAAGTCGAGCGAAACGGAGGAGAAAAGTACATATATGTTCATAACAACTTATTCATACGCATAACTTTGACGTTAAATTTTTTCAAATTTTTGATTATCGCAGTCAGCAGAAATGCCCTTAGAATCAGGAATTCTGAAGTCAGCCGTTTCGATGCAGAAACAGTTAAAATGAATTGTACCTACGCTTGTAGATTTAAGGAGGCTTTGAAGCTTTCCCTAAGATAAGAATTTTGAAAGACGTTTTATTTGCAGTAATCCTGTCAATGTGCGAATGTATCCATACCCGCAATATTTTCTTATGTATATTCGTCTATATTCAAAGTTTCGCTGGCGAGAAGTTCGTCTAATGACCATGGTTCAGGTCTTCGTTGTTATTTCAAATCGGTTCGTGTCTTCGCTATATTTTATTTTACAGTCGCGCATAGTAGAAAAGTAAAAAAATTATAACAAATAAAGGCACTATAGTGAGCTACGCCCACCATTAAATATCCTACACCTTTCCGTTTGAGATAGTTGTTCCTTCGACGGCTTTTCAAAATGAGGGTCTATATCCGAAAGATCGAAACTATTTGCAATAGCGTTCGCCTTTGGACCAAAAGGTCTCTTTGCAGAAAATTTTGTGAAAATATCTCAGAAATTCTGAGTTATAGGTTGAACACAAAAGAAACAATGCAGACAAACGGAGATGAATGCTTCAGAATCATTTTCTGAATCGATCGGTATAATAACAGGTGTGTCTATCTCAGGTCTTCTGGATGTTGCAATTTATAAAAATGGAGCTAAAGTGAAACATGTAGACGTGAAACATATAAAAATACATAATAAAAAACGGCATTAATTTACAAAAAGAAGATTAATAATTCTAACACTCACACCACAGAGAATACTTTCTGGGACTGGTGTGTAAATATTGTTTTTTAGAAAATCCATAAGTTCTTCAAAAGTATCAAACGGAATTTCTCGAAAATTCATATAATTGCAATTATTTATTGAAGGGTTGCAGCTATTTTTGTTATTTTCAAAACAATCCTAAAATTCGAACTTCGTTTATGGAGTACGTATTGCTTTTTGGTTTGAATTCGAATAAGGATATGGCAGTGTTTCTCGGTTGAAAATAATAATTTTCCGGCCGTTTACTTGTTTCAAACGTTGTCTTACGAACTGACAGGAGAAGACCAGAACAAGCATTATAAAGGTAGGTTCTTGCAAATAATGCAAATAGATCTTTCAAATAAAGCTTATGCGAACATAAGCAAAAGTAAGTGCATTGGTTAAGTAAGCATCAAAGATTCGCTTGAAGACGGAATATAACTATTTTGCCTGGCAAGTACAAAGACGGGAGCAATAACGTACTTTTCGTCTCCCGTTGTGTAATAAAAAAAGCTGTATGTGTTAAAGAAAAGATCGGATATTGCAAACGAATGGACAAAACTGGTCATTGGCAAGCAAGCTAGAGGAGCACGCCACAGACGGTTAAACTAAAGAAATACATGTTCTGGACACCATATTGATGATGGTTTTATAATAATTGATGTTAATAACGGCTTTGCTTCCATATAGAAGTTCTTACAGATTTATCTCCTCGCTGCTGCCGTTACTGTTTTCGTTGTCTTTGCTCTTTCGTTGTTGCTGTCGTGGTTGCTGCTGATATTAGTGGAAAATGTGGTTGAAATTAAAATTAGCAAGCAAACGTAATTGCTAAAGGGATTCCCATGTAAGTTTTACTATATTTGTACGTATTTGAAATTCGATCTTTTTACCTTATAAAGCTTCAATTCCGTAAGAACTGTTATATAAGGGTGAGTTGAAAAATTGCCCCAGTCCAAAGTTTTCACTCCAATTTAGAATGCCAAAATGTTACCACCAATGCCAAAATGCTAGCTTTTCAGAATAAGGATTTATATGGGGCGTGGTCGAAAAATTGGACCGATCTGAACCGTTTCCAATAGCGTTCGTCCTTGGGCCAAACTACCTATGTGTACCAAATTTCGTCAAAATATCTCAAAAATTACGGCCTACATGTTGAGCATAAGAGTACATAGACAGGCATCAGTAATGTGAACCTTTACATGCCCAAAAAGCCAAATTATTATTTTTTTGTGATGAAAATTTCTTCATGATATTAATTAAATAAAAAAATTAGGTGGACCTAATTTGAACCACATGAATCTTCTTCTTGGCATCACTCCGTATATGATATCTCATGAATAGTAAGCTCTTCGAAAAAAGGCTTAATTTTTAATATTTTATGATGGAAATTAATTCGTAGTAGCGTTTTAATAAGTAGCGTTTTGGAAGCTATCGCGAAACGTAATCTCTCATATGGGGACAAAATTTAACCTTCAATATACGGACTTCCATGAACATTATGGCTTTGCATGAAAATAATGTCGGCGTTTTGGACTGTTATTACCATAGCGGGCGAAGTGTTGTAGATTATGTAATAGTCGACTTTCCCCGACTATAATCTTCTTAGTTGTTTTTCAATGATAGTGTTTTGCTATACGCGCTTGTTTTCATTTACTTTCACATATCAAAAAAAAAAAAAAAAGAAGAAAAATACTTCATTACATCATTCTTATTTCACAAAGGATACTTAAAATCTTAAATTCAATCATTCGGATGCTAATTTTCCTTAACATATTAATATTAGTACCTCTTTATTATCTTCTATTTTATTGACACGTTATTTGCTATCTATTCCTGTGCACTCCGTAAAAATTTCTTTTCATTTTGCAAAATACTTTGTTTTCCTCAGGCAGGCCAATTCTGCTTTCAGGCATACGAACTTTCTTTCACACGATCAATCAGGTTGTTATTGAAATTAACAAGCCACTATGGAGTTGTATTTGTAACAAATTTTAGAAAACAAAAACCAAATGTTACATTGGTTAATTCGCCTGAGTGGCCGAGTAGGCAAGAGTCTCGACTAGCAACTCAATGGCCGTGGGTGCAGATCTCAAGTGCGCTAGAGTTTTTAATAAAGACGAAAGCCTTAGATGCTAGTACTTGAAGACTTTAGTCTTGGAATTTATTCTCTGGCTTAATTTATAATAATAATAATAATAATAATAAGGCATTGGTTAAGGTTCTGTTGCGTCATTTAGTACACTGCGGCGAAAAGTATCTTAAAATATAATTACAAATTTTATTTTTATTGATGTTTTGGCTGCCCTTCCCCATATAACGTAGCGACCCCCATTTCCTTTCGTTGGAATTAACTTTTCTCGGTTCAATTTCAATCGATTCTTTATGAAGATTCGTCGAAAAATCTGCTTTCACTTGCCAACTGATTAATATATTAAAATTGATTGATATTGAATTATATTGTTTCGTTTCACATTATCGTATAATTATATCGTATGGGCGACGTCTGTTATCCGGTATACTTCCCATTGATTTTTAAAATTACGCAACAACAAAAAATGTAATAATAACGAGAGTTTTGACGATTTACGTTCAATTTTAAGACTAAATACTCTACCTGAGTTCAAGTGCTTGCCATCAAAAATCTATCGATTATTCGCATTATACGAGCGCTAAAGAAGCTCCTTTAAAAAGGCATGACATCTGCCTGTTTGAGAAAGAATTGCTATGACCGCAAACATCAAGCTTAAAAGACTTTAGTTTGAAGTTTGTGGATATTATTATGTGCGATATTTGTTCAGCATTTTGGTGAAGTATGTGGCGTTTAGTACTTGGTGAAAAAATTAGTTACTTATTTACGACACAATACGTTCGCTTAAAACGCGTAAGTCAAGCCAATATGAAAATGGGTACGAAATCTGCTCTGCGAGAATCTACAACAATAAAATATTGGATTGCAAAGTTCAAACGTGATCGTGCGAGCTGCTAAGGTAACCACCAACGGAGTAAAGAATTTCAGTTGTTAGCCGCCGTGACAGTTAAAATAGTAGAATTGAAATCAGAACTGTTTTCTCACGCAATCTATTCCTTAGAGCGTGTCGCATTATTTTCTTTTGCAAACGTGGAAAAAAGTTCGATAATAAACGAGTTGATAAGAAATAGTTCCTACGGTTAACGGTTATTTTGAATAACAAAATTTCTTTATGATTCTATCCGTTTTAGGCAAAATATAGAAATTTTTACCTTATGCTATAAAATGGGTTGCGTGTCTTAGGAAAGCTTCAACAGTTCAATGAGGTAATAACCGCGATTATTGTACACATCGATTCAATAGCGTCTGTACTGTGGGTTCTTATGCACCGCGCCATTGTTAATATTGCCACATTATTGTTCCTGCTTTACTTTTCTTTGTGAAGAACGAATAGTTAAACTATCCATGGATTTACTTACACTAATGCAAACATCACTGCGAGCAAATACATTAACAGCCCTTATGCAAAATGGAAAGTAATGCTAACATTATCCATAACATCATAACAACAACGACCACGGGCTTTTCGTTTTGTTTCTACCATAAATGCAGTAACAGCTACTCTGGGTACAGCTCAAAGATTTTTGTTGTATTTTGAAGTATGCTATGGCTTTTTTTATGATATTTAAAAAATTTTTTTTTGTTTTTTTATTTCGTAGCCCATAGCAGCACTTAACATTATTTTATATACAGCGAGCGTGTATAGACGATTGTGTGTATGTGTGTTGGTGTGTTTTTATTTGTTAAAAAATACGTAAGCATTTCTGTAATAAAGTTCAGGAGTTTATGTTTTGTTTTTTCTCTCTTTTTAAATATTTTTCATTTATATAAGCCAAGGACTTCTAACTTGGCCTAAGTCGACTTTTTCAATGTAGAGAATTCCTGGCTTTTGATGTGTGTAGCAGCAAATTAAACTATAATAAACCTTGCCCAAAAGCCAGAGAATCTCTTTTTTCCAGTTTTTATTGGTGTAAGCATGTAACTGAAAAATTGTCCAGCGTAAGTAGATTCGTTTTTTAAATGGTATTTAAGAAAATCTTCAGGATTTACTAAAAAGCTTAGACCTTGTTAGACAGTGGCTTTGTAATTCATAATGAAATTGTAATAAAATTCTTTTCTTTTATTTAGATGTTATAATTAATTTTTTTATTTAGTAATAGAAATCAAGCATGAAAGATCGTATTAGCAAAAATTCTTGTTTTAAGCAATTTTTGTACCTGCAGGAGAAAAATTTGTTCAATAAAACTATGTAAACTATAAAAATGCAAGCCTTGCACTCATATTTATCCTTTGAATGTGTTATATGAGTGCTAGTAGGTGTACTCGTGTGTATGTGTATATAACTGTGTAAATGTGTGGGTGAGTTTACATTTTTATCCTAGCTATGGCGTTCTTAGAGTTCTGCTGTTGTTACTTAACTCAAGGTTGCAACATTTACTACTAGTGTTGAATGCCGTTGTGAGCGAGTGAATGAAAAGATGGAAAAAATTCTTTTATTCTATGGTATGTGTATATATAAATATGTTTATATACATATATAATAAAGAATGCCACATAAATGCAGTTTTCCACATGAATTATCTTTAACACTCTTTGCCTTAACTATATACACTAAATCGTACACAAATATTGTTTTTTTTGCGCTTAGGATGTTTTTTTTAAAATTTGTTTCAGTCTAAAACGAGCTCTTATGGTGTGTTAAATTAAATAATTCGTTTGTTAGGTCCAGAAATACTCCATCTGCGGATTATGAACGTACTTCAGTTCATTGTAAATGCTATGTGTGCAATGATCTTAGGGAAAAATCGAAAATTTGGTATAGCTGTGATGTCACTATTATTGAGACAGGTTCCCCTTCTCTAATTATAAGGGCCACACAACTTCGCTAAACACGGATCGAATATACTTGCTTGAGCGTCAGCTGGTGAATTTTCGATACGCTATGTGGATGATCTGAGCTGGCTGATCTAACTAAGGATTTTGCGCAATATCCCCTTTGCTCAAGCTTCGTTTCAAGAACCCATGTGATGTGGCATGGGAACCGGTTGCCACTTGCAGATGTATCGACTGACTAAAGAATTGCTTTAAGATAAACTGTGCCAGGAAACCCTATTACCTTGGCTTCCCGTTAAACATAATCGTTCTGGAAATTTCCGTTGTAGTCTACATTCAAATTCGGACAAATTTTTAAGATGAAGAGTTTTAGTACATTAAAAGACATTAACGTTAAATTGTTTTCCAACTTGCACGCTTTCGACATCATACTCGAGGTTATTGACGTATGTGTGACCAACCTGTTGTATTAGCTCGATATCCTCACGGCTCGATATCCTCACCCAATAAATTTCTTGCGCGATAACTCAACCCATGGCTGTTGTTAACATGATTACTTTTTAATCTTTTTCGGACTTCAGTTTAACTTTAAAAATAGAATTTTTAAATCTTTTCTGTGAACAAGTTTAGTCCCAAAATTAGTTAGAAATAGTCATAAGAATAATTTGAAGAGAATTTTCATAAAAATAAATTCATTGCTTAGGGGGAAGCTGGATTCGGTTTAACGTGAATATAAATTTTTTTTAAATTTATTTCTTTTTCTTCTCATCCACTCTCGTTAAATTTCTTTTACGCGGCCTCCGTTCGTTTGTTCGTTTTGCTCACTTAAGACTGGCTAATATCTTTTGTTGTTGGATGTTTTTGAACAGTTTGGTTGGTTGGTTGTTTGGTTTCGGTTTAGTTTCGCTGGTTGGTTGTATAGCTGGCTAGATTTTTCAATGAAGTTTGTGGCAATGCTTGTGGACTAAATAGCAAACAAACAAATAAAAAGAAAAATCTCAAGTTCTTTTAACGACGACGACAACAACAACGTTCATGACAACACAAAATAAGAGTATACTAAACATAATACTACTACGTGCTAAAACTAGAAACATACAAATCCACAAATACAATCGCACAATAGAAAGGGAAATCGTGGGAACGGCACCCTTGCAGTTATTATTACCTCTAGTAAAATTTTTGTAAAAGTATGCGTATGTATGTCGGTGCATGAATTTTATAGTTATTTCATATGTGCACTCTGTGTGCTATTATGGGTTGCTCTTGCTGTTGTTGGCGTTTTCGTTATTGTTGGTGTTGTTATTATTTTATGCTTTTCTTTAATACATTTTTGTAGTTAGTTTTAACAACTATCCAAGTATCCGTATAAAAGTATCCTGAAGGACGTTGGTTAGCATATCAGCAAAATCCTCGCTTACACACACATATATTTAATTACACATACAAGTGCATGAAATTTTAATGCATCAACTTTGTCTTCATGTTTACATGTATATACATATAAATAGGTTTATGTCAGTCGATATTGAAAAAAAAACGTTTTCATTTTCTTGCAGATATTTTTTATGCGGGTTTTACTTATTTTGTTGCTCCTTGTTTTTTAAAGATTGCATTTTCGTTCCAATTTTGAAAATGCTTTCAATATAGTAAAAGTAAATAAATCGCCGACATTAGTTGCATTTCCTAAAAGCATTTAAACCTGTTATTGTAACCATAGATTTTGTTCGCTCTCTGAACCCAAACATGCTTGTTATTTTTAATATAATATAGTGTTGCTATTGTACCTTAACATAAGCGACGCCGGCAAATATATATAATACGGCAAATTATAGCCTGCTATCAAAGCCACACATTATGGACACGCATAATAATGAATTCAATCCCCTAAAATAAACTTTCATTTGTATTAGGCGGGAATGGTCTAAGGAGGCTTAAACTAAAAAGTATACAAAAATATCGTTTTTTTCTTGTTGATTGTCTGCGGTTTTGTTAGCCGTTTAGCTACAGCTGACTGATTACAGCTGAAGAAAACGAAGAACACAAGTTTCCGCTTCTTGTTCACGTTACTTTAGCTTTCATAGAACGTTCGTTGCGATAACACAATTAATTTAAATCAAGGGATAACCTTTCGTTTGTTGTAATTTTCATATATTGGTATAAATTAAATGACAGAATTATGAAGCGATCACCGATCAGCGATCGTACGAGTCGCACTTCCTAGAGCGTAATCTTCTTTTGTTACGAATTTGACGAGAGTCAGGAAAAAGTAAAATGATAATCAATACATAAAAAAACCTTTATTGAAACCAAGTCAACCATCAATATTGATGGCGAATCCAATAACCATGGCTTTAAATGTATGCTGTCTATTTGGCGAGATTGAAAAGGAGTAGCGTAGGTAACAACGGCAACAACGTCTCGGCGCCGTTGATTAAAATTAAGAAAGACATGTCTGACAAAGAGTTCTCTTAGGAACTTGAATGGGTTCGCGTCCGTTTATAAGTGAAAGCATAAAGAATAACGGAAAGCACCAAATAAAATTGTGACTTCTCCATCTGAAAATTATGTCTTTAGTTGTTGCAGAGCATTATACGCTATCCCACTGACTTACAGACACCGCAATTTTTATTTTTCGAAATCTTGAATGGGCCAAAGTTTATGCAAAAATTTTTCTTTTGCGAGACTAGAAACTTTCGCTGTTCTGTTTGTATGATAATACTAATGAATGGTATGGACTGTTGAACAATACATAGAGTGAGGAACGGAAAAATTTGCGTTTTAATAAAATAACGGCTGGGTAAGGCTCAGCGACTATCTCAGGCGTCCTTACCTTTGTTTTTTATATCCCTCACCTGACTAAAAATCCTAATATCATTTGACATTATAGTACAACTTTCTTTTATTAAGTAATTTATATCATTATAATTTATAGCACATAGTTTGAATAACAACGAAAGGCATGCAAAGAAGCTAGTGACTAGAGATGAAAATTTAAATGCTTATACCTAACTTAAAAGACCTATCGTCGGTGGTCATCGCATGGAACGGACGGTCTCCTTTCAAAATATCCCTTACTGAGTAATTATACCGTGCAATCCCAGCCGTTGACTACGGCTTCTATTTCGGACTCTGTTGTGTTACCTACTCGGCGGTTCGATCCAGAAGGAAGAGGATGTGCCATTTTTTTCTCCATTATACCTGTGCTCGAAATCGAACTGGCTTTGCCAATCCGTTCGTTGAAGTATGTCCAGCAACTTATTTTGAATGTGATATTCCCAATCCATTCCGTTCCGTTATACAGTTCTTTTTTATTACAGTATCACTGTAATACTCATAGGAGAATAGCAAACTGCTTGCTATTAAAGAAAAAAAGTGGACACTAAAATATACTTATTCTACTTTAAATACATACGAGTAACTTATAACTAAGAATATGGTCAAAACAAGTTGTGCGAGTTTGGTCCTTACAATAGAGTATATATAAGCATAATAAACTTAAATATCAACGACATAGCCATTTGGGGTGATTATTGAAGTGGTGTGCAGCATGTGTAGTACTACCCCACAGCGTTTTTCTCGATACGCGATTTTTGAAAACGGCCTATGGGAAAGCGTCGAAACGAAATATCAGCCGTTCATTCGAAATTTTTACAATATTTTTAAATGAAGCACATCTACCGAAATACATAAGAGTTTTTCCATAAGTTAATTTATGTACTTTTTATTAACAAAAGAATTAATAATATTAATTAATAGTCAGGAATCCAACTTTTTCATTTAAACGCTCGTCAATTATGCAAACGTGAACATTTCTGAAAAGTCTTAAGATTTTAAAATTTTTTTTTAACTTGAAATTTACAGCAAACTAGGTGCAGGCCGCAGAGCTTCTGAAGAATTGAAAATGTCTGATGAGATTGGCTCCGGTGTTGCCATTTTAAAAATATTTCCCCAAAATAACATTTTTTCTAGCAATTAAATGTATCCCCAAATAATATGATTGTATTATCTTCCTTTATATCTCAAGAATATTATGAAAAAAAAAAAAACAAACTGTTACAGTGGCCTTGGTGATCTTCTATATTGTTAAGTTTTCTTCCACCAATACCTCCCTAAAGAACTTGATTTGAGTTTGTGTGAAGTTTCTAATGTTATTAAGTCTTTATATTTGATCAATTACGAATAGAGAATATTTGAATAGACAGTATTCCATGATTGCGTTATTGGCCATTGCCGAAGGCAGAAAGAAATTGCACTACTCTGTTATCCTCCAGTATTCAAATTTTCTTTTTTATATTGGATGGCGTGGTAACTCTTGGCAAGAAATATTTTGAAAGTACTTCAAACTAAGTTTCTCAAGGCTTTGGGTAAACGTTAAATTTTCAAAAGGATTTTTTTACAAATAGACATTTATTTAAATTCCGGCTAAGAGAAATTATAAGCGCGGGTGTAAATGGAACGTCCCTACAACTTCGCTTCGTTCGGCGAACGATTAAATAAAGATTCTTCGGAAACAATTAAACAAAAAAATTTGGCATTGAACGATTTCAAAAAGTCTTCGATCAATGTTCCTGCCTTTCCTGCTAATTCCAGCTCAGCCACGGAATGCGGAAGTGATATAAATAAGCAGGCTTTTTTCCCAAATATCGCGGTGATGCGCAACGTTTTCAAGGAAGAACGAAAACCGTTTCCGACAAATGATTTATTGAATGAGCCACAAATGCTGACAAAGCGCAAGGGCGTAGCAGAGAAGAACAGGGATCAAAGTGAAACCGGTATCGATTTTCCCACTAATCAAAAGGAAAGAAGGCGTACCATCAATCCCAATTCAATGCGACACGCTTTCAACAATGATTCTGCCCGTTCAAAAACTTCATCCTCGCAGTCACTCCAAGAGTCTTTTTTAGAAAAGAATAGTTTCAACGCAATCAGTTCCACACAAATCTTACGTGAATCTGCTAACATCGGCCGCTTTGAGGATAATGACGCTTTTTGCCTTGATTTTGAACCCAATAATGTTAGCAATTTAAACTTAATCATGCTGATGGGACTGTTTGCAGGGCTTTTAATTTCGAAAGCCCTACAATATTTACAATTGTATTTTGGATGGTTCCTTTATCAAATACTTCAGCTACGTAATGCCTTATTAGGTAGTATGACTATTTGGGAGTTTCTAAATCTCGATGATAATAAACGTTTTAGAGTTCGCACAAAATTATTGCTGATGCCAGTAATCGGCGTCTGTAGTTTGATCTATGGTCTCACATCATTTCTTCAATTTACGACACGTTTCTTGTTAACGGCAGCACCAAATAGCTTAACAAATTTCGTTCAAAAATTGCACGAGGGCTGAATGAGAGAGATTTTATTGAAAACAACAAGCAGGACTGATATTTGCTCGCATTTTTCCTGCCTCAATACGAAGATGTGAAAAGTAAATGTTGGAAACCGATACATTTTTCAAGTTTACTTAAACTAGTTATTATTTTTTTTATTATCACTACTCATTCAATCATCTTAATAAATAACTATTAATTCATAAAATTTTGTTGACTTCAACATTATCATTGCAATATCCAGGTGTTATACCCGATTGGCGATCTGGGATTTGTGGTGTTTATCAATTTATTTTAACAAATTTATTGTGCCTATTACCATGATTTGAAAGTTTAAACATGGAGGAGGATATATTTTTGATCTACACACGTAGTAGAATAATTTCAGCCGGACAGAATTTGTCAGTCTGCCGGTCACCAGGCACATTTAAACTCGCGGACACAAAACTTTTTGGAAATAGAAATTCACTAAAAATTTCGCGTAAGTGCTTTGTAGGGTCAGATTGCAAGGAAACTATACATTGCTTATAGTAAGGGTCACATTTTGGTACACAAGCTGATTTACAATCATTTTATGAGTCAATTTAAACATCTTTGTCAGTGTATTTGTCTATCGATTAACTGTTTTATGCAATAAAGACAAGCCGTTAAGTTCTTATCCACGAAGAATGTATATATTTTATTAGTTAAGGCGAAAATTGCTAAGAAATTGCAGTTTGGCACATCAGTTTCGTTCGGAAGGTAATGCAAAGGCTTTATAGTCGAAATTCAAGCTGCACTGGGGTCAGGAATCTTCTAGCGAGCCCTGACTGCTGGGTAGGGTCCTTAGAGGAATATTGGCTGTGATTTCCAACCATTCCTAAAGCGAACAATTAGAGGTGATGATAAGCCTCAACACTCTCTAGTGCAGATTTATTGGGCGTACACTTTAAATCATCCTCATGCTCCAGTTGTAAACGGGCGTCTAGCTTATAGGGATCGTCTTACCTTTTTGGGGACACTGGTTCAAGCATAAATAACCCTTATGTCAACCTGCATCCTCAGGTTAAGTCCACCTACAAGTACACACGCTGAACAGTTTGAGAGATCTGTCTAGTTTTGAAATGATGCAAGCTGTCATTAGGGATTTACAGTTCGTTGAGGGTAAAATTCGTCTGATCAAATCCACCCGAAAGACCTAAAATATAGTAAGTATTAATCCGAAATGCGCAAACCATGCTTATTAAGATTACATAAAACTGTTGCAGCAATGAACAATGATTGCGTATAAATGTACACACAAAGGCTAGTTGTAAGACATATGAAACTAAAGCCTTAGGGCCACTAAAAATTTTCTATTGAGAAACTTACAAGTTAATATTTGACGCAAAGTGTTCCTATTTGTTAGAGTTGGTATAAGGAGGTGGGCATCAGTCGCACACCCTGATTTAAATGCAAATTTTCTCTATCTTCATCTCCCTGAAAAAACAACATCTTTTTCTAACTTCCATTAGCGGATTGAATATCAAAGTGTTTATGTTAATAACTCTGTGTGCGATTTCCACGTTGTTCGGAGGGGAAAATTTAAAAGGGAAAATTTTTAAATTTAAGTGTATCGTAGTGGCTTTGTAGTTATTAGACTTGATAGAAAGGAGAGATCTGAGGGCGTAATCTTACGTGAAGAGACGTCTTCCATTCCTTCTTGTTTATGTACACATTCCCCACTTGTTGAGGTTGAGCTGAGTTGAATGTATTCATAGAAATATTTTCATAACTTGTTCCTTGTACTTGCTATCTAATTCTATCTATTATCTTACTACGTGATATACCTGATTGATTAAGAGCTCAAGGTTATATGATCACAGTTAGGTGCTTTCAATCCAACTGTTGATTTACATTTTGGCGTTTACATGCGGACGATAAACGGTTAAACCTAGTGACACTCTTCCTTATTTCAGCTAATCATGTGCTTAATGACAATAATTGAGCCTTGTACCTTTTGTTCCCTAACATAAGTGAGCTACTCGTCTCTCGTGCTTCCATTACTTCTATTACTTCTTGGCATAATCACAATGTTTCTCCCGAATCGCAGCATACAAATCTTCCTCAATTAAAGAACCTTATTGCTGAGAGCTTCAACTATTTCTACCTCTCTATCCATTTTCTGTTCTGTGCTCTCTTTTCTCTTTGCTTCTGTCTCCATTATACAGCCTTTGTCTAACAATTTTCTAAAAGCCAACAGGAGCCGAGAACAAGAGAAAGCTCCGTTTTAAAAAGCCTAAAAGGAACGGCACATCTTTTGAATATATTCTACACTATCCTTGCCGTCATGCGTTCCAGCAAATGAACAGCCACCTAATTAGAGTGAAGTCTGCATATAAAGTTACTTATTCTATCTTTGACCAGGTCAATGTTATTGATCGAATGTAGTTGAAACATAAAGTAATGATGCGAATCACTATATACCATTTTTAAGACATTATTTGTGCTTCAAGCGGGATATTGCACAGAAGCTTGTAAAAAATATGTATAAATACTAACACTTTGTTAAGCTTGCTTGATAAAGATTTTCGGCCAATTAATTATTTTTAGTTTACTTGTCCGTTTCTTCCAACAGAATTATTCAAATGCTATCTTTAACGTCACAATTATTGTTATACACATCGTATTTATGAAGTCTTTCATGATTTCAAGATTTTAACTCGTTCGCTAGCAACCGTCACATATACGTGACATAGCCATTTGTTGTCGCAATCCGCCGTGACAGTATAAAAAATCTTAGGTTGCGGTTGGTGTTTTTGTAAGATGACTTTTAACAATTCGATATATATAAGTTTTACGTGCGTTCAGTATAAATATATTAAAACTAAATCGAAATGGCTACAAAGAATAAGAATAGTGCACAACTATTATCTTTTTATAACACACTGCCTTTTTTCCAACGAAAAGAGAATGGTATACTTGGAAAGGGAGGCTAGATATCCATTTTTGTAAAATAATTTACTAAGAAAATAATGTCAAAAATTCTTCAATACATTGCGCCTTAATAAATATTCGAGAAATGAGGAAACAAGCGAGGAATCATGCAAACAATGCGGTTGGAAGCGCCATGATGCAAAAAATTGCAGAAACAGTACATATCCGTGGTAAAATAGTCCACATGGTTTAGTTTGTCGGCCAAAACTAAAAGCTAAGATAACTTTAAGCTTTGCTGGTAGCAAATCACATTTTGATAATTCTATTTTTAATACTCTAGATAAGTGTCTCGATGATTTAGGCACTTTGCAAGTAGATGTTGACAATGTTTGCGTTATAGCAGCGCGTGAGACGGGCACTTCCTGCACATCATTCTCGACATGATTTTTAAAAGAAAAGAGAAACTAAACTCGAAGCTTAGGAAATGCAACAATTCCCCCGTCAACTGTAGTGGTGGACGGATGGCAATTGTTGGTGAGTACGACGCTAAAATCATAGAGTCACAAAAGAGGTTGCTGTTGTAGTATCGAATTCACCAAATCATCCACTCTTTTGTCACTCTTATCTCAGAGACTTTCGTTTTGAATTACGTCAAGTAAACAATATCGGGAATCGAAATGATTACCACTTACAATTGCACCAGAAGTACATTAAACGTTGATCAAAATGGCAAACCTAAATCTTTGACACTCGCTTAGAAAGCGAAACTAGAATTAGAGCTAAGTGACTTAATGGAATTAAATATTCTGAAGCAATTAGATAATTGAGATTGGCACGATTTTTGAAAGAACACGGAGACATTCGCATATTCGACGACTATAAAGTCAACATCAACAATTATTTGGTTGGTTTCAAATATTTCCTGTCACAAATTGATGAAATATTCGCATCATTAGGAGGCGCTATATTTTTTTTAAACGCATGCATTCAATTTGAGTTAGATGATCAAGCTCAACTGCATTGCGCTTGAAGTGTGCATATAGACTAATTGAAAGTAAAACGCTTACCATTCGCTGTGAAAAATTTGCTGCTTGATATTCCCAATGTTTTTGTTTATCAGAATGATATAACAATTGGCAGAAGGGAAGATTTGGAACAACATGTTAAATCCTTAAAGCCGGTTTTCAAAAAGTTGCAGACCAGCGGTCTTGCGGTAAAAAGAAAATGCCCATTCTTTTAATCTAAAGTATCATATCTAGGATTTATCATTCACGGTAATGGACTAAAAAAGTTTGATGATCATTTATCAGAGGTAATAAATGCATCTATTCCAGAGCTTATACAATATTTTTTTCAAAAGAACAGTCCATTCTACAAATTACTACAAAATAACGTACAACTTCGTCAGAATAAATGGTATCAAGACGGTCAAGTATTGGTTCATTAGAACCTAGAATGGCCGATAATACGAATGAAGCAGCACGAGTTTTACCTCACATAATTGATGATGATTACAAACCGATATGTTTCATGTTAAGAGCTTTAGGCAAAATGGAAAAAAATTATTGTACTCTCGAGAAAGAAGCGTGGACAATATTAAAAAAATATTTATTAGCTAACCAGTTACGTTAGGTATGAGTTAACATTCTTTGGTCCAAAGAAATAATTACGAGTGGTGACTTCCCCATGTTTACAGAGGTGGGCGTTATTATTTTCCGGTTTTAACTATACTGTTGAGCACATTTATGGAACTAGTAGTGGAAGTTCAGGTCGTTTAGCTCACATGCCATCAATAAATCTTTCTGACGATTGCCCAGAGAGAACGTATGTTAATCTTTTCGAAACTGATAATCAATTATATCGAAATTTTATAGACATTGCATGTGAAATTCGTAAAAATCCAATTTTCTATAAATTGACTAACGCGAGTTCAAGGAACAGTCAATGAATCAGAAGACAGGCAAAAGGAGCTGTCAGTGTAGCATATGATTGATTGCGTTGTATGATCTGGGGATATAGAACCGAAATACCATAGAAATTCTAAGAACAGTTACTAAGCCAATTGCACATGTCACATCCCGGCGAACGCAAGCAAATTGATGAAAGCACGTACGGTGGCCAGGAATGGACAAAGAAATTGAATCAATGACACAACCATGTAGCCCTTGGCAAATCTTACGAATAAAGCCGGAAAATGCCGTCTATCAGATACAGTTGTTAGTGACAATGGACGACAGTTTACGATATGTGAAATTCAATAATTTTTGCAATGATACTCACATACTTACCGCTCCTGGACATCCGGCAGTCAATGAATGAGACAATCTGAAAACTTTGTGAAAACTTTCAAGAAGTTTGTTCTTGCAAACGTTAACTCGTTGCGGTATAGCGAGGACGATTTAGCAATTCTTGATTGGCTACCGAAACGCCACACATTGTGCAGCAGGAGTACCTCTTTCCGAAGTATTTTTTGGAAGATCGGCGAGAACTCGCTTCAACAATTTGAAGCATCCAAAAACAAAAAGGAAATTAGACGAACAACAATCTAAATACATAAAGAATCATAAAGGCAAACGAAGCATCCAGTTCGCAAATGGTCAACTGGGGCTTGTTCGACACTATAGGAATCCCAATAAGCCTAGCTGTATAAAAGCGGCTATTAAGAAACACCTTGGACCTAAATCGTATATGAAGTGAAAGTAAGACAGAATAAAACGAATCAACAACTTAGCAATGCTCAAGAAAATGTGCAAAATGACTCATCACAAACGATGCTATCGCTGCTCTAACAACAGCTACAAAAACACAAACTCCTAGAACTACGGCGACGTAGAAACATATACTAGGAGAACTCAGACCACACCGTAAAGTTGCCAAAATTTGACTTGAATTTTCCTTCATTTAAAATATAATTTAAATTATCAGCCTAAGAAGGCACTGAGTGATGTCAGATATGCTTATCTGGCAATACCTTCATGTTAAACGATTACACTTCACATCTGCCAATCCCTGTAATTATAAAGAAAATCACAGAAACGCAGATCGCTGAATTTACTGAGAAACGTTGTAATTTTATTTTAAGTCAAAAGAAATTCTAAATTGTTATTTAATATAAGTTTCACTTTTTTAAAGAATATATTGTTTGACCTTCAAACCATATATACATTTTTTAATAAGAAAAATCTCAATTTTTCGTACTGCGTGTGTAATTACAAAAAGAATTTTTTTTTATACTTGAATTAAAAATTATTAAATATTTTTTCAACACTTTCTTTAGTCTCTTAAAAGCCTGCAAAGCTCTGCGGCTTGTCAACATGACCAATTCTATATGGGTGCACGCTTGTCTGTATGCGGGCGTAATGGCGATTTGGGGTGTAAGTATCAGTTACAGCAAAGAAGGAAACAGAAATTAATTTTTATGTGCTCATTGAATATACAAATTCAATTACTTTCCTATATGTACGTGTATTTACAAGCTAGTAAATAGACGCTTTTAAAAAAGTGTACGTATGTACGCGTGTATTTGCATGGTTGACATTTTAAGCAGTGTAAAACAGTTGTATGCACGTGTATCCTTCACCTATGCACAACCTTTAATAATCCATAGCAAGAGAATTAACAATTCCCTCATACAACAATAATAACATATAAGCATTGCTCTGTAACTGAATGTAAAGTGTATGTAATCTTTATGGGTTGCAGTGGTCCTAGCGTTCCTAAGATATAACTGTTTGTGCGTATGCACGCGCCTACATTTATAGTGAAACTAAATACCAATTTGCCAAAGAGAATTTTGTTAGGGAAATCATCCATAAACATACGAGTACATATGTAGGTGCTCCTATATGTTGCCAAAAAACAAAATGAAAAACAAAAAAGTTGTAAAGTTCGGAAAACTAAACTCGCAAAACAAACCACAATAAACACACGCTTAAAATGTCCGGTACACATGCTAACACCACACTCTGGCAAACGTGCAAATCTCTTTTCTAATAACTGCCTTACTTGCCCTATTGTCTTCCACCCTCGTGCTTGCTACTACTGACCAGAATAACTGACTCAGGCACGTATGCCTGCGTGTGTAACGTACGTATCTGTCGACAGCAGCAGAACTGGACTCATCGTAGACCAACATCATTAAGCGAGTCCAGTTTTCGTGAAAAAAGCATACACGCATACACATCCATTGAAACGCACTCACTCAAATTTGTACTTACTTATACTTGCAAAAGGCCTTTTTACTGGTTGTTCGTGTTTTATATACTTTACACCATCACCTACATACATACGATAAGAGTCGATTGTAGATATCGTTTTTTTTGTTTTTACTTTTACTTTTGCATTTTTCGTTTTTTTTTTTTTTTTTTTTTGAGAAACACAAACAAAAAATCATAACTTTTCTTTCTCAAGACCTTCAAATTTTTGCCCCATTTAAAGTGAAACTGGCCGAAAAAAAACTTGCGAATACATATCCGCATATATATATATAGATGGTTTGTTTCTAATTTAAAATATTGTTGGTATTTTGACCTACAAACCGATTGGGGATCCAATGTTTGCTTTCGTTTTATTTGTTGTCGTCCTTTACTTTATAAACATAATTTGTAAACTTCAATTACTGTAAACAATTGAGGCCTAGCGCACAATAACAAGAAAGCCGTTGCATTGCATTGTTGCTGGCGGTAAGTTGATCGAATTTTTATGCTGCAGTCATTGTAAAACTTATTGAAATTTTTGAAGGTTAGCTTTGCTGATGAACGAAACGAGAACAGAAAGTAAGAAGCAAGTATTTTGGTTAAAAGTGAAAAAGAGAAATAAACTAGATCCATTTAAACAATTATATATATAAATTTATTTTAAAAATAAGCTTAAAAAATAGTAAAACATTATTTTAAGTCGAAACTTTAATAATCAACTTTTAATTTTTTCGTCGTGTAGGCCACTAAAGAAAAACGTAAAAGCAGTTGAAAGACCATAACAACAACTACGCTAGCAATAATAAGTCTAAGACCTGCTCTTTGTTAAATTAAGCTTGCAACGATTTCTTTTTGAAAGGGTTTACATATGTAAAGGTCCCCAAAGTTCGGTGAAACCACAAATCGCTTTGCTTTATTATTATGCATAATTCACGTGCTATTGAAATATATTGTTATTACACCCTACACAACTTGTTGCACAATGGTATAATAAATTTGTGCGAATGCATGCAATGCCCAAAACGACTGATTACCACCTTTTATTAGATCGATCAGTTCAAAGTGACTTTCTAAATCCACCCAAGTACGCTTGTCTGTCTGTCCGCTGTTTCTTCTTTTTTTTTGTATTTAATCAATAGTACGCAATGTTTGAGATATTTTGATAAAACTCGGTATACTCGCGTTTTCTGGCCCAACGACGAACGCTACGGCAAATGAATCATCGACCCACTTTTTCGGTCAATTCCAATACAAGGCCTTATATTGAAGAGTCGTTGCACGAATAACTTTACTAAGCGAAGGGGTGTAGGGTATAAATGACAGTCATTGTGCTACTATAATTTTGTTATTTGTTGAAGGATGGATGTATTTTTTCATTTTGTTTCTTCTTCATAATGTATGTAGCACCCAGAACGAGGCTTCAGAGACGCTATAAGCTATTCTTGATCACGGTGAAATTCTGAGTTGATTAAGCCATATCTGTCCATCTGTACCTCTATGTGGCGCTTGTTGTTAGCACTCTTTTGGTCGCAAAAAAGTAGGCGTCGACTTCAAATTTGATAGAGAGATTGGAAGTTTTCACATGGAGGTTGGTATTAAAAATGGGATAAATTGGTCAGAGCAGAAACCCGCGGTGGCTTCAGTTCACTAAATTGAACGCAATTCTCTTTTCTAACAAAGATTTATGGTTTTTTGCTCGTTGCGTTACGACACACATTACTCTGCGTGCAAATGTGGAAAAAATCGGCCATGCTCACACAAAGTTACAAGTTTTTTTCACTATTACGAGGTTTTATGGTTATTTATCGTAAGGCAAACAAGACAGAATGTGTAAAATTATTTTGGACATTCCTCAAAAGGGATATACTATCTGCCTGAAAATAGGTTAATTCTCAAAATGAATATAGTAGACATAGCAATCTGGTAGATTAATATTTTCTTAATAATACCAGTATTAAGTTCGAAATAAGTATTCTTTTCCGCTAGAGTAAGTCTGCTTGGAGAATAGAATGTGTGAATAGAAGTCACGACTTAGTGGATAAATGTTTTCTTAAATATACTTTTTCTGATATAGGTATCAAAAGAAAGGAGTTGGAGAGTAGAATGCGATAAAGTGTATTAGTTATACTCTTAAGGCGTTCCTTGAATATTAAAATCTTAAGGGGACCAAGCGTTCATGTGATGTATGCGAGATCGGCCCCCGCCGAACCTAACTTTCTTACTTGTTTTGTTTCAAATACTCCTTTAACTTAAAAAACCTTAATTATTTGTATGGTACTTACTAACCTCACCACCAACACGGCGAGTGTACTTTTCGTATACTCATTAACGCGTTCGATGATGATCTTATAAGCTGCACTATAGTACAATTAGCAACTGCATTGTTCTCACTCTTTTGTTGGGATATTTTATCAAAGCTTGACATAAGAATTTAATATTACGTTCTTTAGAATATTGAGTTAAGCAAAAGCGCGTGCAAATGAAATGCTTACATATTTTAAATTAAACAAAAATGACATAAAAATGAAGTAATCATATTAGTAATAAAAAAGTGGGAAAGTCAGTGTGAATCAACTGAGAACGTGTGTCTCCCCTTTCACTCCGCAAATGGAAAGGAATACTTATTTCGAACTTAATACTGGAAAAGAATACTTATTTCGAACTGTACATCACCCAATTAAGACCTTCATATAAAATGTCAAGCGTACTATAAAATAAGCAATGAAATCTAAGTAGAGTAAGTCTGTTAGAAAGGACGTCTAAATTCGGTTCTGTTAGAATTAACTTCACCTGAAAAACTGAAAACAAAAAAAAATATTTAAGGGTAGCTCTAAAGAGATTCATGAAAAAATTTTTGGTTTAACATGTTAACATGTATTGCATTCTTCAGACATTTTTACGACGGTACCTACAAATAAGTACAATTCTCATATCAACGTAAGATAACAGGTCGATTGTTTAAGAACATTAAGTTCAATTCCGGTCAACTGGAAATTTAAAATAAAATTCAAGTATCGTATGTCTTCGAAATGATTCAAAACACCAACGTAATCGGGATAACCAGTGCAGCAAATAAAATAGAATACTAGATTACCTTCTTGGAACATGAGGGCTTATGTAAACGGGACAAGACTTAACCAGGAGTTCGTAGGTAAAACAAACTAATTTACTTTGGAAAACATGTTCATGACTACTTACTAAACACTTGCAAATAACATCAGCTTATTAAATCTTGTCTTCTATAAGATGATGGTGATGGATACAAATTATTTTTCAATTGTCAAACTTTAAAGCAACTGAAACGATCAAGACCGTTCAAAAGGCTTATGATATTAGTAGGTTTGATATACAAAAAGAGATGAGCTCTAACCTTATTTTATATAAATGCGTGGACATGGATTAAATAAATGCATATATATATATATATCTATGTATGTATATCAACTGTAAATCGTTCACAATTTTTATATATTTATAACTCACACTTCCAACTAGCCAAAATTTTCCTACGCATATTTTGCAAGAGCTTAGTGCTTAAAAGTATATATGTGTTAATGACGTGGAATAACATTTTTGCTATACTCAAGTGTTGAATTTTTTTCCTTTGTTTTTATTTTTTACTCTTTAATTCATACTAACAGCTCTGGAATTCTCCCTTTCATTCACAAGCCCTTTAAAAAATAGAAATACAAGAAAACTCATGAAACACCCACGCCCTATATGTAAATTGTTAGCTGCTCTCGAAAGCCAACAAAAAAATAACCTAAAAATCGTTTTTCATTACAATATCAACGAAATTTTGAAGCATTAAGCGCACATTATAAAAACGCAGACTTTATAACAAAAGCAAGAACCGATGAAGGAAAACAATATAAAACAAAAGAGAGTAACTTTAATGGTTTTCTTTAAGAGAAAAGTAATTGAGAGGAGAATTCTCCGCACATATTTTCAAATATGTACTCTTTGATATATGGTTGTTCATACGCCCTGTTTTCCCTTACAACATCATGATTTATAGGTACTTATAATCAAAGCACAATGAGTTTTACTTGTTGTTGTTGTTTTTGCTATTACTCGTTTTGTTGTCGTTGTGTTTTTGTTCAAATGAATTATGTGTGCGAATGCATGCCTGTCATTCTCTTTGTTCTTTAAAAATATTGTTATAATTTTTTTTTTCGTTTCTATGAAATTGTGCAGTAATTATTGAAATTGTTTAAAGATGTCGCTGGTCAAATAAACAGTTGTTAGAAAAAAATGTACTTTGGGAAATTTTTGTGTTTGTTTCTTTTTTAAAAATAAACAGCAATAAATATAATACATTTATGTGGATAATATATTTATAGATATGTGTTATGCAAACAAAAGATACACCTGTTGCTTTCTGGTACCGACTTATTAAATAATTATTTTATTCATAATTTTTAGTTTTCGGATTCAAATTTATGCTTTTTTCTTTGTTATTATTGGGTTCGTCCCGTTACAAAAAAAAACACGCTTTAATGAAGAATACATTGTCGCCTGCAGTAACATCATTATGTCGCATTCACGACCGCATTAACGGCTAGACTCACCCAAAGAGTGTTCGAGATGCAATTTTAAAGCCTACTGTTTATTTTCCTTTTTAAACACCATTATCTATTGCATACCCAGCGGTTGGGTACAATTTCGAGAAAATAAGCGTATACAATTATCAAGAATTTTGCATGTATAGTATACTTTGTTGCGAGTTAAAGGTTCATGCCTATATCCAGTTATAGCATTTTATAAATATTATAATAGTTACCAGGCTCAGAGAATTGTTACCCTAAACTTAGCTTTCAGAGAGAACGCGATTGATCAATATTTTCTCCCCACTGGCTATCCCTATAGTAAGCATTAACATGTGCATATACACATCATTAGCTGTTACATGTTGCTATTGTTCACGATTACACTGTCATGATATTAACACTTGACTAGTGCGAATTAAAATTGCTTTCAATCAAATGCTTCAGCGTAAGTTGCGTTTATTTCTAATTGCAACTGTGGTTTCAACGTTCATGACAGACGTTTAATGTATTTCTTATTATTATCATGTATTTTCAGGAGATTGAAATTTGATAACAAAAATGTGTTGAACGGTAGCTAAACGTAATTTTCGTCAAGTCTGCAGCTGTTATATGATGAATCATATGTTCTTCCACTTGAGGGAAATTAATTTTAGGATTTGGTAAATTATTTATGCATGCTATATTGTTAAGTTTCCTAAGATTCGCGTCAGGGAATGTGCCTCTGTGGATTTGTTGTCCTTGGAAAATCGTAAAAATAATGCTTAGTCACTTATTCAAGCTCTGAAGATATTAACGTATAAGAAAACGACTTCAAGTTTTCGCAATGCTCCTGGAAAGCTGCTTTCCATCGTCACAATGGCAACTAACTAAATGTATTAAAATTTTGTCAAATTTGTTCCGTTCTTTCGAGGTTATGTGATGGAATCTTTTTGAACTGCTTATATACTCCCAACTAATTATTGTATACCATTGCTGAATGAATTCATTCGAAAGTGGGCATTCGATTCAAAAATTGGTTGTGTTAGTTAAATATTGCGCGTACTTATTTTCGATGATTATAATTGTCTTTATTAGTGAATTTTAGCTTAAAAATGTTGTGCTGACGAGGAACGCAGCAGAATGGATAAAAAAAGGTTTGGGTTACTTGTAGAAATAACTTATAGAAGGAATCTTATCATAGTAGGCCATTTAATGGAATTTTTCAAAAGTATGCGGTCTGCTTATATATATATATATATATATATATACTACATGTATGACTGACAAAGGATCTTAACTTTATTACTTATAAAGGCAAGCTCGAAGCTTTCCTTTCCGGGCTATCTAAAAATGCTCTTTATGGACTGCTTAAGTTAGGAAAAGCTTCTTACCAACTCTAAAAAGATTTATAAAAACTTGCAGCAACGGTGACTTTTACAGTCATAATGATTCTCCTGGGTTGAGGCAGCAGTGGCGACCGAGTTGATAAGAAGCACTTTTAATGGCACCTTGATCGTAATTTTTCCGATGTTTTTTTTTTCGTTTTTAAACATATGAAAGTTTGTTTTGAGCCATGTTGCAATTTGTGATCCCTTTGGTATTGATGTCATCGTTATTTTTGTTATTATATTTGTATTTTAAATCATATTGTCGTTCTTATTTTTGTTGATATTTTTGTTCTCCCAGTTGTTGTAGTGACCTCTTGAAAAAAGGGCGTTAATCCACATACTTTTTAACCCAAATTACAGAAGTTTTTATATGTAAGAGAAAATAAAAAGTAGGAAAAAAAATATGTTAAAAAGAGGCATAAAAAATTGTAGTTACACTCAACTGCACAAATGGCTCTCAGGAATATGAATAACTATATTTGAAGCTCCCAAAAATTCAAAAACACAATTAAATGCAAGTGTTAAGAAGAAAGCAGAGTGTAACGGAAAATATGGACATGTACTGAAAAAACAAATAAGTTTTTTCTTAAATAAACAGCGATATTAAGAGAAGAGGCGTTTTAGGTTCATTATAATATAATGATAATTATCTTAGTAAACTTGGAGAGAAACAACGCGACACGGAGAAAAAAAGTAAAAGACACAAACAAAGACATGGTGAGAGAGAGAAAGAGAAAGAGAGAGATAGAGAGAAAGAGAAAGATAGAGAGAGAGATAAGAAAGAGAGAGCGCGTTACAGATTCATCATAACTAATAATAATGATAGTAATCTTGTAACATATCAACGCGTCTCTGTTACAACAAGAGATGGATGCGCGTTTAGCATCCTTTACTTTCATCGCTAACGTTTTAAAAGCAGAGAGGAAGTTTAATTCGAAGAAAGAGAGGAAGAGAAAATGCGATGCAGAGCAAAATTGATTCTGTGTAATTGGCATGCCTTAGTTAGTGAGCATGGTTATCTTAGTGTGTGTTTGCAGCTTTTGTCGCAAATTGTCGCTTGTAGTTTAACGGAAAGTTTTCCATACATAGAAATTGTATACTTTTTGGTTTTTGGCATCATGAACTCTTTATGCTCCATACGCAAGCTGTTAGTAGTTGCCTCAGAGCCCGCGGGTTGAAGAAAACGTTTTTGGAAAACGTTGCGTGGATTTTTTTTAAGTGTTTGATAAAGAAGAATTTTTTTTATTAAAAGTAAGCTTACTAAAACAAATTAAAGCAATTATAATAATGAAAATAAATAAATTATTAAATATTGTGATACAAATATGCAAAAAAATAAATTAACTGTGTCAGTGTGAACAAAAGTCAAAGAATATTTTGTTGTCGACAAAGAAATTCTTTCGTTTTACTTGTTTTTTTTTCTTTTTAAATTTTATTTAAAAAAAAAGTGTTTGATTTTTACAGGGCGTGTCCTGCTAGCGTTTTGGTTAAAAATAAGAAAAAAATAAAAGTTGAAGAAAAGTTTCAAGAAGCAAAACAAACATCAGTCGGCGTAATATTTCAAATGTCAATATTTAATAAGTAGATGTAAAGAAAATTGAAAAAGTGTTTAACCAAAAAACCAACAGCAGCAGCAACAACAACGACAACAATAATTATCAAGTAAAATTGAATGAAAAATAAAAAGAAATCAAGTTATTCAAGTTAATACGAAAAGAGAAATAGAATAAAAAAGAAAAATTTATTCTTAAACCTTTACTGCCTCGTTGTTATTCTTTTGCTAACAATTAAACAAACAAAAGATATAAGACGGTATAAATTTTAATAAAAAAGAAGAAAAAAAGGTAAAAATAAAAACCAAGAGAAAAACTAATGCTCTCAGAAAGAATTTTCCTAGTCCGTCTCTAACCTCAAAAAAGAAAAGAAAACACCGTATCGGAATGTTATAGAAAACTATAAATAAATGTATGTTAAGTAAATGCACTTAGTAAAGAAACAAAGGATTGAGATTTTCTCGTTCCTTATCACCCTTACTAACAAAGTCTGTTGATTTGTTATTTAGATTCAAAAAGTTTTATTTATATAGTTTTGCATTTTGTTCTTTTTTCTGTTCTTCACTCATCACACTCCAAAGCCCAGAATATACACATGATTTGCGTGGATGATATGACGCACGTCAGAAATCTCTACAAAATTGAGTAAGCACATGTGGGTGCATTTATGTACATGTGCGTATGCGTGCGTATGCGAATTTTTAAACGAATGTATGTGTGTGTGTGTGTGTATGTATGTATGTATGTATGTGTTAAAGAGCGAAATACGGTTAACTTACTAACAAAAGCAAAAATTGTTGCTTTCATTGCAGAAATAATAGCAAGAATATTGAGCACTGAACGTAAGATTAATCAGCGCCATCGACTTGATTATTGAAAAAAACAAGAAATATTAAACAATCTTGAAAAAAAGGGGGAAAAAAAAATTAGAAATGACGGCAATTTACTTAAGATTACAGCAGCACATTATCGGCAAACTGCTTGACTATTCAGTCCCTTTAACGGTTTGTTTTCATTTTCTACGTTTTATTGCTTATTTTTTTTATGACCCATAGCTAACAAAAGCCTCCATGATTTTTGTTTATTCCTCTAGCGGATTGATGCCCCTTTGTCGTTTACCTTTCATAGATAGTAGTTTTCTCAAGTCATTCATTTTTTCTGCTTTTTTCAAGTCTTCTTTTGTACGTGTTTATGTACAGCGTTTGATTCTAGTGTCTGTTTGTTCCCGGCAATCAGAATACAGTTCAACGTTTGTCATTTTTATTGTTTGTTCTTTGTCTAATGGGTGACACTGCTTCTTTCTCAGTATACTCGGTGCACGATACTCTATAGAACGCTTTATTCATTCATTTTCTACCGTTTACTGTTTGCTTCACCGTGTTTCCTTTCGTATACGTGTGCGTATATGTGCGTTCAATTGTTTTTTTTTTTTTTCTTTTTTTGTTGTTCTATTGACAATAACAACGAAATAAAGACTTACTGTAGTAACCGATACAAGGGTGAAATCTTGTTGCTTTAGCAAATACATTCATACATTTCCACTTCGTAATTTATTGTTTTTATAAAATGCAAAAAAAGTTTTCTCCTCTTCTCCTTCCGAAGAATAAGAGGCATTGAGAGAGCTTGGGTTATATTTACTCAACGAGTGGCTGTTTGATTTGAATGGCTGCTTTTATCTGTGATTGATTTAAGTAAATATTCAGATCGTTAGAGTTTTGTTTATTTAGTGCTTACGTACCCATGCTCTCGTACAAGAGAATTTTCTTTGTCTCTATGCAGAATGAATATTAAACAAATAACAAATGGCATATCTTATAAATTTAACAATAAAAAAATGTATTTTTACTGCGAGGTGTTCAAAAAACTGCATGCTTTCTTTTGCTTTTTTTTTGATTATTGTAACTCTGGTTTAATATTTATTGTATGTATTTATCTGACTGTTCTCCTTCTTTTTTATTAACATTTTTGTTTTGCGGATGCGAGCGCCTTTAATAAATATCGGAACATTTAAAACACTTTAAAACGATCATTGGAGAGTTGGATTAATTCGAGGATGAATTAAAAAAAAAAAATTAAGTTTTATCAAAAAAATAAATGCAAGACTTCTGCTTAAATTGTGGTAATGATTGGAGCAATACTGGTACACGTTAAATACACAGACGTATATATGTAGTTGGGTAGGCAGACGCCCTTAAAAGCCCAATGCCCGTGACCTCAATCCTCTAAGACTAAAGACGAACTGCCAAGTCATATTCTTTAAAACTTGTCAGACCGCATGACTGAGCTGAAATCTTCAAATTTTCTTTACAAAACTATTGCAATTTTTCACTTATAGAGCATTGATAAATATGTGGGCATATTCTAAACGTTCCTTTAAGTCTGATTCACTTTAGTTTAATAGGTAAAATTTGTCATTTCGAATGTTGGAAGCGAAGGTAGACAAAAAGATGGGCATGAAGGTGGAATAATCGATTTGAAAATTCAAATTACTTAAGAATATATGTATTACAAAGTCTCTGCAGAATGGTTCACTATATTACGAAAAGGATGAACAAAAAAGGAGAATAAAGCCTAATATTTAAACATGGACACGATTGTAAAAAATTAATAAGAAATAAACAAAGGAGAATAAAGGCTAATATGTCAACATGGCGGCGATTGTAAAAATTAATAAGAAATTTTTACAATAAAAAAATCTATCTATAATCTCATCCCAAAATTGGAAGACATTTCTCCCGACACGCGATTTTTCGAAATGGCATGCAACAAAACTCCAACAATTTTCATTCTTCTCAATTGAATGTCTTGCAATTTTTTTTAAAATGACCGTCTGAAAAGAAATGTGGGCGTTTGATATGGACTATAAGGCTAAGACTATAAAGAAGTTAGTGATCTCTGCTACGAAGAAGACATACATGATTTCTTATTAATTTTTACAATCGCCTCCATGTTCAAACATTCGCCTTTATTCGCTTTTTTCGGAGATTTTACGCTTAGCAGTGACTCTTTTTACCGCATCTCCCATAGAGAGAATCGCAGAATTCGCGCTGCAAAAGGATAGAGAAAAAGTTTGGGGAATGTACAGTTCTATAGTTGAACTCGTAGATAACATTAAAAACTTTACCTTACACTTTGAATATTTTCGTGGAAGCATCAGCACGTTTCGAATCCCTCCCATGTTCGTCGCGAAGAAGCTAAAACTACGTTTGTTTGGAACAACTTAAATGAACATAAATATATTCTAGACATATTTATTACACAAGTAAACCTAAAATTTCAAATTTCTCTTTACGGACATGTTGCAGTTCAAAGCAACTGTTTAGTCAAAAAAAGGTTTGAAAAATATACAGGGTAAGGTATGCTTCCACTCGTTACTGTGATAAAAAGTAGGTGTGCCTCTGCTGCCCTTTACTTGTTTGCCTTCAGAGCCTTTTCCTAATTATCTTAAGTAAACGTAAGCAATTAATCGGGTTCGCCTTCGTGCTAAATTTTCTCCCTGGGCCACTGCAAACGGCAATGATTGGTTTATAACTGCAGAAATGATCTCATTGTCATGTTTTCCTCCACGAGCTTTGCCTAATTTAATCAACTTGACATGCCGATTGTCATTTGGATTTCGTGTTATTCATTTTACTTGTAACGAAACAAATTCGAAAAAATAAAATAAAAAAAATAGAATGTGTATAAAATTAAAATAAAATATAAAAATAAAGTTGATAACTCCTTTTAATCCTGTTGAAATAACACCTGAATTGTTGCAGTCAGTCAACAAGAATTTTATTTTGCATTTGTTTTACTTTTTGCGGATGCGAGTGTGCGTGGGCTGCAATACATGTGTACTACAAATAAATGCTTAAAGTACATTGTCATGTACAGGTTTGCTTTGAGGTTTTAGTGATGGAAAATAACACAAAAATGAAATTAAAACTAAAAAAAAAAAAAACCCGGAGAAGAGTGAAAGTAAATATGAATAACAAAAACAAAAAAATAAATAAAAATAAATAAATAAAATGTTTCATATTTTTCAGCCAAAGTTCATAGGCCTTCCAAATTAATATATTTTAAGCTCATTCATGCTAAAATTTCTTTACTTTATGACATAATCTGACTGACGTAAATATTCACATTCATAATATATTAAAAAAAAGAGTTTTTTCATTTGATTCGATTTAGGGTAGAATGGATAAACCTGCGTAAGAAAATCCCAGGCAGTCGTAAAAATTTCAATAAGAGTTTAATATGCAGAAAATCAATCTGAGATAACTTCTAGCGAAAGTTTCCTTCTTGCCCGAAATGTGTTTGGAAGAAAATGTCATGAGTACTCGATCGATGGTTACATTGATTGATATTATATCGATGAATACTTTTTTCGTGACCCCGGTTTCTTTTCACGTTTTAATGAAGTAAAAGCTCTAACCAAAGGAAAATTTAACTCACACACAACTTTCTGTTTATACCAATCCCCGATTCATTTAAAAAATTTTTTGTAAAGAATTCACCAAATTTTGGACTAGTTGTACGAGTAATGTGTTGCGCGTACTTTCGAAGACCTTGTTGCTAGCTTATATACATATATAATGTCGTCGTTAGAATACAGGTATCTACATAAGCTTATTTGTATGACAGGTTGATTTTCCGCTGTCTCACCTGGCTGTTGTTAACATGTTTTATTTTGGGAGGACATTATTTCCATTCAAAATTTCGCAAAAACTGACCATTAATTCAGGAAAAATATTCTTAAAAATAAATTTCTTTAGCTTTGGAATATTTCAATACAACATACCAGCAACATCCATCCTCAACGCTTGAAAAAGTGGTTAAAACCGACATTAATTGAGATGGTGCCTGAAGCAACCTGTTGATGGGACACTTTAAACAGGGCATTCTGAACGAGTAAAACGCACAGACTTGAAAAAATGCATTTTTCAACTTGCGATTGTCGAGCTTAATAGCAGCTCAAAAAGCCCTTTTAAACTGAATGTTATTGTTTAGGAAAATTTAAAAGCAATCGTAGATTTCTGAAAACTTTTTTAAAGCGTAAAATCTTTTTATAGACAATTGAGCAAGTGAATGAACAACGAAAATCGAAATCGATTGTTTTCTACACTGCCTTTTATTCATTTTCCAATGCGCATTTCTGCACACGCCTTTTAATATATACATTATTTGGAAAATTTTATACGCTTCCTGTTTTTGGATATAATATTTGTCTTCTACTCCTGGAGTGGCGGCTTCCATTCGACGCGTAGTGTAGAGTTTAAATAGTGGAATTCTTCAAAGAAACCCAAAAACCCTGCTAAGTGATCGCGAATACTTGGCTACCTTGAAAAGAAAAGAACAAATACGACAGCAAAAATGTTGAAAATAAAAAAATGCAGAAAATGATGTGTTAAGGAAAAACCGAACTTGACCACGATACGAATGATCCCTCGTTGTGCCTTTTCCCTCCATGTTTGATTGAAGTTGCGATTTTTCCTCATGTCGTCCTGTTGATTTTCTACTACTTTTCTACATAGTTCGGTCTCCAAGGATCCCAGTTCGAAAAATGGAGAAAATTTTTCTTTTGGTTTGCAAAATAGTGTCTGATAAGCTTGTTCTGCTCTTCTTACCGTTCATCGCATGTTAGCCTATTTTCTGTGTACATAAAAATATGCCTTATATATATAATATGCCTAAAATACGCATTGCGTGCGCAAAATACGTATTGCACATTTTCATAGGCACATACAATTATATAAATTATAGTGTATATTAAAATTGTAAAGTAAGAATCATTTATGGAGGATTTTAAATTCTCGAATATGAGTCGTAAGCTTATTTTCGCACCGTTGCACTGCGAGGGATTGTAAATCTCAATTTTTTTTTAATCAATTTTTATTGGTATGTACAGGTCTCTAAAGTGGAAACCTTATTCGGTTTAGACCAGAGCACAGACAAAAAAGACTATCAGTAGTAGTAAGGCAATTTCTAAAAATGTGAACCCCCTGGTGTTTATTCGTACTAAGTTTTTAATAATAGATTATTGAAATGAAGAATTAGTCCCATTGAGTCCTTATTTGTCATATCCAAGCGTACATGATTTTAGATAAATTTACAGTTCGAAAATAGACCACAACCTCTCAGCTCAAACTAGATGATTTCCCAGAGTTATGATATCACTATCATTACCGGATGGACGGACAAAAAGATTATAATAATAATAGGTGTTTCTATAGCAAGTCCTCCCGAGTGTCGCACACATCCGCACGAATTTCATTTAATCTTTTACTACAAGTGGTGTAGGCTAAAAAAAAAGGAATAAATTTCGTAACATAACTGTCATGGAGAAAACGGAAAACAAAAACTCAATAGAAGATCACAAAAATAGTAACAGATCTTCAAGAAAACAGTCTAGCGTTAAGTTGTCTGAACGAAACAATCGATTCGACGTGTCTATCCTGCAATCTCCAAAGGTGATTAACTGGCAGGTCTTACAGCGTAGGTACGAGTTGTGCGAGATCATCCCGCAAGCGTATGTTTAGAAACAGGTACACAAACCTCGCATGCAGTCTAAAGTCAATACCTTAGGTTTGCAAAAGATATGAAAAAGTCTTAGGAGATAGCCACTATAGCTGGGACGAACCAAAAATAAATCCTGCATTATGATCACGAAGTCGTACAATGAATACGCATTCATAGAGATACTAGTTTTCTTTGAGCAAATTAATCCTTCAACAGTAAATCTCCTGAAAACGCATGAAGTAGACTGCATAGAGTTCGCGATCGCAAGGTATTTTCATGAATATGCACCCTAAAAGTGAACAGGAAGGACAGCCTGTGTTTCGAATTCGATGTAGATAACCCATTGGATAGCTTCAATGAAGTAACGCTTTGAAATAATCAATAAAACTGACAGGAGCACCACTCTAAACCCAGGAGCACGGACACTAAAAAAAAAGGAAAAATCTCACTTCGTAATCACTATTAGATGAGTTCTAAAAAGAAAACAATTTATACCACGTCATTTGTGTTATTGATATCGCATAATAAAGTTAATCTGCTCTTATACTGCGTACTCTTCTTTTCATTTTTAAAGTCTGCCAGAAGTAACTGTTTAAACAAAATATGTAAGGAATTTATAAAAATTTCCATTGATTCGCCTGTAAGGAGTTTCACGTCTAATGAAATTTATGAACAGTACGGTTAATGACAGATTAACATTGAGACACATAAGCATTTGTCTAACAACGTTGTCCGAAGTTAACAAACTCTAAATTTGAACCGCTACGAATTTGTATAAATTATTTTAGTTTCCTTTATAAGCTTCCCACTCCAATATATTTCAAGCCCTTTAATAATTAAAAAATATTTGTTATCTACTAAAAAAGATTTGTTATCAAGGCAAGGCATGTGTAAAAGTGAAGTTGATGTCACAAGTCTTAGAACTAGTCAAGCATGTCAATTATGTCGTAAGTTTTATTGCTTTTTATTTAGTTTCCTTTTTTTTTTTTTAACTTGATTTTTCCTTTTTTCTTTTTCCTTTGCTTTCTGCTTCAACTTATTTTTTGTTTTCATTTTGGTCATAAAACATCTCGTAAATTTTACGAATTTTGACAAATATACAAAAATTTCTTTTACAATTTGTGCTGATGTAATACTAATTTGTTTGTGCGTGCTTCTGTCTATGTATGTATTGCGTGCATGGGTATTTATTTTATCATCACAAAACTCAGTCATAACAATCTATAAGCAAAACAAACTTTCATGAATGCGTACTTTTATGTAGTAGTATATCGAGGAGCTTACTTACTTACAGCAGACCATTAGGATGCTGTCAGACTTATGGCAGCTACACATGTCTTTTATAATGTGTACAAGTTTGGATATGCATAAATATGTACACAAATTCACAAAAGACATATATTTTTATATGTCAAGACATCCAAATTTTCTGTATAATATATTATTAGTGTGGGTTTTGGTTCTTTTTATTGCTTCTTATATATTTTTGTCTGGTTGACAGAAATGAGAAACAGAATATTTTTGCAGAGAATTGTTTATATAGTTTTGTAGTACACGCAAATACATATATATATATATTTATATTATATTTATATGCACTATGTATATAATGTATATATATATATATATATGACATTTACACAAATATACATTCGGTTTCCTTTTCCGGTTTTATGTTCGTGTACAGCTTATAATTATATCTTTTTTTGGCAGTAGTTATATGCACGTGTTTAAGCGAACATTACATATAATAGTGATTGTGTCTGAATAATTCGATTGTTTCAATTTTTTTCGGGCGTTTAATCCGTTTAATCGCTTTAAAAAGTCATATATTTTAACGAAAGTAAAATGTATATTAAAATATTTATTGCAAAAATAAAATTCGGATTAACTCCAATGGAACTTAAAAAACAATCATCTATGCACGCCTCTAAGCGTGTTTCTATTAAATACCTCCAAGTTTCAATTTGCTTGCCTAGTAGTAGTATGTGCTCATTATTAGTGAGGAGAGTATACAACAAAACTGAAAGCTGCGATTGCGAAGATGAAACATTTCAGAGACGTTTGTTATTGTCTAACGTAGACTTGAGCTAATTAGAAAACAATCGATGGGTTTTTGTTAATGATGGGCGCATCTATGTGTTCAACGCACCTATGTATAAAAAACGAATTCCGATAAATATTCCTGACTGTCACCAGCTTAGTTTGCGCACATTATTCAATGATTAGCAGCAGAAGGTATGGAAACTGAAAACAATTTCGTATGCTTCTTTCCTACCTCCTTTTGAATTCATGTTTTTCGTAAATTTTTTCCACACCTCCTTTTGAATTGTAAACATACCATGTGGTTCAAAAGGAGGTGTGGAAGAAATATACGAAAAACATATGAATTCAAAAGGAGGTAGGAGAGAAACATACGAAATTGTTTACAATTCGTTTTGACAATTTTTAGTAACATGTGTGCTTCGCCCATTTGCACGAAATACTACAATGACATGTACGCCGGTTTGTCGATTTATTTTATATATGTGACGTCGTATACATGTTCGAAAATGACTCGAATATGCCCTTGGTTTGTTGACGATTTTCCTTTCTATATCTGTGTATAGAAAAGTCATCTAAAAGTAGATGCAGCACGTATTACTTTAATTCTAGTCAAAAGAAGAGTTCCAACAATAGCTGTAGGGCTTCGCGACAGGAGAAAATCTGAATTACACATTTACTTGATTCTGAAGAGTACATTGAGTACATGAATTAACTGCAGAGCTTTTCTTTTATTTTGCAAAATACTTCGAAAAGAAGTATGTCACGCAAATTTTTTCGTTGCAGAGATGCTAATACGACGCTTACATTAAACGCGGTTGCCATGATTTCGGGTATTTTTGATTTCAATTAAAATCACATAATTCGATTCGCTCACCCAATTTCAATGAAACTACATTAGTGATGTATTATCGCTTATTTGCTTGATCATAAAAAAAATAAAAGTTTTCCCATCGCTAAGCTTGGGAAAGAAGGCAAAAAGACATTGCACATCGAACGTAAATCGTCGAGTTGTCATCGTAAAAGCCGTGTTGTTCGTTGTTTCTTAAATGGGCAATTGATTTTTCTCATTTTTGAGCTTTTCCTCTGAGTGCATTATTTGAATACGATTAAGAATTATTATTGTTGACTCATTGGTGTCTTGCGTATTTTTAAGTTTTTACGCGTTGTGAGTGAATATTTTCGAGATCGACTGCATAATCGTACTGTTTGTAAACAATTAAAAAAGGATCTGGTTTCAACTTTGCTCAAGAAAAGAAAGAATGGACAAGCAGACAAACATAACTATATCAAGCCAGGGTTGTGCGCTCAACGGAACAGCTAAGTTGCTGGATATAAAAAGGGCGCATCTATGACGGTGTGTTATACTTTAAAATTTTTCTATTTTGATTTAAAATATGAAGAAAAACGCAAAAAACCATATTTTGCTTAATAAACGCGTAACAAGAGAAAAGCTTAGAAAACTACACAAAGACGGTATAAAAATAAATTATATACAATAAGTGTTTATTCAATGGACTAAAAGGCAGAAAATAAATTTTTCTTTTTAAATAAGACTGTGCATGGAAGCTTTTATTTACAGACAAATAAAACCGAGTTCGTTTTTATTAGAAGAAGAAAATTTATCTAATTCATTTCATATTTCTTAGCCGGTTACAACTCGCATTCTTTTCATTTGCGCCTATGCCGAGGGAAAGGTTAAGAGAAGGGTATTGCGCTACTTCCTGGCGTTCGCCATATTTGTGGTACAATGGCGATAGTTAGTTTCCTTTAATACTCATGTCAAGGGAATTGAGAAGATAATCTGTGTTTTCTCGTTTTGGTCTCTTTTCTCTAAATTCCTATGGCTATTTCTCGGTCTTCGGCCTCTGCCCACAATATATTTTTTCCTAAGACGTTGAGATAGGGCTCACTCTGCCCAATGAGAATACTTTGCTCTTGCGTACAGTATAGACCGGTTTCCTTCTAATTAACTATCCCGTGCCGAGCTCGGGCCGTTTCGTATCTAAAAAGTCTGAACGGAGGCTTTTTTAAACAAAAGCTTATGATGCCGTGTTTTCGTTAATTTTTATCCTTTGCTAAACTTTATAATAATCATAAAAAGATAATGTACGACGTTTTATTGCAGTTTTTTCAAAAGTCGCATAATTTGCAACATGTGGAGGGATTGAGTATTTACATAAAAAATGCTGAACTGAGTAAAACATTCATATCCTCATAATGTTGGTAGGTGGTGACGGATGTTCCTTCGCGCACTGCCGTACGTTATATCAACAAATAATCAATAACAAAGTTTCGGATATGGCCGTGGAAAATCGTTGGAAACCATAGACATCTTATATGTACTGTTATATAAGATATTAATCATTGTTTTGGGTACGAGTATTCTACTGACTCGTGTTGTGTATTTAATAAGTTTGGAGCAAAAGTGCCTTCAAATGCACTGCACTTTAGACGTTTTATAACGGAAGGGACTTTGCTTATCAGTTCATAACTCTGGATAAGCTTTGGATTTATCACTTTACCAACAACCAACGCAATCAACTGCACAGGATTCTGCACCAGCCAATGGATTTAAAGTTTTCCCGAAAGGTTAGCGCATGAGTTGCTTGAAACGGAAAAGGAAATTGGTCACCCGCAAATTCAGAAACATTAATAGAATGAAAGTATTGTACAGTTTTCAACCGACTGAGTAAATAAAATCGTAAGAAATGACAATTTGCACACAAAAATCATCTTTTCTCCCCAAATGTCTTATTATTTGCACAAATTTAACGCATTAAAATATCCTACCTATAACCTGAAAAGATTCGAACGTAGCAAGTATGTTATAGATATATTTTCAATGACCTTCAGATGAAAAGTAACGAAGTAAAATAATTGGGACACATTTGCAAAAAGTGTTTCGAACTCAAAAAAACCAAACCAAATAAAAGTTGGTTCAATGAATCCCTCGCGTTGTCTAGGGTAGAGGCTGGAAATATATTGGTTGACCTGGCATGCAAGGCTCTGAATTGTTTATTCCATCAAACCTTCGTTTGAGTATATCAAATTATACCTAACGTGTATTCACTTAAAGTCTCTCACTCAATTCTTACAACAAAGAACAGTGCCTTGTTTCGATTAAGAAAATACGTCTTTGTTTATATTAATGGGTTTCGAGTGTATTCATAGCAGCGCTTCTTTAATATTTAACTGTTTCTGTTTTTGTTTAACGCAAAAAAAAAAAAAGAATCACGAACACAACTTAAATGCATTCTTAGTGCTTTAATTCATTTTTGAGAGGTTTAGTTTTCACAATAAATTTTTTTTTTTTAATATTTTCCTTAAATGTTTCCAATTAACGGAAGGTGTTAGAGAGAGAAAGACAAGTAAAAATATAACAAGGAATTGTAGTGAAATGATTTTTGTTCCGGTAAAAGTGGAAAAAAAAGCAACGAAACTAAATAAAACTCTTGTCCCATACTATACATACTAGTATTGCTGCCAACGAACTCCCAAGCTGTCAACATTTTATTCTAAAGCAGACTGCAGTCACTTTGCATGCTGCCGTAATTTTTATCATTTGTTAGCGAATGGATGGATAGATGTGTGGATATTGTTTTGTGCTTGCTTGCTGCAGCGTGTATTGAAGAAGAGAGATAAAAGGGAGACGGCGTCAGCGATTTTGATGGCGCCCAAAGTCTGCAACGAACAAAATGAGAAAAAATAATAATAAAATGAAAAAAAAAAAATGAATACAGAAACAATACACATTCATTCGCTTTGGCCCAGTGAAACTACAATGAAGTCCATCATTTCCCAGAATAGAGAAGCTTGAACACAGTAAAGCACATGGTCATACAAAGTACAAATATAATCAAACCCAGAGAGAACGGGCGATAAAAATGCTCATGTATATAAACAACAGTATACTTCTATAGCGTGTGCGCGCACATACAGACTTACTTGAAATATATACGTAAGTCGCCAAGAGTTCGCTGGCAGGATATTCATAATGCAGGCGCTGTTGCTGTTTAATTTTTTTCATTTTCTTGCTTCTCCTCCTCTTCTTTCTGCGTCTCCATCAATTTCTCTTTTGGTAAATTTTGTAGCCACCACTAGTTAGATGATATTCTAACTTTGTAAAGTTACCTAAGTCAATTTATGGGAAGCTACCTTGTCATAGGGTCAATATTTACGAAACAATAGAAAAGCACAAGAGCGCAGTACGACGCAGTTTGAATCGATTTTTTTAAATACCCACCACTAGTCTATGTTGAAGTGAGGAAAGTATTCAATAAATTGCGGTTTTTATAGTATATGGAGCTATCACCCCTATCGTATATTGAGAAATAATATAAAGGTAGTGTAAATAACTGAGCAGATATTTATAATATATAGGATGTACGAACATACGATATTGGAAATTAAAAAGCACTTGCAAAGCCTTCATACATATATAAGTCGACAGCCTACTTCTCCACTTGTTCTTGTTGTTCAACTGTGAGCAGATATAGCATCCAACGCACCCTCAGTTTTTACTTGGCTTTCGTATCTCTTTTGATATCTCTCGAACTGTAACTACGTAGGTTGGTGAACTTGCGCATTGTTTTACGTCCGGCGTCGCATTTTTTGACTGTTTTGAACGTTCCTCGTTACGTGAGCTGAGGCGATCACGTTTCGATTCGGCTCTTCAGAATATCGCCTTATTTGACATTATAGAGCTTCCGCATATGTTGTGTAAATCAGATTTAATTTGTGTAAATATCTTACTTTTCAAAAACAAATACTTTTTTTTTGTGCATATTGAGTCAGAGTGGACTTAGCCAATGAGAAATGTGGCCCGTATGTCCTAACAATAGAATATAGCGATTATTTGTAATACAATAGAAATACTTATTGACATCCCGATACTCGATTTTTTCCAATTTCACAAAGCCACTCGTGTCGATTCAACGCGACAACTGCACTTATGAACGAAACCAAAAAGACAATATTTAACTTTTGTGGCCAAAAGCTTCCGCGGGAATGTTGAGGTCGCACGCTTTTAAGACTACCTGAGCGTACACATGAAAGTAGAATAATAGTCGATTATTGAGCAGAAGATTCTTAAAATTAAACTTGAAAGTTAAATAATAAAATAGTAACTTAAACTTTTGCAAGCTTATAAATTCAAAGAGAGAATGACTTAAAGACAAAGATTTAGATATGAATCTTTGTATAAGAAAAGAAATAAGAAAGAAACAAATACAAGTATATCTACTACAGACATATACTCGCAGCTATTGTGGTTCGAAAGTCACAACGCATAAAAACATTATAAATACTTATAATGGTAATCGTATATGGGACGCACCATTAGATGCAAACGTGGGAAGTGCAGTGTATAAGGCTAATTTACGGGTCGCATGAAGCTGATAAAAAATTAATTTGAAAAACGATTTGCCGCGACAAAGGTCTTAAACATCGAGATTACAGCAGATACAGAGATTAAGTTGTGAATAACGTGTCGAGTTTTGCCAAAGATCCTATACAGGTTGAAGAGATAGTCGACATTATATAGAACGGTTAACGGAACGGAGTTGTGTTGTAAGTGAACGTGTGACATTGATAACCGTTAACAAAATTGTGCAAGCATTCTTTTAATGTTGTATGGTTTCCTTTTATTGCAGCCACCATTGCATAACAATGTGGCAACAACAATTGACAACATTTGTCTTACGCCTTTAAATGCGTTTGTTATAGATTTATGTTTCTCGGCCATTTTCGACAAACAACCGTATGTTGAAACGAATTTACTTAAAAGTGTATATCTTATTCCGCTCCAAAATTTGTTTCCTTCCTTTTTCCTTGATCATGTTAAGATAATTTTCGTTTGATTTGGCTAATTACTACGTACCTACAACCATTTTATATATTTAGAGCTACTAAAAGTATCGACAGAAACCATTTCGAAGCTTGTAGTTGGAATGAACTAATTGCTCCTTGATGTGCGTTCTTCGCCTAGCTAGGAAACATTCCTGGTACGAACTTCCTGACCATTTTGCTGACAATTTCTCTAATGTATTTTCAGTTAAGTTTGATTATGGTTGTTCTAACGCGCGTGCAATGGTGGCATTGGGAATTGCTCAATTAGTCGATAACTGCACGAGACATCAGTTATTCTTTTTAGACTTTTAAATAGAGTTATGCAGAATGCAGCATACTCTTTATGCTTTTTTAATGGTAGTAGTTCTAGTCACCACTAAGTTGGTTAGATTTAACAACACCTTAAGTGTTCAAATTTGTTATTAATTTTTTTCTTTTGTATATCGTTCTATGAATAAAGTTGACCAGCCTTTGTTACAGGTACACTTTTTTTTCTAAACTTTTTCGGAACGTTTACTCAATAAATGATTTGTGAATCGTATTTCCATAGTTCTAGTCTTCTTACTCTCCTGACCTAATTCATTGCCTAAAATTCAGTCAATATTGTACAGTTTTTGCTAACGCCTCTTATTTATGTTTTGTATTTTTTATATAAGTGGAATTATTACAGGCTATTTTTTCAAGTCTCGTAACCTTAATTTTTATTGTCTCTTTCCTTACTTACTTGTTACCATAGCCAATCCCTCAGAGGATGTCCCCTATTCGTGTAACAGGGTGACGATCGGAAAGAAGAGCAGAAGAGAGAAACAAAGTACGAAGGTGATGGACGCAGTCTAGTGGGTGACATCGACAAGGATTATGCCTTCACTGATTGGGCTACGACCACAGAAAACTATACCGTACTTGAGATTTGAACCCGCGAACATTGACTTAGTAGACGGGGTGGTTACCTACTCGGCTATTAAGGCGGTTTTACAACGATAATAGCTAGAGTGTTATAGATTGCCTTTGTTAGAATTGAGTTTTTTGCTGTGGACACAGGGTCTTTCGTAATAGTAGATGTTCAGGTTTATACCCCTTGCTATGTATTCCTTGTTCTGTTTTTATATGTCACGGCACCTTTGTCCAAAAGTACGGGGAAAATATTCAATATATCAATAAGTAGTGTTTCTACTCGTATAAAATTTTTACAATTGCATAGAATGAATCTGCCGATGGACAGAATTTGTGGCAAGGGTTTAACGTGGGTTCCTGCCTGAAAGGCTTAACCCCACGGCGGCCCAAGCCACTTTTAAGCGTACTACGCCCCCTGGCGAGTTAGACAATCCCCACAGAGTAGGGGCCTAAACAGCACCAGAGTCCAGAACGGTTTATTGTGTATGGAACAATAAACCCCACTCTGGTCAATGGCGAGGCCTAGCTGCACTCAATTGTTCCATTTTAGCTAGGAACTCGCCAACCACAACCACCACGAGTACTCCCCGAAGGGCCGCACCCAAGCAGTCAGGACTCACAAATTGATCAACGATATGCGTTCAAAAAGGGTAAAAAAAAAATTTGCGCTCGCTTCCGCCATAAGGCTTCCACGGCGCCGTTGATCAATTACCACCATTACCCGCAGGCATCCGTGACATGTGTTCGAAAGTAAAAATAGGTAAAAGGGGAAAAACCTTTCGTCATATCCCTTTTTTCATTTTTGCATGTATTAAATTAATTTGCCAGATATGTTCTATTAATCGGCCAAAGGGAAGGCCGTCCGTCAATTCCTTTTTGCATTAATAGTATAATTAATTTATTCATTACGACTTAAGGACAAAGTCCATCATACACCCGCAGGCATACGTGGCTTTGTGAGGCGAGCCTCCTGACCCCCGTGGCTCCCAGTTTATTTTACAAAGCCTTAGGCATACTTTGGGCGGATGTTAAAAACAACCGCACTTGCTTCGGATTCTCCATACTCTCCTGATTACCAACACCAGTGAACTACTTTCCTTCAAGATATATAGGTCTCGGGTATTGCACTGACATGGCAGAGTAATCTACCATGCACTCGCTAGGTTACTACCTTCGACGTACTTAAACCCATTAAACCCATGGTAGTAGCCAGCTATAGAGTGAAGAGCTCATCTTCCAGCCAACCCCTCCACCATCTCTCCGAAACTCGTCGCCGAGTTAGCAGCCCAAAACCTTAAACTCTTCTTAGCCGGCCGAAGCCGTTGCCCGGGGATCACCACTGGGAGGTGAGAGTTTCGGCACATCTATGCTACCCATCAAAGCATAGTTCATCTCCCCTCTGCCGATGGACAGTAATATGTTGTGTTCAGTACAATTTGTTACGTATAAAAGAATTGGGAGGAATATGCCAGAGAAAACGACCAATTCTTAGTGGAGCGACGCAATATAAGAGCAAGTATAACGAAAAAAATGAACTTGGAAACGTGCTTTCTCGCAATTTTTAATCGTAGCTTCCTACTCCGTTCTTATACCACAACAGCTTAAGTCGGGAATGGCAGTGGTCACGTTGTAGTTTGGATATGCTTTGGGGCCAATGGAGACGGAAAATTGGTGTTTATGGGTGGCATCCTAAACAAGGAGGGTTTTTTTAAGGATATTGAAGTAAAATTTGAAAGAATGTGCGGGCAAGTAAACGACCTAAGGCATAAGTCCCACTTAATTCAAGAATGGCTCTTTTATAATTGCCCCGAAGTGCATCATCCTCTTTCCCAATCACCAGGCTTAAACCGCATCAAAAATATTCGGAATGAATCAGACTGCCGTGTGCGAAAACACCTAATCTCTTCTGTCCAAGATCTGGAAAATACAAGAAGAATGGAGTATGAATCTTTTTTCCTACACAAGAAAAATTATACAAAATATGTCAAAACGACGAATATGTCAAATGGCAAAAGAATAGCTTAAAAATAATAATATGCTGTCTTTTTTCTTCGTATCCTTCCTTATATGAGAAAAACACAATATTAATGACAGTATATTTTTTGAGTTCTTAAAGTTATTTATTTACTCATCTATTGGAATAATGTTTTGTTTGTTTTTGTTTTTTTTTAAATTTTAATATACATTCCCTAGTAGTTCAAAATAGTAATATAAATTTTTATTTGGACTAGGTTTGACAAGCGTTTATCTTTTGTCGAGCGAAATAACGCAATATTAATGAGACTCACGGTATATAGCATTCTACTTTGTTTTAATACGTATGTTGTAATGTATTGTCTTCTTACAATATTTTTTTTTGCAATACTCAAAACCGCTTTAATTATGGTTTAGTTGCAACGATTGTGTGGTTTAAAGATTAGTTTTGCATTTTAATTTTTTTCAGTTGGAACAAAAAGTAAAGTTATAGTTAATTTTAATTAAGATTAATTTATTTGAATCGTATCGAACGTTCCTTAGAGGCTATACTTTTATCTGTAAAACTGGTCGTAAGTCTATTAAAATTTGTAGCGTTTTATTTTGAAGTAGAAAATAGTGCAAACTGACCTTCTTAAGTGAGTTTCTTATGTTTTTCATAGCTTTATTTAAGTAAAGGAAGACTTTCTTACGTTATTCTTCATTGCTTCCTTTTGTCTTGCTTTTTTTGTTTTGTTGGTTCAATGGGAAATAATACCGAATACTTTTATCTCGCAGCGCTATTTCGTTACAATTGTAAATTGAACAAATACATTATCTGTTCGGAGTAAGCATCAAGATTACGGAGAAAGAAGTGGAGAACAAGAAAGGAGTGTTTGCTACCGACCGTTTTGCGGTTTAAGAATATTTTTGTTGAATGCCGCCACGGCCTTGTATGTGTAGCCCCAAATGGCATACGTTATGTCTCTGCACGTACAACATTCACTGTAGTTGCTTGTACGGTATTAAAAGGTGTTCATTTTTAAAATCCACCTGTTTTTACTTTAATTTTAAATAATAAAATTAAATCAAAGGAAATTAACAAAAATATTTTTTTTTAAAGTTTCTCAATTTTACACATCTAAGAGAATTTTTGGTCCTTAATACAACTCTTCATTGTTCGGCAATAAAAGCCTTTAAAAACCGTACAGATTGCTTACATTAACTTTATACAGTGACAATAGATGGATTTTGAGTTTGCTGCATACAAACACTTCATGTAAATATTTATCAGGCGTTAGAAGCATAGGCTTTGGCAATTTGCCAAAATTGGTGTCAACTAAAAGGGGGTGGGACTAGGAGGAAAAAAATTAAATTCAGCAGTTTTTTTCTTGGCAAAATTCCTATAAAATTTATTTTTATTTATATAAGATAAGAACGTATGTCTACATTATGTCAAGGAAGTAATGGGAGTCGTCAAAAATTAATAGCGCATTTGTTTATTAATCATAAAGATTTATTTGATCTTCTTCAAGGTGAATTCATTTTGCATGAATTTAAATATGGGAAGATCGCACCCGAAAAGGTGCCTTCTTTAATAATTACTGTACTTGGTCGGCGACAATGGAAAGAAAATTAAATTCCAACTCATGTCATCGTCTCTCCGACAAATTAATATTATCGTAACCGTTATGGAGTTCGCAGAATTCTATATGAAAAAAAATTCAATTGAAATAAATAAAAGGAAATGTAAAAACAACGTGAAAGCAACTCACGAGTACCTGACATGAAGAACTATTAAGTGAATATTTTCGGAGTTGTCTCTGGGTGTTCGCAGTCAACTGCGATTGGCAGGATTTTAGACTAAATAATTCCTGGGATTTCTTTGACAGCAAATCTGCATTCTCCTATTTATAAATGTTGTGTGCACGATGCAATTGAATTGGCATTTTTGGGTGATTAAAAAAAACCTTAGAAAAAAATTGTAAATAAAATAAAATCTCATTACTGTCTTTCTCTCTTTCAAACTCAGATGCATACACACAAACATACATAGAAGAACATAAAATATTAATTTGAGGTTTTTCCCTTTTTTATACGTATATATATTGCTTTGCTTTCGTTTTTAGTTTTATTTACAAAAAGTTCATAAAATGAGAGTGGGAACGTATCTTTTATTTTTCTATTTTCCTTTTTTAATTATTTGGTCTTGTTTGGTTTTTGTTTCGTAACTATTTGCTTTAAATTAACTAAAGTACTTAATTATCTTTGCATATTTTAAGGCAGACTAATTAATTCTTTTTCTTTATATTTTCTGCTTCTCTACTTCTCTTATATTTTCAGATTAAATAATTTTGGTTACAACGATGAGCCCCCCAAAAGAACGCCAAGTGTAAGCAATATTCATAATACAACATACACAGGCGTTACTACGTCGTTATGATTTATAAAATCATAAGCTGCGTAAGCTGAACAGCAGCTGCAGCATCCTCAGAAGTGGTAAAAATATTTCAGATTGTTCTAAGGTGCTAAACGTAAAGACTGCATTTAAAGCAAACAATTGTAAAAAAAATTAATAAAAAAATATTTAAAAAAAAAAAAACTCGGATTGCGGTGGAAATAACCGCGCGTTCTCTACAACTGGAATTTCCATTGCAAACGGCATTTAAACTTTTAGTTAGTTACGAAAAGTTTTAGTGAGTGCTTAACGCTCGACCATCTACAAATACACATACGTACACGCATCTCAAGAAATCCATAACCACTAAATAGGCTTACTAGAGGAAAAAAAATAAAAAACTATAAAATAAAAAACTAAAAGACTTTTGCAAAAAGGAATTTCAAACTATAATAAAAACACATTTTAGCTTAGCTTAGCTTAGCTTAACGGCAGCTGTTAGTATTTTATTGCACCACTAGGTGACAATCGGTGGTGAGGAAAAAAATGCAAATTAAGGAATTGTTAAAGACTTAAAGAACACCTACAGCATTAGCAAGACGAAATTTGTTCTTCACGAAAATTTCTATAAAATAATGGCAAAGCAACTTAATTAATGTGTTTTGGGTACGTACCAGCAAACTGAAAAAATTAACACGGAAAAAGAAGAAATAAAGACCTAAAACCAGTATCATTCTATTTAAATGAACATTAAACAAAGTAGAAAAAACCAGCGCCACCTGCACCGCCAGATACATTGTAATCATCAACAACGACACCCTCAACATCAGCAGACGTAGAGCTGTCATTTGAAGCGAAACTTAACTGTCAACCGTTGCATAAATTCTCATCTGTCAGTTGAACAACACAAAAGGAATTTCAAAAGCAATGGATTTGTAAAACCTGTTGTTGTTGTTGTTGTATATTTTCTCATCAAAGCCTGTTATTATACAAGAACATTCACATAAACATATATACATAAACACCATACCAAGAATCAACAGACCAAAAAAAAAAAAAAAAAGGCATATTTTTAATTTAAGAGAAAGACGAAGCAGAACATTTGAAAACTTAGCAAAACAAAAACTATTCAGTACGAAATAATCTTAAAATGTGTGTTCTGTGTTCATAATGCAATAATATTTGCATAATTTCGTTTATAACACTACTATAAGGAAAAACGCCGCACGTTGCAAGAGTTCTTTTCTTCGTTTTTCTTTTCTTTCGCTGGCATACTAAATGTCTTTACTGCTGGACGTATTGTCTTGATTTGTTGTGATTAACGGTTTAACTCATTCATTATTGGAAGGCAACTGAATTCTATACGATACCGCCTCACAGTAAACGCTCACCTACTTCATGCATAAGAGGTAGGCAGCAGCGCACCAGTTGGGGTGGCGACTTGCTTGGTCGTTGGGTTGGCAAGCGGCAAAGCCGACGATATTTTGGCGCAAGGCTGCCATACGTAGGCAATGCACCGTCTTGCGCAACGATTGTAAGTAAAAATTTTCATTAAATTCTTCAAAAATGTTGTACAAATTTTATATTAAATACTTATTTATATTTTAATAAGCCCTATAGTATGTAAAAACCATAACTAGTTCGACCGTTACTCTGCTCTGTAAACCAATATTAATGTTTGCTTCCAGAGATCTTGAAAAGATTGATACTTAAGAAATGGGTGAGTGTGGAGACGGTTCAAAGAGACAGCACTGAAATATTGGGTCCACGCGGGAAACGTACTAACGAATCGTTGAGAATAAATAAACGCTAAAACTTCGAAATTAAAAATAAAGACATAAATCCTGAAAAAAGACGAATAGCCTTGATATAGAAATTATGTTGAACACTGCGAAATTACAGAGATCGCTGTACTGTCGACCAAATGCTGAACAATACTTTGGCCAGAGTATATACAGTGCGAACCGTGTTTAAAAGTAATTTCAACGAAAGAATATAACTAACGTTAAAAGTCAATAAAGAAAATATTGACTATAATAGAAGAATTATGAAAAATTATGATTGCCGTTCGGCGATTTTTAAAAAAAATTCGAATATCAAACATATTGGGAAGTGGCAAAAACCTTTATAAGAAAAAAAGAATAAGACAAGTAAACTTAGAAAAGATTAGTGTTAGAAAAGGAAATGGAAAAGTCCTTTCGGTGAGAAGAGAATTAAAGTCAAAGAAAAAGGCGAGGGTCTTTGGCAATGCCACCCTAATCAATATTTTTTCTGTAGTTTCCTGAGATACTCCACGGCTGTGTTTGTTAAAAGCATCGTTACATACCTCATCTATTTGAATCGATTATAAAATATTCGAAGTATATTGCGATTTAAAATGTGTGATGAGCAATGTTTCTTCGGTATGGGTGAAATGCATTGTATTTTAAAAATATAAAATTGTAATTATGACCAAATATAACATGCATTGTTTCTCCCAAATAGTTAAGTTATTTATTGAAGTGAAGAAAATTGGTTTACTCTCCACCGAATGATGACAATAAATTGGATATGTCTTCCCCTTTTTAATAAACAGAAACATCTCTACGTGATTCTTTAACATATGTAAATATATGTTTAATGAGTTCGGTTAAATCTCTTAATCCATTCGTTACTGTTTCTATTTGGCTTTTGTTTATTGATGACAAAACCTAAAACTGGAAACATAGTATGATCCTTTTCAAAGGCGCAGGCTAGGTTTAAATTTCCATACCTTCAAGAACTAATTAATAGCAGATGTTGATCTAAAAGCTACCGAAATGTTTATAAGAACCACCTACAATTTTAGCAAAAAAGTTTCATTACACACCTCTTGAAGCGCCCACAATAAATAGAGGAAGCATTTTACAGTCTATGAAACTGAATATTAGTTCTATCTATGGCAAGCTAAAAATTAAGTGTGCAAATGGTGATCATCGCTGAACTAGTGAATCCATATACTTTGCAGTTCCAATATATCGGCCTGGGATTCATCGCACTTGTTTGAAAATAATTTCTAAGGTGTGTGTATGGTATGGTCGAAAAGTGGGAGGAATTTATTTATTTATTTTAATTCTACTTATGCATGAAACTCGACTAAACAAATAACAGTCGAGTTCAATTGGCACTTAAAGCAAAACTTATATTAAATTATTAATAAAACTTAGTATAGGTACAATAAAACAAATAAGACGGAAAAAAAAGCATGTACACAACCAGCATAGAGCTACACTTACAACCGGTACAGGACCAAATTGCAAATGACCCCTAAAGCCATCGCAAACATGCATAAGCCTGGCAACCGATAATACTCAACAACAATTCATATTCCAATCGTAACGAGTTTTAAGGATAAAAACTAGTTTCAGTAAGACATAGGTAAATCTCACGTATTAAGTAATGTTGCTTTAATGGACTTTAATGGAGTCCGATAACGAGTGTAATAAGTGATAGACGTCATTTAGGTTCTTGCAAACTACTCTGAACGGATTAAACAGCTCATAATTATATTTACACTGGCTAAGCTTAACCAAGATGAAGTGCCTAGAGAAGCGGTTAGGGACATTTATTAATTAAATTGCATATCATCCAATGCCTGCATCCGTTTGTTGCTAGTCTACGTGGAGTTTAATTCGAATACTATTTCGGAATTTTTTTGATCTTTGAGCTTTCCGTTTTGTGTAAGCAGAAAAGTGAATTCATTAGCTTTATAGTTTTTAATTAGAGGTTTCTCTTGATAGTTGTTGATTAAGGTTTTGCTTAGTTAAAATTAACAAAATTTTATTCCTCTCTCTCTCTCTCTATATATATATATATATATATATATATATCTGTCTATGTATCTTTTTATTACTTCTTTTTCTTCATCTCATCTTTTTTTTTCTTTTTGTCATTTTGAATTTTGCTATGATAAATTTTTGTTCTTTTCGGAAATGCCAAAGCAACTTAGTGATAATTTTTTGAGGTCAAAGCCCTTCTTAATTTTAACTTTCTCAAGCAAAAAGCTTCTATATAAAAACCATTAAAATTTTGGTTAATTAATGAAGAAACCAAAGCCTTGCAGCAAATAATAATTATGTGCTTCGCAATGAAAAGGAATTTGAAAAAGCGGAAGTTTTATTAAAATATTTGCTGGAGGGTTGACTGGTCGGTTGCTTTTGTATAAACCTGTCTCTCAGCATGTAGTTTAGAAATGTGCTGCACATTCATTGTATTCTTAACTAAGTGTTTGTCTAACAACGTCTATTCAATTGCCTCCTACCCGTTCGTCTTCTCCTTTGTCTACGAGTCTTGCTGCCATTATTAGCAAACGCTTATTATTATAATTATTATAGTACGACTCATGTAAACATGCACTCATTGCTTTTAACAAACAGTGAACTGAGTGCAAAGTTTGGAACGTAATCATAATGAATACGGAAAGGAAAAGAAATGCAAGTTACTAACCCAATATAATAGAAAAGTAATGTTTATTCATGAATATGTGTGCATATGTATATGAGAAACCAAGAAAATCTATAAACTATTTAACATTACGTAGTATTTAACTTCTCAGTCCGTACAACGCGCTTCAAATAGTTAATCCGAAAAGGAGCGAAAGCAAGACTTTATAGAAAATGTGAATAGAAATCAAAAGAAAAATGAATAAATGCATGCGTTCGCATTAGCGGACAGTGTGATGAGAAAGAAGACCCCAAAAAAAAAAAAAAAAGTGACGGCAAAATGTGCATTGACATTAGCATTACTGAAGCGAAAATGCGGCGGCAGAGCACAACTAACGGGCTTTCTGTTCCGAACATGTATATCTATTTAAAATGCTGACAGCCAGACAGGAGACATGTCTTTTTTTTTCATGTCTTTCCTACTTTCTCGTATGTGTGCATGTGTATATGTACATATACGTACAAAAGATTTTTTAAACAAAATTTCTCTCTATTATGTTTGTCTTTCTTTTCTTTCATGTTAGGGTTTATGTCGTTTCCTTTTTATTCATTTTATGTAAGTTGGTGCTCACAGTTAAAAGGATAACGGTTATGGACGGACGGGATGAAAGATAATTTTCTCTTAAGCTTTTAAGTGTTTCAAATATTGTTTGAAATTTTTTTCCGAAAGTAAAAAACTCATATAATTTTTTTTTCTTTCCTTAAACTTTATATAAATTTTTACAATTTTTATATATTTCCAGTACAGGGTGTTTTCACAAGGACTTCTAATTGTCATCCGTTTCTTTCAAGCTTGCGTCATTAGGTTTCAGCTCATAAACCACAGAGGAATCAGAGTCCATTGAAAATGTCCGAAAAATTACTGTAAATGATTGTGTGAGCGGATTTCGTTTGAGGATTCAATTTGAAAAGCTTAAATTAATATTTCAGTTTCTTTCGACCAATTAAGATGCGAAAAATCCTTTTAATTATGACTAAGTGGAGTAACAAATTTGAAACATCAATTACTAGAGTAACAATCCTATTCAGAAGCTTTGTGGACTAGTTCTATTTTTCGCACCTAATAAAACCGCTTACACCGATGGTACTTTGCACGTTCTCCAACGAATTTAATCACTAGAATATAATCAAAATATATATATATACACACAGATTGACAAAAATAGGTGTGCACGGATATAAGCGGATAAATTCCTAAGATTGCTTTATCTCAGAGTTAGACAGTTCCCTTTTATATATAGATTTCTTCGCTTTACTTTGGTATATTGCGACAGGAGCCTACGTACTTGTCGCTTAGCACTTTTGCTATGCTTACGGTCCTTTCCTTTTGGTAGACTTTTCATACAACATTTGATGCCAAATATCGAGACCACTTTGAAATTTACTTGGAAGTGATTTTGAAAGTCCGAAAACTATGAACTGGTTTGGATTAGCCTATCGCTAGACACGCTACGGATAAATACGATCGCTATTGTAATTTTTCGACACTGCCTTTTGCCTCATAAACATTCGCTTTCAGGAAGACAGAAAAATGCAATGAACTGGTCGTCGTGAGCGCAAACGAAAGTATGAGAGGTTTTGTCGATTGATGATCGCTCTCAGGGCATTTTTACGGAAAAGGCTACAACTTTTCCTGTCAATACAAGTGCCCAATGCATCATATAACGCAAGAAAAAACAGTCTGGCTATTGTAGACATTTTTTTTGTAGCTTCCAGCATTGAACGTTGCCACAGAGGACTATCCTAATTAAGAAAATGAAGCCGTAACGGCATTAATGTTTGTCTAACTTTCTCAGAAGTAAGCCCAATTTGAACATCACCATAAACTTCAACCATCAATAGATCATGAGTATTTTTCGCAAAGAGAGTAAAGAACGCAACAAAAGAGTATTGGTAATGAACGAAACTTTTAATTATTTGTCATTCTTGGGGGTTAGGTAGTTCTGCAACCAAGCCAACAACATATGAGGATTTCATTGTTTTTGATCATTACAGTAGAGCACAAGTGACGTTAAGTTTCATTATGAAATTGTTCTCAATACCTACGTTGCCTTTTAGCTTAATAACTTTGCTAAAAAACGGATTTGCCTTACCGAAGTGAAGTATCCACCAAAATTATCCCGTTGGTGTGCAGTTCATACCGACGACATTAATACTACTTTGATCTGAAGACCCGACGAACGTATATACTTGTCGGAAAGAAATGTAGTTAAAAAACTCGTTTTAATTACTATCTCCATATAGTCTTCAACGGCTTTTGAACTATCCCATGGTTTTAGGTCGTAACAGTATACTTTTATAAAAAGATAAAAATTGCATATTTTTCAAGCTTTTTAGAGCCTCTATATTTTCTATATATATATATATATATATATACATGTAACAGATATATGTAACAGCACTGCTTTTTGTGACACAGTTCAATTATTAGGCAAATACGCATAATAGCTTCACTTACTGTTGCCGGTTATGACACATCGATTTTTTTCCTTACCATACTGTGTGTCATGCATGTGCAATGGAAAAATTTCTTATAAAACATTTTTTATTTTTCACTATTTTCTTTTTTTTTCGGCATAAAAAAGTTTTTTGTGTCATTTTTATGCAAGAAACAAAAATGAAGCCGCAATGGAATTTTTCTTCTGATATTGACAAACGTTATTGAATCCCATAAAACTATTTTTTTTTTCGGTTTTACCACAGGCAGTAAAAGCAACCACACAAACAAAAAAAGGGATGAACGAATTGCAGTAAAGTTAAATTCGAGCTGATATGGCAGAGGCATCGAGCAGTTACACAATGTACATGTGTTGTTTTAGCAGTTCAAATGCCAGAACTTTTAGAAACACCACAGTACACTTATAAAGGCACATTAAACAAAGAAATAGATGGATACATAAGTATAACTCCCCAGCGTTATAAGCTTATAAGTAAAAAATGTATGGCAGTTAATGATCATTCGGCCATCTTTCTAGACCAAAGAAATTTTAAATGAATATTTGGCCGAAAATAACCAAATATGTTAGATTGGCAGAAAAGTTATTGCGCAATCTGTTTTTAAACCTTTAGGAGTGTATGTGTATGTTCGTATCTAATCTATAATTAACTAAACTGTACTAATGGCACGTTGTTCAGGTGTCTTTTGCTAAGCATTAAAGTGAGAGCCTTGGAAACAAATTCCCAACGAGTGAAATACCAGTTTTGCAAATTTTTGACAAATTCATTTGCTCGTAAAATGTTTCCTGCCACTAACGAATGGATATATGTTTCCACGAATTGCTGTCAAAGCGAAAATTTGACATTGAATCACAAATCAATTTGTTTGGTCAACACATTTTATAAGCGTTACAACTTTTGGAATCAAAAAGTACGTCGTATATGCTATCCGATGCAAACACGCCTCTAACAATATGTTTTGATTTATATTCATAATGAGCAAGTTTTTTGGATTTTGGAGGTGAGATGACGTACGCTAGACGAAATACGACTTTTTATTCAACCTTTTTCCCCGTTTTTATTACATTATATATGTGTTGCGTATGTATGGAGATCAAATAAGAGTTGCATACTGTTAATTTGATACAATTTTTATTTAAGAGACTGGAACGAGAATTTCCGTATAGATCTACTCTTGACAAAATAACACGAATAACGTACATTTTAAAGTCATTTAGTTAAGCAATGACTTCAAATGATCCCAAACCTTCAAGTTTGGTGGAATATCGGTATTTCGGAAGATTTTACCATCATTAAACGTTTCTTTCCACCCCCTCCGCCCTCCCTCCTCACCATCCCATCTAATTCACCCCAAAAAATAGTTCCACAACGCCCTTCATTGAAGTTAACTGCAATGATATTTTCATCATTTCCATCAGATGTTGTTTTCACGTTGTTGAACAAACGACAGCCATTGCTTTTTTGTACACGTAAGTCTATTTTAGAAACAGTATATGGGTTGCTTTACTCCAAACGGAGAATTTTTTTTTGATTACGAAACAATTCAACCAAAAATTAGCGTCCATCCAAAGGCATGCAATGGAATAAGTTTCAACAATTCCTATAGGTGGTGCACCTGTGTATGCTTTCACGGTAATTTGACACAAGTCCGTTTATTCAGTCCTGATTTCATCACTCTTTATTTGTATCAACTTTTACCAACAACAATTGTGTAGCATTACGTGACATTAAAAGCGTATCAAAGATTCGATATAAATTGATAGTCTCGTTCACTTTGAGTAGAATACTTTTTTTTTTCTCAAAAGTATTAAGCGGGATAATTGCCGCTGCTTCTTACAAATACAGCGACATATCGCAACTGTTCATTAATATTTCACACATAGTTGGAAGACTGATATACACATCCGAAGACAAAGATTGTGCTTTTCGTTTTACATGAAACACGCACTTGAAATTAATGACACAAGGTCATGCATATACAAAACTAAAAAACCAGAACATCTAAAAATGGTTGTGCAAAAACAATTTGTTATAAAAAAGAAGAAAAAAAAATGAAAAAGTATTACATGTGCCTTGGAGTGAACCTTTGATGTCTTCCGCCTTAAATAAATATATGAAAATTTGAGTCGAATTCCTTATTGGGAAATTGTTATTGAAGTCGTTGTTATTAATATCGGATAATTAAATGATACGAATTTCATGTGCCATTTGTCTTAACTTATATTACATTTTTTTTCAAAGGAATAGTTTTAACTTCCGTAACCACTTGAGCATCCACGCCCACTTGCGTTATAAAACTGGATTAGCCGGTTTCTTATATAAACTTCTGACTTTTTTTCCATCTCTGGCCAACGTGCAATCGCACCCTACAAATATTTAGTACTTATTAAAATGGTAGTGTCAAAGTTTATAGAATTCTGTGAAGAGCACTGAGCACGAGAGCATAATGTTTTTTTCAACCTTTCGAGCAATAATCATTACATAAGTTATCATTTAGATGCTTCTGCTCCATTCCACACGCTATTTCATATTCTTGAAAATTGCAGCAATAATTGCATGGGCTAATTCAGGGCTGAAAGCTATTCAGTAGAAGATTTGGAGACATTCTGCATTCTAGGTAAGGGCTTAACAAACGGGTACACATGCACCTGTGAAGTGTTTCAACTATCTGCTATATAGACATAGATAGAAATGCAGTCGATCAAATCTTTACGCTTTTTATACTCACAGCAGATGAGTTGGCCACAAGTTTGCAGCTCCCAGAAGTTTAGATTTCTCATTAAGCGAATATATATACATACATTCGCACATCTATGTGCGCACGTCACGAGCATATCAAATAATTGTACATCGATATACCTGTGTATTTCTTCTGGAGCTCGCTCTTATAATTTATGAATGTTTTACAATACGTTACACATTCGGTGAACAATATCCGTAAGATATTTTCCAATGTGTGCAGGTAATGGATAGTCGGTCGGAAGATGTGCATAATTTTTTTCATATTAGGCATAATAGAAATAATCTGGTTAAATCTATTTGGGCTTCGGGTTTAATAAGATTAATAAGGGATAAGAGAAATTTTTGAAATGAGAATATTTTTATTTGCAAAAATGAAACTTATAACGGTAATTATTCTTTGCACATACCGATATATGCCGGCAAATGCTGGTATTAAATTGTAATGTAAACTATTAATTAAAGTCATATACACATACATGCAACTACACACGTGAGGCGTTGCATCTATAGAATATTTAATCGTTCAAAGTTAAAATACTCAAGGATAAGATAGTTGCACGTGCGTTGTATGTAACTTTGTGCAGGTAAATGCTGGTATGTTTGGATGTAACGCACAAATTCAAGAGTGCGTACATAATGGTTATAGCACCGTATACTAATACAAGTAATGTATCGTTGCCATTTCAGGGTAGCGCACACTTTTACAATTGTACACTCATAGACAAAAACACACGTACACTTAGAAGTAGACTTGTTAAAAGTTTCACCATTAAAACATTCCATACACGTAAAGAGCGTTATACTTTTGCACAGGCAAACACATATACACGCAGATAATCTATATATTTTTAGAATCCTTTATAGCTGTTTGTGGTTAAGACTGAAATAAATTCTTCTTCTGTTTTTGTTATATTTGTATTTTTTTTATTTATATATATATATATATATATATATATGTATATATATATTTTATGGCAACGTACAAGGTCTGTAAAGTGTCGGGCTCGTTTTGGCTCCTTTCTCGCCACTTTACAAAGATACTGCACGAAGATAAATGTGTATGTTGTGGAGATAATGGTATAAGAGGGCGAGAGTGCCATACACAGAAAGACACTTTCCTTATAATGCACGTATATGGATTTTATGCTATCTATTTATATATGTATGTATATATGTACATGCAAACATATTTGTTTATTTATACACAGATATCGCATATAAATGCCAATGTATGTACATGCATATAACTATGTGGATTATGTCGTTTTCCTGCTGGTGTCGTTAGGCTGCTTGGCAATTAAAGTCAACCATTAAACATTTTCGTCGCACACACATGCCTCGATGATGTGCACATAACTACTAGTTTGGTTTACCAATCTCAACCATAGCCATTACTGACATACTGTTATTATTCACATATTACATATATATTTATATATAAAAACACACGCATACACATATACTGGTTTTAAAGGTACACTTTTACTACTCGTGCTCATACCTTATATTAAATAGACTTTTGATATAAATGTATGAGTTCCCAGCCATCAAGGCTTTTCTTGCTAAATTTAATGAAAATTAAAATTTAAAATAATTCATTAACGAATCTCTGCAAAATGTACACAATTCATTCCATTTTACAACTTAATGTATCAAGCATCATAAGTTATTTGATCTACATATGTATGTTCATAAATAATTTAATTTTATGCAGGTTCGCTGGTTCTTTATCAATACGTTCCAAAACATTTCATAACATTTAAGTTTACTAGATAGCCAAAAATAATAAGCAGCATGAGTTTAACTAATCCAAGGCGTACGGCCTAATCCAGATTAGGTATCTCACTTTGTATAACAGTAGAAAAGAGCGGTAATTTACGCAAATTAAAGGATAAAGTAGAAACAAATAACTAAACTTTCTCGATGCTTCGATCAAACTTGTTTGTAAGTTTAAGCACAGAAAATTACCGCAAAGCACAGACATTATTTATGTGCAGCAAATTTTTCAAAATTGTAACACAGTGCAAGTCAACTTTTGTAAGGAACGTCAATCATTTTCAAATCCATCCGTCGCTAAGAAAATGAGCATTAGTTGAAGCATTTACAATCATTATTATTACGAATTTGCACCGAAATGCTCTTTAAGAAGATTTCAAATATCAAGTCCTTATAATTTTTGGCTGGGCCTTAGCCAAAAAGTAAGTTAAAATAACAACAAAAACTGCAATTTGTCATTCGTGACGTTTTAAAGAGATGGCACAGGATTCTAAAGTTAGACGAAAACCTAGAAATATCTTTAGAAGTCGAAGAACACGAGTCTCCTAGAATGTCCAAAAGAGCAAAATCTCGCGAATATTTTCTGGTGAAAATTATTGTCCTTTTTATGATAAGGTCGAACACATCAAGGATACAAGTTTTTGTTTACTCCGTGCTTTAGATAAAAATGCAACCATATTTCCCACATTGAAAATTGGATCCCTCAATTTCTTAGGAGGAAGTCGAAATAGCTAGCTGCCGTATATATATATGGCGATAATTTTTGTTCGAAGAATGGTTTATAATAATTGAAATATTTTCCCTTCACGAATCTAGTCATTATTTCTTAAGTTTTCATTTCTGTGTGTCAAGGAGGCTATCAGCGCTCTACCCATGCACGTGTATCTATAGTCTAATAAAAATTTTAATTACTGTTTCTTCTTTCGTTATCAATGTGTCACTCATACATAATAAGAAAAGGGAATGTTACAAATTTATCCGCAACTGCTGTTCGACTTCCCGCTCATTAATACTATGTGGTTTATTTGTCATATGTGTTACATGTTTGTTTTTTTTGTCATGCTCTAGAAATGTGCGCTACAGCTTTCCAATGTTCATATTTTGAGGCGTATTGCAAAATGCAATTAAGTTTACATGTGTGGCGCATTGTGTCCATGTATTCGGCAATTCAACACATCACTCAATAAGTTCATAGGTTGACTTGTAATGTCGCCACCGTTGACGACTAAATCATATGATAGTACCAACCGTCACACGAAATCTGTCAAAGTTTCATAACAATTCGAACACCAACGTACAAGTTACTGTTGTTTAAGTGACGCTACATTTGTTTTTGTAATACCGTGATAATATCTGAATTTCATGCGCTTTTGTAGTTTAGCGCCAAAAAACGCTTTTTCCGCCCCTTTCTTCCTTACTTGGAAGGACAGTAGTGCTAAGCCATTGTGATGAACAATACATGCACTACATTATGACAAGCTCGAACGAACGTGACGCATGGCGCGAGCAAACCATTAACTTCGACGATAAAGGTGAGTACGCAAGACGTGGGTGTTTTGGAGGGGGCATCTGAAAGTTTTGTATTTCGGTTTGTTCCTACCAAATCAAACTGTCATTAAGGAGTGTTATCAAAAGTAATTGAAGTGATTACGGCAAACAATGGGCCCGACAGTCCAAAGTAACGGCATTGTGAGTTTTTAGTGTTGCAACATGAACTATCTTCTACGAGTATCTCGAATTTATTCAACTTCCTCCGAGATTAGTACCACAGAAATGCAAGCGGTAGGTTTACGTGCGTTTTATTTGCAATCGTTTGTACAAATTATTGATAGGAATTTATGTTTAAAATACTTTTAGTTTTGTTCGTTCGAATATGGGGATTCAACTCTCTAGACTCAAATGTCACGACTTCCGCAAATATTCTCGTTATGCACTTTTACAAACCAGTTACCTAAATTATTTCTTTTTATACGAAACGGTTTGCAAATTATTATTGATATTCTCGACAGCCGCCTGCTGCTTGAGGTAGATAAAGCGCTATTAATGCGTGTTCGGCTTTTTGACCATTTTTAGAATTTGGTTTCTTAGAAAATCCGTTAGCTTTCATGCAAACTAATTTCATCAAATAGGGCATTTCCTAACAGTATTAAGCAATTCGGCCCCTTAACACGTGTTCAGTAGACGACTTACTGCTTGTTCTGTGTTCTTGAACTGTGCACCAAAATGTGGGTTAGTTTCTGGCTAAGTTTAAAAGACAAGTAGTTCTTTCCATTCCGACATTAATGTTACTTTCATAATAAAAGATAGTAGGAGGGGTGCCTAGTGATGGCCCACACTTTCAATGGTAAATTTATGACCAGCTTTTTACATTGAATACTATACGTTGTCGTTCTGATGCTCGTCGTAGAGGAGAATAATGTTTGATGAATAAAGGGAAAGAAAAAGACGAATAAGCAATTTTTTTCCAAATTAGCATCGGTCATACCTAGCTCAAACTGGATATATTGCGAATCGTGAAGCTATATACTTATAAGATTATAAATTTTATAGAAGGGTGAATAATTAGTTTTCCAGTATTTCAATGATTTTCAGTTGTTACCATTTCTGATCTCTTTATAAAATGGAAGTGTTCGTAATTTTTCCTAGGATCAGTTTACACTTTAACGTTATTTTCCCCGTCTGGACGGCATATTTATTAGTATATTGGAATAAATGTTGTCCACGTACCTAAAAATTTGTCAGAATGCTTAAAAACTGTCTACCAATTCCTACCATAACTAAAATTAAAACGGTACCACAGTAGCTTTCGTAAATGAACCATTGTTTTTATAGCACCTCCTTCGCCGTGCCAAATCCAATCCGTCCCAAATCATAACTTAGTAACGCTAAATTTCTTCTGTGAATTCGTAGCAACATATTGGTGGCAAAAATTAATTGGATCTGCTCTTGCATCCACCGCTTGAAACATATTTTCCATAAAGAAATTGTGAAAGAAAGAACGCTGTAACATCATCATTTGAATTGCAAAACTAGGAGGCTGTAAGGAGTAAGGAAAACGTCTTTCTCTTATTTTTATCTTTCGTATAATTATTATTTGGTTAATGACCTCAGTACATTATTAAAAACCTTTTATCGATTCAAACACGTTTTGTCTGGTAAAGTAGATGTAAAAGAAATCAAATAAATTTTCTAGTTAATTACAATTTCACTTCTTTCTCCCTTTCAGGAAGCAAAAAAGCGAAATAAAGAACGTGGAATACGTAATTCAGATAGATATACGAAGAAACAAATATAAACAACTTTATGTATAGTACAATAATGGTTGACTGCTTTCGCAGTATAAGTGTCTAACAAACAATAATATAGTGAGGACCACTCTATGTGACTGTGTGCTTATATGCGTAAGCCGGTGCTTGAAGTAAACCCCCTTTGGATTTATTTATATAACAGGATAAACGTTTCTGGTATTAGTTGCTGTTTATTTAAGCGCACATACAGCAATTTATTTAAAAACTTCCTGTGTATATTAAACAAGCAAGAGCTCACGATTTGAACGAATATGTAAGCAGACAACATGTTTTTACAAAACTGTGTTTACGAAAACAGACTTTCCCTTAAATATTTTAATTTAATCATATAATTACTTTTATCTATGAGAACAATGAAAGCCTCAAACGTCTACTCACTGTTTTAAAAAACTCGACGGGGCGGAAAAGGGTATGCAATTTGGTCAGCATTGAATGTAGATTGAATAATACGGAGAGGAGGTGCGACACGTTTTAGTGTATCTGTTGCAGTATGTAGACATATGCGTTAGCAAAACTTTTTCGGGAATATTCATATTCCTGATGAGTGCTTGTTTTATGGTCTACAGATCCGTTCCTTTCTCTGTTTTTGGAACTATCGCGCTTGGAATAAGAAGTCGAAATACATCATGTCTGCACTGTTTATTGAAGGTTAAAGGTAATCAATATCCGGCTCTCTATATCATAAACTGTGAGAGATTTAATTTTCTTGATTTTTAAGATAGACTTCGGTTATCCGGTGAATTGTTGAAATTACTTGTATACTCGTTGTCAGACGAAAGCCTCGTTTATTGGAAGTTCACCTATGGAGCTGAAGAAATTAAGCCATTGTTAGTTTTATCGTTGGTTTTGATTATGTGGTTAGTGAATCAAATTTCGCAACACGCAAGTTAAAAAAACCCATTACCAACTGATTGTCGTATGTGGCTAAGACAAGCAGCAGCATCTGCTTACACCTGCTTTGTAATTGAGAAATGCTTAAGACTTGCCGAGTAACACAATCTGAGAGTAATTTATTTCTCTTTTAAAATTTCTCTCTTCCTGTCGGCGTCTATTCGCGCTCTTATCATAAAAGCAAATTAACAATATTTTATGGGGACAACCGTCGCATGCGGACACATTAATGGCAACAATTTACATTATGGCAGACGTGAACATACATACACAAATACATAAATACACAATCCTACTCTTTCTGTTTCATTCTCTCCCTTCCTTACATTCTACTTATAGATATTTCTTGCGTTTCTTGCATTTCCCATATATGCGTTTATTTATTACTATTGACTACTATTTTCTGATCAGATAGTTGTATGTCGCTTAAAATAATTAAACAAATATCAGGGCACAGTAGACCAATTGATTGTCTTCATACACTCTTTAATGCAATAATGGCCATAAGTTTGAATAATGACAATTCCTATGGGTGAGTTAATTTATTTTTTTATGTTAAATGTGTTCCAGTCCATTGTTGTGGGCAAAAATTTGTATTACATTCTGTATTAGTAAATAGAACTTCGATCGCGAAATTTCTGAATGCGAAAATGATCACGCTTCTGATGTTTTATTTATGAGATCGACTCGGCCGAAATTTTGTATCTAAGCTTACGACGTATCCTTTTCGTTATGAAAAAAAAATAGATAAGCGGAAAACCATAATGGGTGGTGTTGGCGAAAGCTAGCTATAGAGTAATTTCCGCAGTCGGTTCTGTGGTTGAAGGATGGATTGTTATTTAAACAACTACATCTTATACAGTTGGTGCACTTTTATATAGTATCTTTCAAGTAAAGCCATTACTTCACTAACTGTGTGACATGTGGCAGAAAAGTTCAGTCGACATCGTTCGATTACGCATCCATTCACCGCAACGGCGCGTTTAGAAAAGATACTGTTACTCCGCCTCCACATAAACAGCACCAAAATATTACTAGAGTGTTGTGATTCAAGAATTTGGTCGAGTGTATTTCTCCGGTTTTTCGGACAATACACGAACGGACGAAAATGATCATTCACAATAATTGATTGGAAGATTAGGAAATTGTTCACGCATTACTAGAACCCAATCCTCGAACATGCAGTGAATGTATCTGGAAAGTTCTTGAACAGCTTTAAATATCATTGCAACGACAATCGTGTATATTCGCCGTTCAAAAATGGCGCCTGCTGTTAAAGAGCCCATAGGATAAACTAAGCACAAAACGTTTTCGATATTTGCAAATGATTACCCACGAAAGGGACTACAGATAACCTCAAATGCAAACACGTAAAGTCCATTGTGTGCCACCAAAACAATTTCTTTAAATTTCCTCTGAGTAAAGTTCATTAAAAACAAAGGCTTGTTACATCCACGGAGGTAAAGTGTGCACAATTTACTGTATATAAACGAATTTTTTCTTATATTACTACTGAAGAGAAATGGTTTTAAAATCGTGTCTAAGCTTCGCGTGCATCTACGGTCCAGATGATATTAGAGTTTTGTCCCTTTTTAAGCCGAACAATATTGTTCTTTAATGGGATATACATTAGAGAGCTTTTTTCGATGCATTCGTTCTTATGCTTTAAATCGAATAGAAAACCATTCAATAAATTTATTTATCTTAAATATCGGCACCTTTAATACCCAATATACGACTCTGATGGATAATAACAACAGAAACATTTGACTATAATATGAACAAATTTCTTTTATTGCTTTTGCATCATAATCGCCAATGGAACTATTGTTATAGCCTAACATCAAGTCTACAACTACATAATAGTTAGTTTAATGGATGCCAGATATATAACAGTAACAACAACAATAACAATTATACCAGCAGCATAACGGCAAGCCATCGAACAACCATATTTTGGCGTCAGTATAATGATGAATCTCTACTAGAAACAAATGTGTTTCGAAAACTCATTTGTTCCATGTGTTGTTAAGCTAACACTAAGTGAGAAGCAGAGGAAAGAGAGAGCGAAATCAACCACTAACATAACACATATCAGTTGTGCACATATTCACACAAATAGATTCAGAATCAGTAGCAATTTATGTTCTCTCTAAACGCTAACAACGACACCAATCGAAACATGTACGTTGCCAAACGAAACTATGGTTGTAAAATAAAAAGATGTGCAAACAAGAATAAAACAAAAATAAATTGATAGACAATTTTTGGCTTTATGCTGGTGCAGGCAAACTAAATGTATACGTGTACGTGTGTTAGGCTACAAGTAAGGCATAGAAAATTATTAGTTTCTATTCTGTTTTTGCTTATTTTTACGATTCAATGCCTATAATGAAACGTAATAGAAACTAAATTGAGATTTTTGACTTTAATCCGGACCATAAAGATGACGATGGTGACGATGAATGTCAAGTCAAATGAAAAAATGGAAAATGAAAACAAATGTTGGAAAAAAGATGGCACTTTTGTTAACAACACTTTATGCACTGAGGCTTTTGCTGCTAGAAGCTATTAGTTCTAAACAATGTCGTTTTCAAACAAGAATTTTCGACGACTTCAGAAGAAAAATTTTTATTTTTACTAATACCCAGCAAGAAATAGATTTAAGATATTGCCTGCGCCGCGGTAAGCTCACTTAAGCTGACACTTGGTAAGACAAGTAATATTAAGTCATTACACTTTCCTTTACAAATTCGAGAGTATTTTTGATACCAATTAAGACAAATTCTCTGAAGCCGCCAAAGAATGCTCCATCCCGAAACCCATCTTTCGTAACTAAAGTCGGTTATCTAAGGACCTCTTGCCATAAGATTATGTCCAAATGTTCGAAGGCACTTTGCTAGTCGTTTTGAATACCTGCTGCTATTTACCTTCTCATTTTGAAAGCGATGTCAAAGACAGCGAATTGTTCGTTTAAGGTGTTGGAAAAACGTCAAGTTTCGTTAGCTTTCGCCTTGAAGAGATGGCTTTTCCAATTAAAATTGTACAGTTTTTATAAATTTTCTATTAAAAATGAACGATGATCGGACAGATGCAGAAGAAGAATTTGTTCGGTTGCTAGCTACGGGATGTTTCTTCTTTCTCGACTTCTTCGCGCCGGACCGTCATGTCAGAGCGTCAGTAAAAGATCTACATGATTCGTTGAAAAAAGGAAATGCTATCACACGCACCTTTTACAAAACGTTGCCTTAACTGCATCTCAATAATTTTGAAAAAATGCAAGCGTGGCAAGCGGTCCGAACTCGTAATACAGATAAAATTCTAAAACTATTTTTTTCCTTTCGGGTGTCAGTATATATAGTCCTCCGGACACTTCTAAAATGCCTGAAATGAACACAAAATCAAGGATAAAGTATTTATAGGTCAAATTGATAACTCCTTTGATGGCTGTAAATATCTTTGTTAATAACCGTTATCGTAAAGGGCTTAAAGCGAACTTGAAGTTCTTTTTATCTAAACGAATATAAATATGCCAATGCTGCTCCTAACGTCAAGAGCATAATATTAATTTAAATTGTACTAATGAAAAGTGAAGTAAATCGTGGCAAGCTTTAATACACATGACGGAAACTGCTTGTAAAGAAAAAAATCGCAGTATGTTTTATAAAACATAGCTAACCTTCTGGACATCTCTAATAAATGTTTACATGCAATTATATATATTATATATCGTACAGATAGCAAGTTCACGGTCTTTAGCCAATAAAGATATGTTTTTGAGCAGATTATTACGTTTTAGGTAAGAAGATTAAATTCGGTCGTGAGCAAATATTTTATACACATTACCCATCAGGAACAACATTTTCTTATTCCATAATATTGGATAAACGTGGCTAATTTTTTCTATGTTCAGAATAAAAGTGCAAATTTTTTTCTAGTTTATGAGTATTATTAAGCAAAGCGAAGATGTTTACAGCTTTCGCAGCATAGGCGTGTGAGCGCTGTAGGCGCATTCTTCGACCGGATTAACTCATTTTCGTTTTCTTTTGCAAATTTGTAGGCAATATATTCATATTTGCGAATGAGAGAATGTTGACCACAAATACTACATGGTTGAGCAGCTGGACAGATGGTCAGACTAATAAAGGGACATGCTGAAGTGTATTCCGAATATAAAACCGTGAAAGATTTTACGTACTTTGCGGAATTTTTGAATTTGCTTCTATGCATTACAAAAAGCAATAAGATGATTTTAAAACTGAAGAGGCGTGGCGGATTTTTTCCATCTTTTAATGGCACTATAGCATCTCCTAGAATGTACGTTCAAATTATGTAGTTTATGAGTAATGAGCCGAAAAGTAATTTTTTATTCCTTTTGGAAAACAAGGATGTCTTCATATTACTGTAGGCGTGTGCTTCGACCGATTTGGCTGATCAGCCTGCGTGCAAAACGACCGACTTTTTCTGCAAATTTGAAGTCCACAGCTCATTTGGCGCCCAGGGGAATGTTTTCAACAGACATTACACAAATTGACAGGGCGACGCACGAGCGATGCACGCGAACTTGCTTAGTCAGTATCTGATGCTGACCAAGAAAATGTATACTTTGTGTGGTCTCTGAGGTTTCCTTCTGGGTGTTGTAAACGTTTTGACAAAATTAGTACACCCGTACACCCGTACTCCCGTACATTCTTCGGTGATAGGTTTAAAAATAAATTGATCAGCATATACAATAGTTGTGCAAATTGAAAGCGAGCGTTTTTTGACGAAATTAAGCCTTGCTTCAAATATGGTTCTAATCACGGTTAATATTCTAAATATTCACTGTCTATGGACTGATGCCACTTACCGGGTAGATAACAAACGCGGTAGCGTAAAAAACTTATTGCTTTCGAAGCGAAATAATTATTGTGCTCATTTTCGCGCATCTGCGACTTTGCAGAAGCATTGATCTGCGATGCCTTTATCGATCTGAACTAGCGCTAATTTGCATGGGAGGTGTGGGAAATACACCGCGAGTGGGAGATGTGCCCACCACAAGTTAAATATCATTTCCTGGATTGCTTTTACTTGAGACTCATGGACATGCGAATTTTCATGGTTTTCAAGACTAAAATCTTTTACACGAAATCTCGCAAATCAAATGTTAACTCCGTCTTCGTTTAATTCGGTTTCAAATAGACAAAAATGCAGTATCGTAAATTATGTCAATCCCGTTACATGTTACGCACATACATTAGGTTGAAAGCTATGAAACGGGCGTTTTTTGTTTAGTCCGTGTTCAGCTACGACTGATAGAGATACATTGTAATGTGCGCTCGATATTTTTATTTATAAAGCTTAAAAGTATCCATCTTACTCATTTTGTAAGATTTTTTTTCGTGTTTGTATCCCATTTTTATTGTATTTTTATCGTAAACCAGATGAAAAAAACACGATTTACATCTACTCTTGTTGTACGAGTTTGAATTAAATCATACCGCAGCTCAAGTTTCAAGAAATATTAATCAGGAATTCGGAGATGGATCCATCAATCAAAAAAAATGCTCGATGCTGGTTCCAGAAATGTCGTTCTAACAATTTGAGTGTCGTCAATGAGCCTCGGGGAATATCATTGATAACGAGGAATTAAGGACAACTGTAGAATCCGATCCACACCCAAGTAGTCGAGCACTTGGGTCTAAACTAGGAACTAGTCGTACAGCTGTGTTAAAACATTTGTATACAATAAATCAAGTCAAAAAATTGCAAAATTCACTTAATAAATAATATGAAAAATTGCGCTTTTCGTTTCATTCAAGCACCAGCATCATTGTATTTATATTATACAACCATATATATCTTCGAAATTTCGAAAATCAGGAAAAATGAACGCGTTATTTACACACCTGGTGTGTCCCAGATTTTCTTTAAATGTTCAGGAAAGAAAATGAACTGACGTTTCTTTGCAGAGACGAACGGATGTATTGATCTAATTGGATTATCCAAGACTACTTTATTTCAAAAAATCCTTTGCTTGTCGACACATAAAAATTTATATGGAACTTCCTTATTACACTTGAAACTGTTAATTATCCAATAATAAATCCTAAACAAATAATTATTCATTACTACGAACTTTAGCATTTGTACTTTTGGGATTTAAATGGTTTTAACGTACACTCAGGTTTCGAGGCAAGCAATCGTAAGATAATGTCGCTCGGATTCCCTCAGCACTAACTATTCGAAGATAAAGACATCTTTACGTATGATTTATTTATAAAATAATAGAAAACAGTCTCTCCATTTCAAATCAATTAGTCTGCCACACATATATCCCTTTTTCCCTGTAGTTACGGTTATTAGTTTAGACGACACTCAGCCGCAGTACACGAAAACTAATTAAGTAAAAATGTCTAGCAAAGATTTAAAAGCATTTGGTATATATGCCTGAAGTAAATTCTATTTCAGGCCTATTTATTTCCTGTTTATTATTCTATCACTCTTTTACCGACTTAACGATACACTTAATTTTATTTTCGTTGCAAAAAAAAAAAAAAGGAAAGACGATCTCCGGAAATAGTTAAAAATAAATAAATAAAAATCTAAAAAATAAACAATATTCTCGAGTATATAAGAAACAAGAAAATTTACTCAACTCTTGCAATGATACTTGGTGCTAGTGGCCAAAGGCTGTTCAACTGCTGCACACACTATGAAGACTAAATTGAACATCCGGCGGCACATTTTTCTATGCTGCTACGGTATTTGTCATATAACAAAATGAAAATAAGGAACTCGTTGGCTGTTTTTTCTTATCTCACATTTTTTTTTTTTTAATAAAAAAACTAGCAACAATTGCATAAATTTTTTTTTTTGCTAGAAAGCGCCTTTAAGGTATAGCACACAAAACTTATTTGGTATAATAAAAAATGACACTCGTTTTTAGCTGTAATGTGTTCACTAACATTAAAACGAAAGCAACAATATCGTATAGTTTACGTTTGATATGAAGCGAACAAAATAATCCTGCTCAACATTGTTTAGTCTCCGTTGCGTTGCGCTAAAGCTCTCGCAGTCAAATGGCAGAGAATGCGACATGGAAAATGGGCTCTAAAGAAAAACGGCGCTTGAAACGATTTTTTTTGCTTAATATTTTTCAAATTTAGTTTCTATTTATTACTTTCGTCATATAATGAATAATAGCTGAATACAATGGTAGTCAATAAACATAAAAGTTGAAATCCGTTGATCTACATGTACCTTCGTTCGCTCCTGCTCGCTGTATCACCTTTCCTTTCGGATTCTCGTTATTATATTATAAAAATCCAAGGAATCTTTGACAATAAGCTGCGGTACAATTTGGCAAGACGTTGAGCCCTACCTTACAAGTGTTCGAAACAAATCCATGCTTTTCCTTTATTACATCCGCCACAAGGAAAGTCAAGAGTACGCCATGCCTTTGTCATAAAATTATTTTATTTCGCACGTTACAATAATGGGCAGTGTATATTACGCTCGTTTGGTTCATTACAATTTTCTTTAGTCGCATTTTTTTACAATACATTTTTCTATTCCAGAAGTTTCATTTTTAATTTTAATCTTCCAAAATGCATACCTGCTCACAGAGGGTTCAAAGAGTACTTGGAGAAAGTCCATTTGAGTGCGTAGAGATAGTGTAGCTTTCTACTTATACAATTTTTTATCGACAAAGTAGACTTAAAATGTGAAGAGGTTTAAATGGAGAGTTATGATCCTAACGCTTATAAATTCGTATATGCTGTTGAACAAGACAGCGATAGAAGCGTAAGACAACTAAACATAATTTATGCTAAGTTTTTTCTGAATATTGTACTTAGGCTGCATTCAAGTCGGCCGTAGTTCTGCTTATGTTTAATCGTAGAACTAAAATCGTGGTTCTCCACCGACTTAACGTCTCACCGATGTTTACTTTAGATATTTGGCGGCGAGACGAAGGAAGTAACTTTCTTTGAAAAACTTTGGGTATCAGGCACCTCTACCCTGAAAGCTGGGAATGGACCTTCGACCAAGTTTCATCGTGTTTGTGGTTACAAAATCGTAGCAGCATTGAATATTTGGAGAAATAAAATACATTGGTTTAGTATAGTCTAGGAAATTGAGCCTTTTCATAAAAAAGGTCACCATTTTGAGGTTAATTGGCAAACGAAGCAACACCAATTTTACTGAAGAAATATCCAGGATAGGCTCCGCACATAAATTTCAATGTCCCACCGCGATAGAGCCGACATGCTACGTCCATAATTGACGCAGGTTTTAAATTAAAGCCTGCAAGCAATTGTCATAAGACTATAGTTATTAGTGTAGATTTAGTAAAAATTCATTAAAGTAAATGCGAGGACTAATAGGTAAGATTCTGTATGGAATGAGATGTGTCATAGAACTAGCTTCAAAACTTTTTTTATAAACTCTACGTCTGTGATGATTTTGAATCTATGCATACGTACTTCAAACAGGTTGGTTCGTTCACACTTGAGTTTTTGAAATTTTCACAAGGAGAAAAATGGAAATAATGTAAATCAAAAACAACGTTTGGAGAGCATACTGATCACGGACTTAGATGTGGCAAATGAACATGCGACACATAAAATAGGCGTAACAGAAAACGACTTTTGAAACACATCCCCAGTGACTACCACAATATTGCTAACATTAAGATAAGTCTTTATACAACTTTTCGTGTTTTAAATTAAGTTTACTGAAAACAAATAAGAACATTATAGTCGAGTAGAGCCGACTATTAGATCACGTCTCCTAATGCACTTGTTCGCTTGTTTTCGTAATAATACAACAAAAGTTACACATTGTTTTCATACCTAAGGCATACTTTTCATGTGGTGGGGGTATTCAAGGAGTAGGCCCACGTAGTTCAAATTCGGCAAGATTGGTTTCTATGTCAATTTATTACTATGAAATATTAAAAATTACACTTTTTTACTATATAAAGATTTAGTTTTTGTATGAAAGGCGATTCAAAAAATCGTATCAGCCGAACCAAATTTTTCAAACCAATTTAGAATGTGCAAATACTATTACAGAGCGAGTTTGTTCGAGATTCTTTGAAAATTGCAACTTTAATCTACATAACGACTTTAAAATTATATGAGAAGTGATCGAAAAAGTGGACCGAACGAGACCATTTTTATTAGTCCAATTTCGTCAAAATATTTTAAAAATTTGGACCTGCAATTTCAACACAAATGTACATGGACAGATATGAGATAGGCAAGCATTAGACGGACAGACAGGTAGACCGACAGACAGACAGACGGACAAGCGGACATACAGGCTTATCGTTTTAATAAAAGGAACGTCTCTCTTAATCCCTTCTGCGTTTTATATACGGACGCAGAAAATTAACACACCTTGTACCGCAAGGATATAAAAAAGCCTGCTACTAAGCGTTTCCGTATTTAATAATACTATATGGAATACTTTTGTAACGACGAATGCGTCCAATGCGAATGTAACTTGACTCCTGACTTCATCTAGTAAATCATCAAAAGTGTTTGAATTTATATTCGTGCATTTAATAAATTTTGTTTTTTTTTTGATTCCTCCCGTGCTGTCTCGTAAGCTGCTTATTGAAGTTAAGACAAGTGCATGAAAACATTTATAGCTAACAACATAACACACAATAACATCAGTTGCAGTGTTGTACTCCATTTATTTCGTATTTAATCCCGTTTTGTGACACTTGAAAACTTAATTAAGCGTTAACTGCAATATTTGCTGTTACAGTTAAAGTTGGCGTTGACGTCATTGCGTACAAGCACATTACGACAGTCTTCACAGCCTTCTCAGTGTTCAAACTTTTATTTGATACGGATGAGCAATAATCGTGACGACTACCGGTATAATGTACTTTACAATGCATATAGGAGTGAAATTTTGAATTAAGAATTATGAAGCATCGCAGCAGTTTTGATAAATAAATATCTGCTCGTAATATACCGACGTCGTTGCTGTTATACTAAACATTGCTGATAGTTTAATGGTCTAGTCTGGGAATACTCTTCCATAATTTAATTAAAAGACACTTCCACAAAAATTGTTTAAGTAATTTAGGTCAAAATGGCGAAATTATTATAAACTCTGCGACTGCCTCAACTTTTCCTCGGCTAGAAGTATTGCATTTGGAACGATTAACCCTTTGAACATTCTACAATCAGCTTCAGAACAGAATATCAATTCAATATATTACTTTTTTAATACTACTAAGCTCACTATCTAATATCCATTTATTTAAATTAGAGCCGATAGCCTGTGTTGCTAGTGCTCAATGTCTTCTTTTTAGTCTAAGAATTCATTTCATTAGTCTAAAATTAAAATAATAATAATAATAATATTATAAACTGACGTTTAATATAATTTCCTTTCAATGTTTAGAAACAGATGACAAATACCAAAACATATATATACATATATATATATTAGTTAATATGAATAAGCGTTTGCGCATGATTTAGTAAAACAGAAGTAGTATTGGGAGTTGCTTCATTCAATAAAAGTGCTAAGAATTCGCTTATTTTCTACGCAGAATATGAAATAGGGCAGCTGATCTTTGGAAGCCATCCACAAAAAATATACTAGGGCGTAAGTCACACGTTGAAACCGTCTTAATCGGAAGAAGTAACGTCTTCTGATGATAACTGCGTCGAGAATAGGGTATTTCTAAGTAGAACTGTAATTGTTTTCTAAGCGAGTTTTTGTATGGCACCGAATTTCTTTGCACGTATCATTTGGGATACCACGCCCATTTCCTGTCCCTAGTGCATTTGTTGATATCACTACTTACTAAATACATCGTTCGATTAGAATAAACCATAATACACCACGTCCAGCTGACATACAGCTGTATGGGTCTCCTACTCTGTCATGTTTATTCGCTTAGCACATCGTAAGGATCCAGTGGGCTATTCTTCTAATGATTCATGCAATTGCCTATCGTTTGAAGATCCTGCTTTTAAATGAAGAAGTCACTTTCTTAGAAAAAGGGCGGAAATTTATTCGCGCAATCAATATGTGTATACGTGTGTATATATACGTATTGATACATGTGGATATGTGTTATGAAGTTTCTTCAAAATTTTCTTAAAATAAAAAAAAATGTAATAACCATTAGATATGTTTTGACATATCAAATAATAATCAAATCCGCTACTAACTCTGCCTAAAAATGTCAAATCCAAATCCGCTTAAGGCGCTATGGAAATTTCTTCGCCAATCTAACGTAGCAAATAAAAATAATAATATCAAAAGTGCATTCCATATATTTAAAAAGTAAACTTATCCTTCATTTTTCCATAGCTTTTATAATATTCGTTTTTGCGTCGAATCGGGGATGGAGCCATCTCTTCAACGCTTGAAAATTGGAGTTTGCAACGGCCAGATTTTTCCCACACAAATTGAGATAACTGAACCGCTAGCCGGCTTATTCGAAAAGTGCATAAACATTCTTTTTACACAAAATTGTATTAAAAAGAGCAAGCCCCTTTTCGAATAAGCCGGCGTTCGAAGTAATATTTGTGGATTCGAAAACGTTAAAACTTTGATTAACCTTGTTACTCTGCACGAAAGCAATTAATTCCTAATCAGTAGGTGTAAAATACTTAGAGTACAAAGAGTGAACAAAAATGGTTCCAATGACTAAAAGACGCTCTTACTGGCTTAAGTGGACTTTATTCAGATGTACTCAGAATTATTGCTTCAGTTTGCAATGGCTCTTCCTACGTTGAATAATAAAAGCGGACATCATAGGTGTCGTACATGCTATCTCGGCGGCATAAACTTTCGGTCCTATTGTTGTTGTCGATGAAGTAAAAAAATTAGATCATTTTCCTTTAGTAATCACAATACAATATAAAAAAAAAAATAAATAAATAAAATAAAAAATAAATAAAAAAATCCCGCCTTTGATGCCATTACACCATCTCATATTTCCATCCCAAAAAAAAACTCTTCATCACCTATGGCATTGCTTTAAAGTCGTTAGAATTACCCATCAGATAAAGCAGTTAAATTAATTAAACTATGAAACGTTAGAAACTAATTAAAGTACATTATCCATATATTTATCGTATAAGCATACATTTACGCGCAAATGTGCATACATGGAAACCTAAATACGTATATTTATAAAGTAAATGGAACTTTTTCACAAAAGCTGTCAGAAATGTGCCTAACCATACAATTAATTACAACGATTATAGCAAACCAATAGCGATTAAAATCCATTAACTATTTGCTCTCCTTGTTGTCTTTTTATATAAAAGGGGGTGATTTTTTCAGCACCTTCAAAACGCGCAGAAGCAACCTTCAAAGACTGCATAAAGTATATAAATTCTTGGCCATTTTTAATTTTCGAATGCGACTAAGCATGTTCGTCTTTTCGTCTGTCCATCGCAAAAAAAACAAGATATCGCCTACGCAAAAGCGGTTGAGAAGGGCACAAGCAGGTCAAAGAACACGTCCAGAACGCTTCACGTCTACACAAATGAAACTGAGAATATCTTTACTTTTCGTGTCTTTTGCTCATTGTTCATAAAGTAAAACGTATACGTGATATGAATTTCCACAAAGCTATTCTACAAGAATATCAAAGATCAGCAAAGTGCACATATTATTATGAAATATACAAGTTTATGTGGTTCCTTTTTTTCAATCTTTTATAGGATAGCCGTGACTCGGTAGCACCCGAATAATAAGGTCCTTATTTATTACTATTTTTATTGGTATAGTTTACTTAGCAGAAGCAAATACTTAGTTAAACACAGAAAAAAATTACGAGCACTAGCAGCTAAAATTATTGGCTCTATTTTTAAACGCGGATATATTGGTTAACCGATCTCTTTCTCTCTCTCTCTAAAGAACAAATCTTCTCTGTAGTTGTGTCTTTTCAACTGTGAATAGGATTTGGCGGACAGAAAACGAGTAATTTATTGCAAGATATTGTCCGCGATTGCAAACGGCGGGAACAGATTTTTGAGGGCCCGCTGGTATATTGCAATTATGTGATTAAGAAAATTGTTTTCGTCGTACATCTGGTGAAAGTAGTTGTAAAGCAAGATTACAACTAATATGACATTACAACAGATGGTAGTATTGCACGAATATTTTTTGTGTAAATTTTTTCTTCAGTTTTTCTTTCAAGGCATCCCTGAAGCTGCAATTTTCCCATGGTGTCTTCTGTAATTAATGACATGTAAGCCGCAGATTTCGCTATCACGGCAGTTTATTCATTTCCCGAAAGACCAATAAGACCGAGTACCAAAAGCATTTTATTCTTATCTGGATGTAATTATAGAAATTTTAAAATAAAAAATTTTCGTATAAACGTATGTTTACGGTAAGGAAATATTTTATTTTCCTACAGCGAGTCTTGTATATAATAAATAAGTGCTTTGTCGATTTTTTACATAGGTCTGCCCATGTGTGGTATGGTACGTACATGGGCAAGTGAATTAGTGTCTGAAGATGCAGTAATAAAATAAATGCTTATTAAATTGAAATGTTCGACAGCATTACACAGCAACTATGCTTAAATGGTCATAAAAGAACCATAAATAAAAACGAAAACAGAAGAAAAACGAAACAAAAAAATAAATAGCAATAATTTCGACCGAAAAGAAAGTACACAGGACTGTAAAAAGTTGTGGCCAACAAGCATCAACAGCACTGGCAATAAGAGCAAAAGCTACATCATTCACTCGTAGTATTAAAGAAACGAATAATTTTCTGCATAAGCTTTAATTCATTTAGTCTTTAAGTAAATTCATTTCATATAAGAAGTTGTGAGCAAAAATTTTCATCACAATTCGTCAGAATTTATTGTCTTTCTAAACATGAAGGAAATTTTAATTTTAAATAACTTTTTTAATAAATAATAATAATAAGCGTATTATTACTCAAGTTTACTCAAATACAATTATTTATGTCAGTTTATTGGTATATATATGTAGTAGAAATTTGGGTCATTTTGGTCTTCTATTATAAACTATAACTTGCAAAAGCGCAAGAAAAATAACAGAGCGTAGATGGGTTTTTAATTTTTATTATTTTTTTTTCAAAAGTACTCAACCTTATATATGTAGATGTGAACGCATATATTATTACGAATGCATTGTAAAACAATAAGTTACGAAGTTCGTTTTGAAACGAACCATGGTCACTCCTCACGTAACCTTCACATAGGAATATGTGAAGACGCACTGTTTGACCCTATTTTTACACGGATTACATTTGAGACGATGTTTAAGTTGTCAAGTAATTGATGAAAATGGATGATGACGGAAAAATGCTCTTTTTCCAAATTAGAGTGCAGTTTTTCCTCATTTTTGAACTTTAGAAAATGCAGACTATATATAACGTTTTTAATTAAGAAATATTAAAAAAAGATCGGTGGGAGTAAAAATAGAAAGCCGGGTGAACGGGTGTTTACATAGCTAGGCAAATAGACGAGAAGACCAGCAAACCGACGAGCCGCTTAGATAATTGGATACATGAACGGATGAAACACAGGAGCCATGAACCGGCGAGACGGCGTAGGCATTCATAAGCCGATAGGAAAATATTTGTATGTTTTCTCTTCCCTTTTTATCAATTCAATGTCATTTTTAAACGTTAAACTTAAAGGAAGGTCGTAGATCAATTTTTTATCTACTGTATTGAGAGAGAATTCTAAAAACCTTGAACTTTAAATTCCCGAAGGGATACTTTGAGACGTCGTCATTATTATAGCCCTTTCTATGTGAGCCAAGCCTCCAACTGTTTTGCACAGAAAAGCTCTTTAATTTTTTTAGATTTTGCTATCAGTCATTATTATTCGACATTGGGAAGGAAGAACCACCTCCTTCCTGCCTAAAATATTAATGCTACTCGTGTTGCACCTCTTTATTTGCACTGTCACACATCTCCTCTCAAAGTTAGTAGAATTAAATAAAGAACTGGCTGCTTATAGAATGGAGCAGGTGTTCTGAATGCTTCGTAGTTCTATTAACCGCTTGCGCTACTCGAAACGTGTCGCTATACCAGATAAATCATACTGTTCGAGTTTTCCTGAATTAATTCAAAATTGAAATAAGTCAGGTCCTAAATTGCAGGTATCTAAGATTCGCATTAAGGCAAGCAGAACATACTTTCGCCATTTTATATATTTACGCGTTCATTCATTCACTTTAATTTGGATTTCCACTGCGTTTGTTTGTAAGCGCGCGTTTCGTCTTCCTCAATTTCCCACAAAAATGACGGCTAATTTATGGTTTTATAATGCATAAATTTCAAAAGCTGGCGCCCTTTCGTTTCGTGCGCGCAACTTTCATGCAAAATTTTTCATTATGTAAAACAGAAAAATATGAAAATTTAATTCATTTTTTTTTTTTTTGTTTTTTTCTTATTTTTCCGTCTTTGTTTAGGATTCAATTACGGTTTCTGTTGGCGTAATGCCTTTTCTAAGCTTACGCTATTATTATAAAATCTTGTTGCCTATGGATAAATTTGCGTGAGTTTGTGGTTTTTGTCGTAATATTTCTTCTTTTTTTTTAAGATGCTTGAAAATTGATTTATGCTTGGGTTAATTTGCTTTTGCTTTCTCATCCATCGTAGGGAGCATATATTAATTTAAGCGGATTTTAAGAGATTTTATGCAGTTGCAAGCAACTAAAGTATCCTTTGCGTTATAAGAAGAACTACGACGCATTGAGTTTTTATTGCGTTGATGGGAGTTTAGAGAGTTTTCACAATTTATACTGTTTTTCTTTGAATCAAGTCGATTATTACCCTAGCTTTGTCGTTACTCGCTTCAAAAAATCGCTTATGACCTCTAGGAAAAAAAGAACGAATAAAGAAAAGAAACGAGGGAAACGTCCCAGTATTTGTACATTTGTTGTGGCAGGCATTTGCTCGTTTGCCGTTCATTTGGATATACGCTCTCCTCCAGTACCACTCAAAATTTGGAATCCCGATGTTTGATTATTCTAGCAAGCTTTCTACTAATAATAATCATGCATATATATCTTCTTCTACAATACTTTTTTATGATTTTATACATGATTTTTAGAAAAAAAAAAATAAAGTTTTTATAGAATGTTTCCTATCAGCTTAAGCTGGCCTATACCCATAATGATTGGTCTGTCATCTTAATGTCTACTTATATATTTTGATGTTGAACCTACAGATTGCAATTTTCGGGATATTTGGACGAATACTTTATAAAGGGGACAGCGCCGAAACATTGTTAGTACTATTATTCATTTCACAAAAGTTTATATGAAATAAAATCCAAATTTTTATTATTTCTTAGCAAAGGTCTTTGAAGAATAGTGATTTTCCACGAGCAAACATGGAGAATTTGGATATGATGGGATTGTTTTCTTAAGTACTCTCTATATAAAAACTTTTATATAGCATAAGCTTTTTTATGATAACATGATGTAAATAACAGCATTGTATAATGAAAGTTTTTACATAAAAAATACAGATTTCGGTATACAAATCTATCGTGATAAGTTTGGACCATTTTCAGGCTATTTTTCGAATACCTTTTTATGTAGGTGTCCTCATGGGAATTGAGTAATTCCACGTTATTCTGAGCATTAGCGGCCAATAAGCATATGTTTCAGCCAAACAAGAGTAAAACCGGGCTTGGTCTATTTTTCTGTTCTTTCGGTATTCGCACGTTTAATCATAAATGGAGAGATTTCAGAAAATATAACAGAGTTATGAGCTAAACCTGGGTGGGTCGATGATAATTTTGATTATATATATCATAGAGTATAGAGTAATGGTGTAAATGGAAAATTTTAGAAGCTAAAGCAAAATACAGAAAAGAGTGTATAAAAAATAGAAGAAAAAAAATTCCTACATTTTTTTGCAATTTTGCAGAACATAAGCAAAGAAGATTATTTATTATCAAGAGTGATCAATTTATTCGCTAATCAATTTAATAGATTGTTGCGTAAGAGATTACTAATGTTAGATTAGAATGTTATTCCGACAGATTTGATAAAATATGAAAACTAGCCGTTTGTCTGGAAACAAAATTGTTCAAATAGAGAGACTAAATACAGATTTATTATTTTTACCTGTCCGCGTTACGTATTGGTAACTCGCTTGTAAAATATTTCGTAAGCAGAATATTTGCGGGAAGCAAAGTTAACCTAATCACGAGAGTTGAATCGTAACCTTTGGGCGGATACGACCGGCAGACGGCTTGAAACGTTGTGAATATAAGTTGCCGTAGATAATAGTTAATTTGTAAATATATTCCTTAAAAGTATCCTAAAAAGAATGTTTCAGGGATGTGAGCTTAATCTCAGAAACAACAAGAGGGCATTTTGCGTAACAGTGTTTTATACCTAACTTATGTGAATCAAGTTATGAAGCTAATCGATGTGGAGTGCTTAGCAGCCAGCTTTGCTGGTGTACAAAGTTTTAATTTGCTAAATATCGCAGATCAACTACGATCACCGCAGGTTCATCACTAAAGTTATATTCATATTTATCGATAATAGTTCGTTATCGCATATGTATTGCTTATCGTTTATTCGTCTGCTATAAATTGTATCTATGAGGGCGCTGATTATGTGTGATGGAAACCCATTTGATTGAGAGCTATATGTGGCTTTTGTCATTTGAAATTTATTTGGAAAAAATGATGAGAAAGTAAGTGGAAAATTTGACATTTGTTTGTTTACAACGATACAATAAATAACAAAGCCACACAAACGTAAATAATAGCTAAACTATGTAAAATATGTGATAAAATGAATTAAATGAGATATTATTATTATTAACAAATTCTAAGACTAAAGTTTTGAAATCACTAACATCTAATGCTCTCCGATTTTATTAAAAACTTGTTGAGACTAATGCCTACTCTTGCCACTCAGCCTTATTTAAGTGAAATAATTTCGTATAACTCATATAATTTCATATTTTCATTTCTTAGGAAAACTTGGAATTGTGGAGTTGAACTTTCAATTTTAATACGTATCATTTTATTTTTATTTTATATAATATATTAATACACTAACATGTGAGTTTACCTAAAAGCAATGTACTATATTTTAAAATTGATTGCAAATCAATCCCATTTTTGTAATAATAGTCACTTTTGTAATTTTCACAACTCAGCTTGTTGCGGATTTATTGCTTATATCGTTTATTTGAATACAATTGAATTTGACAGTGCAGAAAATATGTTTGTTCTTATTTCCTTACTTATTCGCATTCACTGGGAGGCGTCTACCGAAACATGGACACTGGCCCCAAAATTTGCCCATAAATTGTCTTAATCCAAAAAATCGCAAGTTAGTTCACTGCCGTAATTTTCACGTCTTCTCAAGCCTTAGGAATCAAATGTTTGTATGTGTATGCGCAAAGAAATGTATACACATGTAGACCAACTCAACAACATTCCGTTCCTCCTATGCTATGATACACAATTGATTACAAGCTTTGCAAATTGTAAGTATTAATTAGCCAAATGGATTAAAGCGTTAAAAAATAAATCAATTTGCTTAACTTTCACAAATTTAAAACTGTTCGTTTTGGTTGGTTTGGTTTGCAAGTGAACAACTTTGTTTGGAATTTATTTTATTTTCAATTTAGAGCTGTTTTCTTTTGTAAATGCAGCTCTAAATAACCAATATTAACTCAGATCGACCAATTCTAGCGCAAAGCGTCAGCGATTTTGCTTACGCCAAATTTGACAGTTTTGGGGGAGCGTTTCTCGTACCTCTTATGCTACACACATAGCATAGAAGGTCGAAACTCGAAAAAAAAACTAGTTAGCACCATACATAATCGTATATAAGCATTGCTAGTGGGACTAGGCCGCCTGTAGACGCTCTTCTCCACTTCGCCTAATAGAGTAGTTCGCTCGTTTTGGTAACAGTGAAGCAAAAGTTACGCAAAGGCTACTTTTCGTGAAAGCATATTGGAGGAATTCTTATATGCGGTGGTGTCTAAAAATAGGTATACGTGGTTCGGTAAGGTTTCTTTCTACGTCAATTTACGCCATGAATAACAATAAAATAAATATAAAAAATATAATTTAATAATAAAAATTCGTTGGAACGGTTATATGGCGGAGCGATCGAAAAACCGAAATACATTTTTCATACCAAATTAGAATGTCTTAATAGTATTAGAGCGGGAGTTCTGTCAACAAAGTTTGATAGTGCAACTTTCTTCCACATAACTTTTCAAAATGAGGCGTGATGTGGGCAGTGGTCGAAAAAGAGGACCGATTCAAACCATTGTCCTTGAATCAATAGTATCTTAAAAGTTACGACCTGTAGCTAGAACACAAATTGACAGGAACAGACATCAGACGGACAGGCGGACAGATAGGCTTATCTCGATTCAGAAAATTATTCTGATTTAAAAAATGATTGTGAATCGATCGTAATATTAAAACGTGAATTTATCATAAGCCCTTCTACATACGTCCGCATAAAGTTAATATACCCGCTACTACAACTAGTGTAGTATATAAATTGGCCAGTATGCTAAGCATTATTAAACTGACACTATACCGCAGGAGTCTTGTCTTTGTTCCCGTATCAAAAAGAACGGTGATTTTAATTCTTTGAAAAATTTGTTATTTAATAATTAATCGGCTTAATAAACTATGCGAATTTTTACGTATAAGGTACGTACTCACTGGAGTTTCATTCCGATGAAATAGCTTATAGGGAGACTTCACAATTTACATGGAAACATTGGGCGGGGTCAATTTCATCGAGGACAACTTTCAACTACAGGTTTTACGAAGATTCGGTATCTTATTCAGATGTATGTAAAGGGTTAAGGGAAATAAAGGAATAAAGTTCCCTTTACAATCTTTAATACAAATTGTAATATAACCTAATATAATATAATAATAATCGAATATATTTTTTAAAAATTTGTGGCTCCAATGGGTTGGATTTCTTTTCGCATAAATTTCTGTTTGCTATTCCGACACTCAACATAAATTTCTGCGCGATCAGTTTAAAAGGTAAGCAAAGAAAAAACAAGCAAGAGATTTTTCGGGCAAATTCCTCGACACGTACAAAAAGGTGCTATATAGTGTAATTCTTCACTTGTTTACGTGAGAATATACGCAAAATTAGTTTGACCACCGCAGGGTGGGTTATTTCACACCTAGTTACGTTATTACTTTTATAATTAATGATTGAACGATTGAACACTAGAAAGTTCAAGCATGAAGAATAAACAAAAACACTATAGATGGCCACCGCCTAGCGTTAAATATTTTACATCGCCTTTCAGTTATATACCAAACTGTAAAAAATTGTTGCCTTCGGATTGAAAACAGAAAACATGGCGAACAGAAGGACAGGCAAGCTTGGGTCGATTTATAAGCGGTTATAAATCGCTCGGTGTGATAAAACATGGGTAAATCATCAGCCTTGTAAATACAATTGAAGAAAATTTATATGATACAAAATATATGTTATAAAACAAAGCAAGGCCATTAGAGATTTTTGTTACGTCGTGAAGGGGTCAAATGTAGTATTCTTCCTTTTTTTCAGTATTTTTCGAACCATCGTCATCGTAAAATTCGGTAATACAAATCAGATGACTTATAAGTTACACACATCCCCAATCAGCTCACGATTCGGTGTAGCCTCATATGTCTGGGTAATTTATATACATTTTTTATTGTCGCATTTGTTGCCTTTAGACATGTGCGCCTGATCATTTGTCTAAAATTTTCCCGCCAAATTTGGTACTGACACTCTTCAATTGCTACAAGTTCTTACTAAATAAAGAGCTCTGCGTGAATGTGTAGTCTTAGTCCGCACAAAGTACCCTAAACGGTATATATAAAAGATTTGAAGTATGTACCACATATCGCATAGAAAGTCCTATATATAGTATCGACATATCGATTAAATGAACTTACACTTAATATTACAGGCCAACGTCATACACCAGCTAGTGGCGAATGAAAATGGAAAGAAATAAAAAAGAAGCAATAGAAGAATCCATGCCGTGACCAGCGTTCGCCTACTCAATCACCATCAATGGTATGTGTTGCGTACTACTATTAACGCCTTATGTAAAACTTAGTTTATAAGTAATCTTAGGAGTTTTGAATTTGTTCTGTCAGCTTTCCTCTCAAATCAGTTAATCTTTTTTTCGTTGATTATAAATTCATATCTATTAATGTATAAAAATATAAAAATTCGCTTAATAATAAAAATAAAAAGAATTTTTATTGATTGTAAAAGTGCTGTAGTACGTGTGCCCATTGAGCTACAGTCGGCCATCCCTTTTGTATCTACTTTCAGCCATTAACTCTATCTACTTCAGCCCTAACAAATTTCAGTTGCGATACTCCCTTGGCTTTAGTATAGATTAATTATATGCTATATATATGTACTCTTCTTAGCTAAAATTCTACTCAACAAAACTTATCATAACCAAGGCATCATTATTTCCCAGCTATTGTGTTTTAATGGGTGCCTAATACACTGGAACTACAAGTGACTTGTTAGTCGTATTCATTCCAATTTCATTGGCAATTTAGAAGAATAGCGCTGCTCTTCATTCCATTTTCAATACCACGTTACTTGATTGCGTTGAACACCGCACTTATATTCAATGAAAGGCCCAATAAAGAGTTGCAGTGATGTGAAATGACATTCGATAAGATGACGTATGTAGTTATTAATGATTGCAGCATATTGTCAAACGAGGCACGTATCATGTTCAAAGAAACGGCAAGAGTTACCAATCTATCGATGCAGCATTCCCTATGTTAAGCCAAACAAGCGCGTTTTTTATGAGCCTGTCAAGTTCATTAATTCGGACAACCCTAGTTTAGCAGCCTTTTTAACATTATTGTTGTCAATATTAATGGTGTCATTGCTTTTCACTCTAACGCCGCTGTTGATGTTGACCAAATTTGTTGGTAATAAAAACCGAAACTTTGCTGATATAACATGCTCAAAATGGCTAACGATATTTTTGTTATTTATGTAATTCACCATCCGTTAAATCGCTGATTTGTGTAATGAAACAGCATCCATATCCATGCAGATTATTTTGACCGCTGTATACTGCACAAACACTTTTCTACAACTGCAAATAAGCTTTAAGCTGAAGTTATTGTGCTTTCTAATCTGCTCTCGCTATTCACCTATGAGCATTTTAAATTCTTATTTAGGTACCGGTATGAGTGCAGTCCAGTATGTTCCTCTCAGACGGCTTGGCATCGGTAGTTCACCTATAAAAAGCAGAAAGTGCTAAGCTGCGAAAAAGTATTTTTTATCACAGAATGTAACTGTAAAATAAATAATTTCAAATGTAACGTATTTTTTACTTCTTCGTATCACCAGCCTTCAAACAATATTATGTGAGATAATTTGAGTCATAAGAGTTTTTATATTTATTGCTAAGAGTTTTTATATTTATTGCTAATTTACGACGTATTTCACTGGGCGTTACGAACGCTAACCACGTCACGCTTTCGCAGTTAAAAAGGAACATAATACAATATTGAAAAATCGGTTAAGTACTTCGAGTGGGTTCCCTTCGCATTCGAACTTTTTTACACATACAGAATGTCTCTGACATAAAACAATTATTTATCCTCTGCCAGCGATAACTCGCAGTTTTAATGCTTGCTTGTGTTTCGTTATGGCGCAATTTTAATGAAAAACGATCATGAATAAAACTCACACCCACTCATACTCACACTTACTTGTACTTATGAGAAAAGGTGAGTATTTAAGTGCTCAAAACATATTTATAACTAGAATGTTGTGAAGGCAAAACAACGGTTAACGAATTAACTAATTCTTCATTAGTTCTGAGTTTCATAATTTAACTAATAACGGCCAATTAACGGCTGACTACTATACCTCTCTCCTAATAGGCCCCAATTTCAATTCCCTCCAATACTGTTAGGAATATTATAGGATTCTACTTTCGAATTTCTCCAACGTCCAATATATGTCCGTTGGCTGCAGTTACTATCGTAAAAATTGTACTTTTCGGCGCATAAGGAAAGCATCGATTTCTGCCATTTATTCGCTCGCCTGACAAGACATGTGTCGCTGTCCTTTCCAGTGTTAAACAACAGACGAGACAAACTTCAAAAATGCTCTTTCCACCTAATCCAAATTATATATTTTTCGCACCAAAAGGAAAAGACAAATTAAAGCCATCTTATCCACGTGTCAAGCAGTAAACGCTATATTCTAGCAATGCGGTATTGCCAGTAATAATGCTAGCAGTCATATTTACAGGTACCTGCTTTTACATACGTTTGTTAGTGCGATATCCATCAGCAACTTAAGCTCATTAAAGGGACAAATTTCAATTTATAGGCGCAATGTCAATTTATAGGTGCGTCTTTAAATATATTCGTATATGATATGGAAATTAGTTTCCACATGTAAATATCGTAAACTTTGTCCATATTCTGTCGGCTCGTTTTGAAACCTCTGATAGGAAACATACATGAAATCTTTCTTTGTGATGTTTTGTTTTATATTCCTAATCTTCTTGTACTAATTAAAAACTCAAGGCATAAGTGGGAAATTGATTGCTTTTTAATATTGTCTGCGCGGGTGTTCACGAATCTGAGTCGTTAATTCCGCCAGATAATTTTCGCTTTTTTTTCCCTTTGTCGAAGCTTTATCTTCCGATTTTTATCGCAGATCTGAACAGAATCTCGGAAGTAAATTGACGTGAAGGTGACTTTATTCATTCCTGTAAGTATATCACATCACGATGAATATGGAACAATAGTTCAAACTTCTTAATTGGCCGCTTAGACTAAATAACGGAGCTTATCAGACGTCCTTGAAAAATAGTTATACGAAGCTGCATATCGTAATTTCTCAATCCGAGACCTTAATTTGAGTACTATATCGTTCAGTTCTCTTTACTACTAGCCATAGTTACGACTTTCGATGAATAGAATTTTACACACTATTCAAATATATTATTCAGGCCTAGAATTGTGTTCCATTCCAATTAGAACCCTTAGCCCATTGTGAAATGCGGTCGTCGAGAGCTCAATTGAGTAAAGTAATAAAAGGAAAAATCGCATCGGGATGCATAGGTACCAAACTCAATGCCATAATTTTGCCCCACGTTAAAAACCCTTAAGATTAACTTTAATATTATTGAAATGCCCACAATATTTCTATTGTAAAGATCGCTGACGTAATTGCGAAACGTAAAATGGACCAACTTGTTGTAAAGTTCTCATAGCAGATGAGTAGTAGAGGTAAGACGACACTTCAAAAAACAACTAGCGAAGGTTTAGGCTTTAATATTTTTTAGTTTATTATACCAAATGTAAACAAAACGATTATGATGGTGAAAACGTCTTATTTGCTAATGACGTATGTTGAATGGTCTTTTGAAAAGGAAAAAAAATTCTGATAACTTGGAGTTAGTTTTGCAACGTAAAGCTGCCCTATTATTATTTTAGATTTCTATGCAATCCCTTTTTAAATTAAGTTCGTACCATTGAATTGTTATTTTTGAAATGGCATACGTTTTATACTCAGGAGATCCATTCACAAATTATTCACCGGAACTTGCGTACGTTTGAGGAAGCTTGGACAATTAAATCGACTTTCACAAATACTCTGCTTCTATACCCTTTTATCAGCAAGTTATCAGTACCTAACTTTCTGTTAATCGAGTTCTCCGCGAAATAATCTGGGAATTGGGAATTTCTGCGACAATCGCCAGCTGCATGAGCCAGGCAGTAATGAATGTGCATATAGATTTTTTATTCTTGGAAGTTGGTTGCTTAGAAGATCGGCTAGTTTTCAAGCTAATTCAAATAGTGAATTTAGAGAGCGGAGTCGGAAAGAATGTTATCATAGCCCAAAGTTTTGCAGTTGTTCCCGGCGATTCGTTTAACTTGTGCCCAAGTTCGTTTTTGAATCTTTATCCATATGTATTCAACTTGAAGTCCACTCCTTTAAAATTTTTTTTTAGTGATTTTTGTTCTTTTTTATTTACTTTATAGCTGACTCGTAACGTCAGCATGGTTGTGTCAAGGTGTGTGTCATAATAGACCCTAAAATAATGATATTGTAGCGGGTTGCCATTTCCTCACATTTTCACAAATCAATATGATCAGAGAAATATTTATTTTGTTAAAAAATATTTCATCTTCAGCTTTTGTTCGATTGCGTCCAAAGTGTTTTGTGTATAAAGCGTTTTCAAGTTTGGTAATTGTCTTCTTTCGTTCTTTTGAATTTTTCACATAGAAAGATATCACAAAGAGTCGAGCTGTTGCCACAGAGTTAAGTGTTATTAAGAGCTAATGAAAAGCATTGTCCTTTAGTTCTTCAGTTCAGATCAGTTTAAGGATAAACAAAAAAACTGCAAAGAATCCTGTCAAGTCTTGGAAGATTCAGCAATTTTATAGCAAATTTTACTTCCACGCATTTTATATTCCAAATTGATAATTGATCCAGGAACAGTAAGACACCTTCATTTCTTAAATGGCCTCATTTCATCCCCCTTTCTTAGAAGCTCTTCCAGGGTTCATAAATTCATTGTTGCAACAAGGCTTCGTTATTAAAGCTTTTTAAATGGTTAGTTACGCTTGCTTTGGGTTTGCAATTCAAACAAATGCGCCCCGCAGTCATTGATTTAATTCTTAAATACACTAAAAACGTCTTGTGGTCTTTACCGATATTTCTATATTTTTTTTTATCGCACTCACAACCTGTACGTTATCCTTTATTGTTCATTTTCCGAGTGGACGTTTTTTAACCTTCACAATGTTTCTTAAAGAAAAAGGCGTTTGCTTAGTTGAAGTAGTTGTCGATCGTCTCACAGCCTAAGAAATTGATGATTAGTAATAGTTGGACTTGTCCTTGCTTGTTGTCCTTGCGCGAACTGAATCGTTCTATAATCTTATTTAGAGTTTTTCTTGCTCAAAAGCCAACCTGGCGTAACAAGCTTCATCCAAAAGGTTAATGGGCACCAGTTGTAACTTTTTAGCCTCCTTGTTTTATTTTAAATTAAAGATTCTCACGTGCAATCTATTAGTGAATGCATAATCGACCTATATGCAGAAGCTATAAGGTTTCCATCCACAAATCTAACAAAATCAAGAAAATTATAACCGGCCGAATCCTTTACACAATCGCCTTTATCTTAAATATATTATGATATTTAATGGGGATTGTTCCCACTCCCGCAGGTACTATGTCATCACCTTCTATTTTCGTTTTACTTTATCTACGGAGTACGCAACTTTTGATTGTATAGTAGATGGGTGATGAGCAAAAAAAAATTTTTTTTTATTTTTGAAAATTTGAGCTTTTCTTTGTTTAGGTTGTACTGTACAGGTGTCATTTGACCGACTGAGGCCATTATCAATACCAACTGGCTTGCGAAACCATCCATTGGTTTTGCTAAATTTGAACACGATCTTATCATATCCGTGGCGAATTGAATGGTTAGTCGAAATAGGCGAACAAATTGCTTGCTACTTATCAAGAATATATTTAAACTATAGGTTGCAAATTTGTTCCTACAATTCTTAATGATGAAACAATAGTTCAGATTGGATGGGTATAATAAAAGGTGAATCCCCCTTAGGTCCTTTTAGCGGTTGCATATATGCCCACATTCCTAATTTACATGGAACTACGTATGACAAGAAGAAAAGTATGTTTGACTTCGGCAAAATATTTTAACATCTTTCACTGGCTAACGGCTGATCTTTGATGAGAATATGGTACGAAATCACTTCCACTTGCCGTATATATCGTCCTGTATAAATCATTTGTCGCAACTATTTAAAACCGTACTATTTTTACATATTGTTATGAAATTCGCCTTTCTAAGATACAGTCCGTATCACTGGATCGTGGATATTCTGTTCGAGAGAAATACACTTCAAAATTCTTTTATTTTATAATTATATTTCTTAAATGTAGGATTATTCATAATTCATTTTTGGCAACACTTTCGACTGCTCAACTCAAATATTCTTTTTCTACTACTACTCCCCCTTTCACAAATATTCATATGCATTTTTAAAAGCATACTACTATACCAAAATTCATGGCTTCGTTTCTAATCGCTGTCTGCTTTTCCGCTAATCGTTTTCATCGGCCTTCAGCTGCATGACGCGCCGCGAATGTGTATTTGGTTTTTTTCTCTCTTTAGGGAATTTATTATTTGGGAAAATTACTCAGCTGGAATTAATTAAATTTGGGATTTCCGTAACAATATAATGGCAGGAACGCCTAAGTAATTGAGTTAGGCCTACATAATGAAAGACGGTAAGGGTTTGACTGAAATCGTTTCTATTACGTAGTAGTATAAGTTCAATATTTCGTCCCAAGTGCTTCTCGAATTCCTGTATGCCAACACTGTGGCAACTTAATGGGAAGTATTTAAAATATGTACGTTTAGCGTTGCTTCATAATTGGAAGAAAAATGCATATACGAACCTGTTTGGGTTTAGGTGGAGATGATTATGAGAGACAGCTAAGTGAAGCGTGTAGAATCCATTTTAATTATTTGAATTTGTTGAATTTTTTGATTCAAAAAAATTGTCTACGATGCGATGCAATGCGCTGAAGAAACCATTTTGACCATTTTGCTTGTTTAGAAGCTGAAAGAACGGGGTCAGTCCATTCTGCCGTTTATTGTCGAACCCTAAGTTAACTAAAGATGTTCCAATGTACATGTTTTAAATTGATTTTGATACTATTCGGAAGATTTTACTCGAAGGAAGGAACGTTTTTGTTTTTTGTCGTGTTTACTCGGCTAAGTTGTCTCAAATTGCTTGGTGATCTTCCACTCTATTAACGATTGCTTGAGTAATAACACTTGTGGTTGACTAGTGTGCTATTCGTTTAAAACGATTTTACGACCACGTTTAATTTCCGCTGCACAATTTTTTATCACAATATACAAAAGATTATCGCTTATCGATACGCTCAAAAATTTCCTTCCTTTACACAGAAAAATACTCAATAAACAAAATATAACGTTATTCATGATCATAGTGTACTTCTTGGGTGATACAATCAGTTGAATGCTTTTCTAACATTTCGATACTTTTTTGTAGAGAAATTTGCGAACAGATGTACAGTGGCTGGAGAAGAATTCTTTGGGAATATTGTGGTTGAAGTAGAAACTCGAATCTCAAGATCGAAGTATTAACATGTTCATGTGGTCTGGTCTGTGAGTGAGCGCCGTGCCTATTTGAAAAACAACTTTCGCTTGCCTAAATTTTCATGCAAAACAGGGAATACTTTGCCATTTGATATTTTGAGAGAGTCGGTTATTTCTTGTAGCCTCACTTTTTCAAAAGTCGCTTTAAACCTTAAAGAATTTTTTAAAATTATTTTTTATTACCCACGCTTACGATTCTTAAAAATGTTTACTTATGAAAAATAATTACTATGAATATTAACAAAGGCGGCATCGCAGCCGGGTGATGGCATAACGCGACCGCATTATGCTTTTTATACATTATTTTGGTTAAATTTGCATTATCCGGTGCTATACAAAGAAACACACACATGCAAATCTCACCAAAAAAATATGGTATGGGAAGTATTACGTTAAACTCATGAATGACATTAAAGCCGAAATATTTGATGGGAAAATGAAAAAAGGCAAAAATAAAAAAAGTACTTTTTATTTTTAATGCGCAGCACATAAATATATCCCACGTATTAGGTGTACGTTAAAGTTTGTTCTCTATTTTGTTAAAATTCATATTTATTTAAAATATAGCTCTTACAAAATTTCTAGCTATCACAGTTTGCTACTTATCGGGTAGAAACTTGTTGGTTTCGCAAAGGAATTGTCATCGATTCTTCGCTCCATTTTAAGGCATTATGATATGCTGATATGCTGATATGCCGAACATAATTGCAGCGACTTGAACAAATGCTTATTAAAATGAGCAGAGTTCGTAGAATAAGTCGTAACCAAGAGAAGTTCTCACTCCCAGGTAGGCGGCATACGGGCGCTATCATTAAGCAAAATCTCTTTGCGATTTCCGCAAACAATCTTTTTCCTCAAGCACGTAGCAGTTTTATCGTGAAGCTCTCCCAGCAGACGACTCCTTTGAAATTCCACTAAGTGCACTTTCCAACTATTCGGTTTTGCAAAAGGTGTGAGAAGTTATCGTGGACGTAATAATTTAGCGAAGATGATTGTTCTTTTAATAGCAATTGCAGGAATGTAAGCAAATGTCACATGTTTAATTTTTGTGTTCTTCAGTTAGTTCCTTTCCTCTCTATATTTGTTATTGCATGCAACCGACCTCAAATTGTCCTGTTTGTCCGTAACCATACGTTAAAATTTTGGTATACACTCGGTGGCAGTTTGCAAATAGCTAGGATTTACAATGTACAAACAAAAATGGGCGGCAGTAATGAACGAGGTTAAGATGTTTTATAAAGCAACCATTTCCAAGGCAGATATATTTTTTCCGTACACCTAATATATATACGCGTATGTGCATAGAAAACTATAAGTGAGGATGAAATTTAATTGTAATAAATAATTAGATGTGTCACATCCGTTCGCCCATTTTAGTCGGGTGACACTTTATCATTCGCTGTATACTTTTAGGCGTATATTATATTTTTTGGATTATAAATGACATAAAAACACCACGTTATGCACTTAGATACGTACATAATTACGTTTTAGCTCAACGTGTTGCCGTAAAAACCATGAATAAATTAATGTGAAAATATTACAAAATACATCAAGTAAATATAACTCGTCGATGTAGTCGCAGTTGCAGTTGCTGCCATTGCTTTTGAGCTTTGTTAGATAAGTTATTATAAAAACATGAAATTTTCATTTAGATGAGTGAATTTTCGTTCAACATTTTGCATAAATTTGGGAAAAAAAGTTTACAATATTTCTAATTATGGTTTAGTGTGAATTTGAAAATTTTATATTACTTATCCACTAATGAAAATCATATATATTCTTGAGTTATCGCCTTCAATCAGTTAATTACATTTGCACGTTGGACGACAGTTACACACGTTACTAACGAGAAAGAAATTACATGCAACTCACATTAAAACTTCCGATAACGACAAAGTTCAAAAGCTTGTAACGTAAGGGAAGAATACCCGCCTACATTGAAAAATTAAGTCTCCACCACACTATTTATCAAAACTTGTAAATATAACATACTACGCAACTTATAGCGTACATCAAATCCCTGTTTTTTTTTTTGTACGCTAAATTTAGTTTTTATTACAACTACTATTTCGCGGGTCCTATGCCATATTATGCAATGTTATTGCACTCAAACATTGTTGACATCTATTTCTTACAATTTGTCTCCAGCACAGATATAACCATTGCATCCCTTTACGTCCTTTCTGAGGAGAAAAAGTTTTTAATTTCCGGTTCATTGCCCAGGTAATTTCATTCATTGTAATTCGACTCTTTCTCAGGCTGCACTACAACTTAAAAGTGTGTCTAACAAACAACCCAAACTTTCAATTTCCTCTCAAAACTAACGAGACGAAATGTTATAGCGAAGTCATGTATTTCCTCTTATACCGTAGACAAATTAACTAATCTTTTTTTAGGTTCAAAACTTTGGCCAGCTATATTGCTCTATTTGCTATATTTTTTGCGACTGCTGCAGTGATGTTCCTCCTTAACTACTTCCTACTCTTACCCCTAACTGTGTATATCGTCACTTTTCTGCAATGTTGTTTTTTTACAATTAGAAGAACGTGAATTCATGCTGGATTGATAGGCCGAATGCAAGTTTTGTTGAACAATTACATGTGTTGGCTGGTTAAGGGCACGTGTTCGGCAGTAGCATCGAAAAGAAAGAAGATAAATTTCGAACATGCTTGGGGAAATAATCCCAGATGAAGCGCGTAAATGAGGCGGCCTTGTGCAAACATCACCACACGGCGGACGGCGGACTGCTCGCTTTCGAATAAGCCTTTATAGTGATGTAGTAGTAGGGGAGACGTTTTGCAACCTAACAGTAAGAGGTAATTTTTTGGTGAGCAAATTTCACGAAGGTACGGTAATGTTTAATAAGTATCGACGATATGAATAATATGGCTCTTAGAATCGCTTCTCACTACACATTTTGGCTAGCCGAAGTTGTTTCCAACATTATATTTATTTAAAAGAGAAAAAAAAACGTTTTCATTTTTGGTCAGATGGCGATTTATCTCCGTTGTTTGTGGTTCTCACAAGAAATATGGGATTTGCATGTAGCTGCGGTGCATCCATGCTGTTTACCTTCCAAATTGCTACTGAGAGAATGTCTTCACGTTACAACATTTTTTTTTTAATGTGCCTAATCACTTACGAAATACCTCCCCTTCGTATAACCCGGTGACGATCAGAAAGAAATGAGGAAAGAGAAAAAGAAAGGTAGGTGGTGGATGTGTACATATGTGTCCCTTTATCGATTAAGCGCTCACTATAGCTAGTACTAAAATAAACTTTACCTGAGATTTGAATCCGTGAACATTGAGTTTGTGGCCACAATTCTTATGTACTCGGCCGCTCCCTAATCTTTTTTAGATGTGAAATTAGATAAAAGTTAGAAGGCATGAACAATTTTGGCTTTGCCCCCAATCACTAATTGTAGCAGCAAAACTTATCTTGTTTAGTTTGCATAACTTTTGGTATTCCGATGCAATACTTTTGTTGTAAGAGAAGATTTTTAAATTATGGAAAGCGCGAAGAAAAAACCCTTGTGATTATTGGCGTCTCTGTAAAGTTGCTTACAATAAACTTGCAAGCCTGCATGGCCTTTAGTCAAACACCACATTTCCAAAACAACGAGAAAAAGTAACCTACGAACATACGAAATTAAATTTCGTGGCGATTTGATTACACATTTTTAGAAAAATATGGAAGAAATTTTTTTAATACACGAAACATGGTTAAATTAATTGTAATAGTCTGAACTTGATCATCTCTTTGCATTCTCCTTGTAAATAAGTCGTTTAATTGTTCTCTCAAATATTATTTTTGCACGTTTTCATAAGCTTTTTCATTAATTATATTACCGACGGTAGCAACATATATTTTATGCGATGCACAGCGCATTCATTGCCATTTGATATGTATTTCAAGCATTGGTACGTACTGGTAATGTATATATATATATATATATATTATATGATTTTCCCTCATATTTTGATTCAATAAGTCACGAATCTTTTCTAATAAGTTTTTCCGCAAATCTAGACATGAATAGAAAAGCAAGCTGCAGATTAAAATCTCAGTCATTTCGCTTTTCACTATTAGTCTTTAGCTCAATTGCATGACAGCGCACGAAATTCAAATACCATATATTTAAATATTGGTACAGACCTACGTGAAAACTAATCTTAAGACAAAAGAATTGAGTGAAGAACTTTGAGCCAGTAGAGCGTGCGGTTTAGTTAATTAACACAAGTGCCTTTTTTTTTAATCCTTTGGCGTAGAAATTAATTGACTAACATTAGCGCACAGATATTTTGAATTTTAAATGAAAATTTCAAAGGTGCGGTCGTAAACAGTAGTTAGTGCAGGTAGGCAATAATTAGGAACTAAAAAAGTTTCGAAGAGGTTCGAATTCCATTGTGTCGAGCGGGATGGTTTATTCGACAATTTTCGAACGGCTGATGAGACTTGAGCTTATTACGAAGCGTAACAGATCCGAAATTCAGCTTCCGATTAGCGGCTTCCTAGGCAATCGCAATCGAAAGTGGAGCGATCACTTAAATTCCAAAAATTCCGACTTGTTTTTTAGTAGCTTTGACTTATTGGAAATGTGTATAATTTTTTATTTTTTTTAAACTTTTTTTTACTTGCCAGGAAGACTATAAGTTAAAGACCATGCTAAAAAAAAATTCCCTAATAAACAAACATAGAATTTCATAAACAACGAGTGCCATACGAACTCGTTGTAAACACTTCTCACCAATCTCACATTGCACCCTTCCGTAAACACTTCTCACCGATTTCATATTGAACCCTGCTGTAAACATTATTCTATTTTCGATAAAAGTGCTGACTGTAGATTATTAGATAATCCAAGGTTTCCTAAGCAAGGAGCTAAGTTGTTCAAATTCAACCTGTTCATTTTCAGACATCGATAATAACACCATCTTGAAGTTGCTCAAATAAAATAAGGATTTGTTAAATAAAATAAAAATTAATAATTGTGTTTTAATTAAAAGGATAAACTTAATAAATGAAAAACTTATTTAGTTTATATATTATCGAATCATTTAAGCGAAGTAATAAGAAATTTACTTTATTAGTTCTTTTAGACGCACTTTCAATATCCATCATCCTCAGTAAACGTATAAATGGTAGCTTTTTTAGCCAGCATTCGTATATTTTTCAGGTAAATTAGTGATTGCAAGCTAGTTTATATATTTTTATTCCTTAGCAATGGTTTCTGCGAATGAAACTTCCAATCCGTCAAATCACTCGTGGGCAATCCCTCAAAAAGTTAGCTTTAAGCTATTTAATTAAAGAAATAATACAGAAAAACGTTCACCTTCACGCTTATAAGTCCTCGAGCAAAGACCTGAATGTTCAAAAGTTGTCTTCAACAAGATTGGGCTAACAAAGTCTTAATTTCATTTCCAACGCAGATATTGAATTGTGCAATAGTACGGAAAGGATTCGCAAGCAGTTTTCCTTTCGAAACACCTAAAAGAAAGAAAGAAAGATTGCGCAATATTATTTAGTTACTTCTGGTGGGTTTGAAACTCTGTCGCGGCATTTTTTATTGCAATCCAAGCCCAATGGCATTGAATTTAGTTATTTTCTGTCAAAAAAAGATCTATTAACACACATAAACTTCACCATGCAAGCATACGCCTCGCTAATAAAAGTGAAGACAGGGATTGTGTCGTTCGCGCATACATACAAACGTAATAAGTTTCACATGATTCGATTATTGTGGTGGCAAAATCAGACGGATAAATTGAATTGAAATCTGGAGAAGATATTTTGATTACTTCCAAACCAAGGATTTTGCATTTATCTCCCTTCACATCAGCTATATTTATTATATTGAAATCGTACTACATTGGCTTATTCCACAATGGAAGATGGCATAGTTTCGTATCAATTTTGTAGGGGAAAAATTTCACCACGCAAAATTTGGAGCAAGACATCACTGATTACAGTTGAAAAGCAGAAGATAAAATTTTTACGAATTACTTTTCCAGGGATGCATTCGTGACAGATTTAATATATTTATGTACATATTTTTAAAGCTGTGGGAATCGCATTGCAACTGCAAACATATGGTTAGACGAGATTAATAAAGAGCACAAATATTTTATAAATTTTTTAACATACAAGTGTAAGTACATGAAGTTACAAGCCATTCCAAATTGTACGGTGTTAGAAATTACAGCGACGATCTTGTGCCAAAAATATACGTATTCACGTATTCGTATACGTATACGTATTCATCTTCCCTTGACAAATTTAATGTCAACTTATATAGCATTTCTTTAATCGTTTCGTTCTTTAACGTGCTTTGTTTTTTGTTGTCCTTAGAAAAAAAAAAAAAAAAGACTTTCGAAAGCGGTTGATTTGAATTATTCTTGAATTCTGGTTATAAATGTGGTCGGTGCCTGTAAAACGGTTGATGCTAATAGTGGCGTAAAAAACGTATGGATGAGTGTGTGCTGGATAAATATAAATCCACACTGCATTGCAACTGTATGAATTTATACACACACACGCACATGTGTTCATAAAGAATGCTTCTTGTTCGCTCTGTATGGTATATGGTTATGTAGATGTATGAGTAACGAGTGGGCCGTTGCAAAATTCTTCTGATCATTACACCCACCACTCTTTCTCACGAGTTTTGTCACTTTCACATCAACAATTTAATGCTTTACCAGTAATTGTAACTATAAAACTTACGCATAAAATACTTTTCCGCCTCTGCTCGACTTCACTTTTATTCTGGCCTTTTACTTACTTCTCGCCATTGACGTTTTCATTTATTCTTGTTACTCGAATTTCTTTTTGTTTTAAATTTTTGTGCGTACATTTATGTATATGTGTGTGCGGTAATGTACAGTTTGTTGTCGTTTCTGTGGTTTTTACTTAGTTTCGTATGCACAATGGCAGGCATTGTTGTTGTTATTTTTGTATCTCCGGAGGCAAATACGGCACAACTAAATGGAAAAAGTTTTCACTTTGTCGAGGTTTTCTGGTAAGAGTATGTTTACAAAGCATATATGCGAATGTGTGCGTGCATGCGCGGCTCTGTCCGTATATATATACGCCTCTCCTACTGTCTCTCGCTCTCTCCTTGTGTGAGTGTGTGCTTGCACGTGCGAGTGGGTGCGTATACTTTCTCAAGTGCCATTTTAAACTGGAGACAAATAATGCACACAAAAGAGAAACAGAGAAAGAGTCAAACTTATGACTACGAAAAAACTATGCAAATACATAATGTACTGCTCGTGCTGTTATGTTATTATGCTTTTTTCCTTTGTTTTTCTTCTGCGCTTATACGAGCCTACATTGATGCGTTAAAAAACAGGACAAACAATATCGTGTTGCAAGCACACAAGGCCCGCATATAGACACATGCATTTGAATTCATGGTTTAGCCAAATGCTTAAATAACGTAGAGAGAAAGAGAAAAAATAAAAATAAATAAATAAATGGAAAACTTGAAAACGTATAACAAAAATGTATAATGCGTTTGAAAATAATGGTAAAATAAAGTTTTGCATGAATTTTGAATATATGCCCTCCCTCCCTCCCCTTTGGCCCTAAAAAATCAATAACATACGCATAGCTTTGTGTGCATATATAGAAAGTAATTTAAAGTTTTCCACAATAATTCATTTTTCATAATCTCAAGATAGTTAAATTATATTTAATGCCATGATATCGGAAATGCAATATTATGACAATAAGAGAAATTAATAATCGACATGGGGGCAACATGTGCATAAAGTAGTTAAGTAACAAATATTGTTATTGTATTGCATTGTGGGAGACTTAACTTAAATCTAAACAGCACTACGTAGAGTCGAGCAAGAATGCAATGATTCTTTCCAATTTTTTTTCAGTTTTGATTGAACGTGCGTCCGCGCTTATGGTTCGAGTTACTTCTAAAACTACGGGTAATGATTAACGCAAGAGTTGCAATTATCTTGATGCCCTAGCTAGACAGTTAAACGCTCTCGAAAAAAATTTGTAGTATCTGTTGTGGCTACGTTGCCTTTTTTTTTTATTATAAAAAATTACAAAATTCATCGAAAATCTTGTTCTTTCTGAGTTTCCAACCGGCAGTTGGCTACTGTGTTACCAATAAAGCAGCTATTAGCGGTACATGAAATTGGAGCTTTACCATGCAAAAACACTGACAATCGGTCAGCGATTGAAAGCAGGAAATAACATCTTGCAAGTACTGGTTCCAGTTCAGTACAGTTTCCTTTTCGTGGACGCGTTTTTTGCAATAGGATGTCGAACATCCGTTTGTGCAAAAATTAAAAGACAACGACTCTTGGCGTGGTAGCGTTTCTTAGTAGTCATGTCCATTACTTGAAGCTACTTAAGGCGCATCAGACACAAACAGTCGTGCCATGAATATGTGACCTTACTTTGGACGTTAACAGTTCGCCTAAACCGACGAATGGCCAATAAAGCATTCATTTTTCATTACCTGCCATGTTTTTGCATCGAATCGGACAGCGAAGGTAATGACCTCTGCAAACTGTGCTTCTTTGCTATAGTATTCGATTTACTCAAAGCCCCCAAGTGAACACTCGACGACAATGAGATACATTGAAAAGCCACGTGTAACGGTGACGCTAGTAACGTCCTCTGCTGTCAATTCTTTAATGACTCTTATAGGCCCTTTATATTCAGTTCAGCTTCACGGACAATATTATAGCTAAACATTGTGCGATTGTGTTTTCAGAAATACGCATACATAGATTTTTTTAAGCTTATTTTATTTTAACATTTACAACAAAAGCAGTTTTCACCAGATTAAAGGCCATTTTCAAAAACGCAAAACTCGTCGATCTTTTTACGGCATAACAAAAATCAAGCTCCAAGTTTTTATCTTATAATTATCTGCTTTAACAAGTTCACGAAGGAACCGACTTCAGACGTCAAATTCGCTAACATTTTACCGCCAGTTTGCGATACCGATTTCATAGCTTTACAAACTAGCCAATGAATTCGATCCATCTTCAGATTGCTAGTGTCTAAACGCAGAAGTTCACGCAAATTCCTGTATTAAATTCGTCGGCTATGTCTTTTCATGTTTTTATTCTTTCGCAAAGTCTTAAAAAAATAATTTTCATTTTAATGGCGTCTATTAAACATAAAATTGACAATGAATTGCTTTTAAATTTTATCATAGCAGACAAATGCCATTAAGGAAATTTATTAAAAGAAAAAAGAAGAGAAGAGAAGAGAAGAGAAACGATTCGTTTGTCTCTTCTTCTTTCTAAAATAATTACGTTAAGAATTGAAACTGTTAAGCAGGCGACATTGTTATTTTTGGGGTTCAATGTAAGAACAACGGAGAAGGAAATTTGTCATTTAAATTAATTTAAGCTGAAATTTTTGGAACAATTTAACAAGTTCTGCCAAATGGAAAATGTGCACAAAAGTAAAAGAAAAGAAGACATATATTAGATAAAATCGATTTTCAATAAAATTTCCACTTGTTTATTTATGTATAGACAGAATTTAGCTAAATTAAGAAAGTTTTAAAATTAAAGGCTCAAGCCTAGCGATTATTTTTAAAGATTGAAATAAAAGATACGAATTTTGAAGTTACACAAATTTATACATCAATAGGTAAACCGAGTAAGAATAAGTAAGTAAGTAAGGCGGGCAGGCCCGATCATGACATACCCTACACAACGTTGTCTAACACAATCCTTATTTTTATTATAGAACACAAAAACTACAAATTGTTTAAATGCAAATTTTCAACGAGCGTAGCTTTGGGGAAGTGGGCCCAAAACGCAACCCAAACTAGTACAAGTCTAATCCTCACATAGGGTAGGATCTAAAAATAGGCGTAGACGGTCCAAATTTTGTAGAGTTCATCTCTGCATGAAATTACCTGTACTATTACGGGTCAATTTCCAACACCAATTGTTAATACTTAGAATTTTCTGGTCTTTAAAAAATAGGCCGAGATTGTCCAAATTTGACATAGTTCACTTTTTTATGTTAAATTACTATTATGAAGCATTGAAAATTATACCTTTCAATTTCGCTATATGCGAGGGGGTTCTAAATTTGCCCCAGCCAGTGCAAAGTTTTCATATTAGCTTACAATGTCGAAATACTAGGTAGCCACTTTTGTCGACAAATTTTGGAACGTCTTTTCAGAATATGGCGTTTTATTATGAATGGTCGAAAAAGTGTACCGACCCGACACATTTTCAATAGAGCTCGTTTTTGGGCGAAAACACGTCACTGTACGAAAGTTCATGAAAATATCTCGAAAATTGCGATCTGTAGCTTGAACACCAATTTACATGGACGGACAGACGCTGACAGGCAAGCTTATATAAATTCAGATAATGATTTTGAATCGATCGGTATAATTGAAGGTGGGCTCACCTTAGGCTTTTCTGCACTTTACATACGACCGCACTAAGTTAATATATCCTATACCACGAGTTGCGTAGGGTATAAAAAGTAAGAAGAAAATCGAAAAAAGCGCGAAACATAAGTTGGGCGAGAAAGACTGACACAAACACATTAAGCCTTGGCAGCTGATCAACGCAACATTATTTATTATATTCACAGATAATAACGCTGTATTAAGAGATTATTTTGCACATAGGTATTTTCATCGTCAAAGGTTTTTTTTTCATTTATTTATTTATTTGTTTAGCTATTAGCGCCTATATAAGCAAAACATATAATAATATGTCTTTTATATATTAAATATATAATGTATTTATTTGCAACAGTAGTCGCTTGACTATACGATGTGGTCCAATGTTAAAACAAAGGCTAAAGGCTTTGTGGAACCGCTGCAATTGTGCAAATGAAGATGGGATGCTGAAATTTAGCAAATGTGATGCGTTAAGAATATGAGGATAAAAAATGGGAGTAATCTGCTTCTTTGGACACCCACAATGTAGAAGAACTTGAATATCGGAGAGAAACAGTGACCGTTCCGAAAAATTTGAATCAGTTGTTGATAAAACGTTGCTTTTTAACGACAACAAATTTCTATTCAAGCAAACCGAGCGCGATCGAGGCAGATGGTAGAGAAGCGCTTTGCTGACGTTAAACGCGAGAGTACAAACACCGATGCTGGTGAACGCTGATGAAAAAAAATGCACAAAATCATTTTGCAAGACCAAAAAGTGAAGTTTCCTGAGATAGCAGACAGCGACGTATGTCCTATTTTATGTAAACATTTGTCCATGAGAAAGCTCTGTTCGAGTGCTCACTTTTGACCGAAACAACGACGTGTTCATGATGCGGAGCATTGTCTGGTCCTGTTTAGTTGAAATAAAAAGCATTTTTTACGCGATATGTGGCAGTGAATAAAACATGGATTCGCCATTGCACTCCGAAGTCGAATCGGTATTCGGCCGAGCGGATACCAAGCGGCATAAGTCGGTCGGGAAGGTTAACACACTCATGTTTTGGGATACGCAATCATCGACTATTTTGAAATGAAACAAACGAATGGTGAATATTGCACAGCATTATTATATGATGATGATAGCTGATAATAACAATCCGATTCAATTTGCTGATACTGCTCTAAACTTAAGTATATGCACTAATCTAAAGTTAACATGGAAAATTCATTTCAGTTATGGCACTGCTAATACCTACATCAAGCTAGGCAGTCTATGGTTAACCCACAACTGCATCCCATCTGGAATAATTTTTCTTTTAACTAAAATTTAACTCCTCCCGACGCTTCTATTTGGGTGTAAACTATTTTCAAATTGTGAGGCAGTTATCCTGCGCAGACTAAACGTCGCTGTCAACAACGCTGTTCAATATACATACAGATTGAGGCGAAGGGATCATGTCGTAAAACGTGCTCCGGCAGAGAATACTGTTATTGTCATATAAAATTATTTACAACCAGTGTCTACGAAAAGTCAAGATTCGCGACCAGCAGAAAGAGGAAAATGAGACTCTGCAGCCTTTTATGCTATGCTCTACCATCGCATTTGCAAACGATTACCAGTGTGGCAAGGCTTAAATACTTACTAAAAAGACATCAGAATGTAACTAAGCGTTAAATCGTACTTTAGTTACGATTTCTTTGCGTTCTTCTTCTTTTCTCTTTACTAAAATAGCAATCTTATAAATCATAGGATAGTGATAATGATTTTACGCACTTATTCTTTAACTTATAATACTTGAGGCTTTTTGTGTAGATAGTAACTTAAATAAATAAGCCGATGATAGATTATATGTCTTGCAGTAACTCTAGCAAGACTAAAGCTTTATTTCTCAATGTGCCCCGTGCTGGGTCATTTAACCTGAATATACAAACGTCTGTAGATATCTTTTAGATTCAATGCAATGTCTTGAAGCAGCCCTGGAGGGCAAACTCAACTTTGACCATGATATGAGCAACGCTTCTGATAAAGTTTGCCTTACACTACGAAGACTGTACAATCTAAACCTATATTCGCATTTGTTTCTCATGAAGTCAGCTAACTATTATGTTAAAGTCTTTTTTGGGTGCACGATGTTAATTTAGATAGGCTTCAAAGTGTTGGTAGCCGTACAACACGTTTTGTTTTTAGGGACCACATCTTCTCCTTCGTTCATGCTTTCTTACAATTGTGCTTTTCCGGTTACTTGTCTACCTTTACGAAATCATTCAAACTCAATTCCGAGGCGGTTCCATTGGACGGCTGCACTTCTCTAGATCGAATAGAAATCCTTTCATATTTTCATACCACGTTTGTCTAACCCTTCCGGCTTCACTGTTCATGTCGCTAGATATCGGCAATCGTTACGGCTGAGTCTAAAATCCTTTGATCAGTCCTTGAGTACGTTTAGAAAAAAATTAATAAATCCGAATCATATACTACTTAATTCTTAATTTATAATTGGTCGCTCGTAGAAATTCATGATTGTTCTATAGTGATGATGGCTCTTTATTTACCTAATAACTGAAGAAAAACGGTCAATGATCTTACGAGCTGTTAGTTATTTTTAATTTATTTAGAATTTATTTGTAACTGGATATAAATTGCAATGAACGCTTCATTACTTCTGCACCGTACCTAAAGGTAGTGTTGACGAAAATATAAAAACAAACTCGATGTTTTTTGAGGAGCTGTTTCGCCTTCTTCGATATTGTGGTCGTGCACATAGACAGATCACGCCTACTGTTGTCCTTGTATTTCCAAGTCTTTATGCTAAGTTTCTTGTTCTTCTTATCTTCATCTTTGCGACTCTAGCAGTTCCGAAATTTCTTCTTCTTCTTATCTTCATTTTTGTAACTCTAGCATTTCCGAAACGCAGGCCGAAATGACCCATTATGGGAGAAATAGACATGCGTCGTCGGTATCTCAAAAACCAGACTAAGTAGAGAAAAACTAATAATGGATATTGAAAGATTTTTTCATAAAAATAACAGCCACTACAAAATATTGGAAATTTACATCTTCTTCTAATAACTTGTTGTTAAGCTCAACAGTTCGAATTGTCCAGACTGAGGACCTAGTTCCAAAACAGCCAGGTTACGTTCCTTTTAAATACGATGTTATTTTTTAATGTCATCCGTTTTTAAAATGTTATAGTAAATTAATTTTCTCTCCCCTTTCTAATGCTGCCAAATTTTTGATCACTACTTTAAGATTATTAAGATTGCAAGACTGCGTCAATATAAAGTACAAATAGTTGGACGCCTATGTTGAGAAATTTTGCATCCAAGTGTCAGTTTGTGGTTTATTTGTTATAATCAAAGTAGAAATTTGCAAAGCGCTATTTATTAATTTAAATAACAATCAACATCGTAGTGAAACAATAGTGTAAACAACAACAATATCGAAAACAACGATAACAGCAGCTAACGTACATATTAACACTTTATTCAACTATTCTAATTAAATGTACTAGTTGGCTTGGGTTCATGTTCATCAAAGCTCGGTAGTATATGATTCGGATTTATCCATACATCATATATCCATATGTATACATAATGAACAACCTCAATTTATATTTTATTTCTCTCTCCTACTCTTATTCTCTTTCGCTTTACAAATCGCAAAGTTTCCCATTCGTTCATTTATTCATTCATTCATTCATTCATTCATTTTTTCATTCACTCCCTTCATCACTTTACTTTGATGTTGACTTGTGCACATTATAACATTTTGCAGATATAAATATATATATATATATATAAATACATTTGTATACCCATATTTACATATATATATAAATATATATATATATATACATTTATGTGTGTGGCTGTGCACATACATACAAACATGCATCATACAACTGTACTTTTATAGAAATAGACCAACATGTTTTAAAATGGTGAAGTGAAATTAATTTTACTGGCAAAGTAGAACAACATTTATATATATCTATATGCATTTGTATATATATATATTTATATATATATGTATATATGTAGGTATATGTAAATATACATACACATATACATATATATAGATACATATATATATATATACATAGATAGATACATATATATATATGTATACACAAAATAAAGAAGAAAAAAATTATGTCGAAAAGAGTAATAAATAACAAAACACACACGATGCCATGCAAAAATTGAAGGAAAGAGTTAGGAAGAATTTATATGTGCACGCAGCACTGTTTGCATACCACAAAATTTATTTTCATTTAAGGGGGAAAAACCCTGTGAAGTGAAACTTTAATAACTCACATGTAGGTTTAAATAATTACTTTATTGAAGGTTTGCTGTCTTTAAAAGTGAACTTTAAAAACGGGTAGAATGGCATACAAGATAAGCGCTCGTCTTCATAATAGATATAAATAAAAAAATCTTTCTTTACCGAAAAATGTTAAGGTTGTGACGTTTTCTCATACGTTTGCAAATTAAAACATCATTAATGCTTCTTACTTTACTTATTCCGATCTAAATATAAATTTTAAATATAGTTTCGAATATTTATTCTGCTAGTTTTTGTGCACAATTATCTCAACTACTTTGAGTCGTGGTAGTGCGCTTTCGCATATCATTGCCAATGCTTCAAATTGTGTAATATTGGGAAATTTTTGACGGGATCGTGTCTAATGATTAAAGTCACACCTTCATTAATACTATATTCCTCGCACAATTGTTGTGTCGGTTACACATGTCCCAACATTCGCATATAGTTAAGCTGACGAATTAGGAGCGTTTCTGGATTTTCGAAGGAATCAAATGCATTCTCGGACAAGTCAATCAATTGCATGTAATTCATTCTGAATTGTTCCGTATCATAAACGTTGAGTTTCTTAGCTTATTTATGGACATTCACAACAAATTTAGTACACCCTGTGCCAGAAGTGCTGTAGGGCAGAAGATCGAGAAGATAAGAGAGCCCATGGAAATCGCCAATGGAATAAGAGTAACGACTGGCCTTGCATAATACATCTTATGACGATATAGTATTCAGACGTCGGTAATCATACGGTTACAGGATATTCGTATTTTATTTGCATTCTTTGGACCAAAGGTATAGTCTAATCCATTACATATTAGGTCAAGGGGTGCGAATAAAATAATGAAAATTTTTTGATATGGGGTCTGGTTGATGTTAGAGCAAATTAATGTTTGAAAGGTTATTTACCCTGCCTTGAAATCTGAAAGATGTCAAAAGAAACAGCGGAAGAAAATTTCTGTAACTGACAATGTGTATAGGTTTTTAGATATTCTGCGATAGGCATTGGTATTGTCTTCTGAAAATAAACAATTGTGTACAAGCTTTTTTATCGTACAGTCATGTAGTCATTACAAAAATAAAAATTTCCTTTAATAATATTTATTTCAATATTTCGTAAGTTTATGAAAAGTCAGACATACAATACATTTTTATTTATTTATTTTTTTTTTGCGCAATAAATAAAAATTAAAAACTGTTTTAATTTTTCCTAGATTTAGATAACATTACATATATGCATAACGTATGTAAGCAAATGCATGCAACTGCAAGTTGACATTTAATTTACTATTTGGTATTCATTTCATTTATATGCGAACGTTTTAATGCTGCTTCATGTTCTCCGATGGATAAGTGTGAGTATACAAGTATACAAGTATATGAACTCTTGGATAAGTTTGGCCATGTTTCCTGTAAGCTTTTGCTTTTTTATAAAAACCACCAAGAAACGAAAGCATACTAACTTCATTATTCCGTTCGCAGCAGTCAGAACCGCGTATCATATAACAGTATTCATCCTCGTGCATTTGTGGGATATTAATGCTTTCAAAAGTTAGCAAAACTTGCGATGTAAAGATTTCTATTTAAATAAAATTTGCAAGTTCTGATTGCTACTAAACATTTGTTATACAATTTTAAGATAATAACGCCCATTGGTGTGTGGGGTAAGCACAAGGAAAAACGGAGAAAAATTTAAAAAAAAGCTTGGAAAAATTGTAGTGGTAGGTAATACTTGGAAAAACTTGCATTTTCTGGTGGAAGCTATAAGGTAGTAAAATTATATAATACTTATATAATATACAAGAAATGTAAACATACGAAAAATTAATATTTTTTTTCTACTTATCAAGGAAGGTATAGTTATTTGTCTTATTGTGATAATATGCTCGTCCCAACGAGTGTGTATATCTAAGAGATGGTTTAACGGCATTTTATTATTATTTAATTAAGTCTCCTTCCTATACGAGGATAGGACTAAAGCTGAGTATCACTTTCCAAGATAATTAAGAGGGCAGTAGTTCCAGTTATTTCATGTAATACCGAAGCCATCGTTGCCAGACACTAGCAAAGAGTTCATACGCTAATCTGGCAATCGGCAGTTCATTGCTTCTTGTTGTGGAAGGTCTCTCTGAGGCTGTTGTCAAAATTATCATCAAGTGGAGATATAAAATGGAAATTGGCTACGTAAGATTCTATATAATAATCTCCGTTAGACATCACCACGATGTTTCAAAGTCGTTTTTGTACGTAGACATCTCTCGCGATTATTTGTCTTTTGCGTTTGCTGTTGTTTTGTACAAATATTTCCATGATGTTAATGGTTGTTTTTCAATGTATAACTTGATAAACTGCCAAATGCTTGAAAGCAGTCTCATTTTAACTTTAACCAGACATGCACTTATGGTTCTACGACTAATGTTAGTTTATGTATTCATTAATTTTAATGTTGATAGAAAACTGGAAAATAAAAATAAAAACATGAAAATTATATTTTTAAGTTAATGTTGTTTGTTAGATTTGGATAGCTCTAGAAAGCTGGCAGCGAAGAACATCAGTACACGATCTGTGGTACATTTTACACCGAATTAGTTTTGCATGTAAAAGGCAAACCCCAGAGAAAATTACAATTTTATTTACTTTAGTAATTTTAAAGTTTTTCTCTGCCTTAAACAATAAAAGCAAAAAAAAAAATAAGGAAATTATGCCAGCAAACATCCACCTGCACGCGCCCATCACTACCTGCCATATCGCATATCCTCTGTCTTGATATTAAATCTGTAGAAATTCAACTATATAAACATATCACATTAACATGTGGTTGTGTGCGAATGTTGTTCTTGCTCAGGTTGTTGGCATGTAGTGTGGTATGACAACCGCAGTTACAGGGAAGAAGGAAAAAAGAAAAACAAATAACATTTCTCATTTGCTAGTCTGGTGCTGGTGTGTATAAGCGTTTTTATGTTCAAATGAAAAGTGAATGCGTTTCTGTTCTACTATTTGTGCTCTCCTTGTATTTTTTTTTTTCTGTGTGTTAAGCAAAACAGATTGCTATCAAAATGTATGTCGTGACCATTTCATTTCATTTTTTCGTTCGCTGTGGACTCGCTGCGGTCTACCCACATAATCTAACCATTATCAACCGAAAAGTTGTTATCTAAGCATTTTTTTCCTTTCGTTCCTTTACGTTTTTCTGCTCGTGACATATGTTCTATGCCACTGTTTATGGTGTTAATAATGCCTGTAGTACGTGTAGCAAAAGCAGAGAATATTGTCATTTTTTTATGAATATTTTACCTTTTTTGTGTTCTAATGCAGCATACGTAGCTCCTGTTAGCTTATATAGTGATTTTTATAACATCGCCATGTACTTGAAATAATTTCTATTTATTCATGAAACATTACAAACCCATTCACACAGATTGATCGGATACTATCCTAAACAGAAAACGGAGCCATTTTTGATTAATCTAGAAAGTAAATCATGATGTCGGCAAAACGGTTAAAGCTCCAAGTAAGCACATCATTCGGCAAAGTTCGAAGTAGATGGCAACCAAAATGGAAAATAACCACGCGACCGTATCGGTAGGAATGTGCTTTTCAAGTTGATGTTTGATAACGACTAATTAAAAATGCTCTTAAGCTTATAAGTTTTTCATTCAGTTCTTCGAAATTTTGTCATGACTTAAGCTAATGTTATTTACCTTTGAAATGCAACTGATTTGTTAAGACTTCGAGTTTCCCGTCTTCTTTTACAAATTCCACATCAAATTTCATATGTGATTTCTGTCACTTTCTCAACTGTTTAGGACAGGTTGTGCCTGTAACTTGCGATTTTATTCACATCATTGATTGTTTTAATAGAATACATACAGTTAATGCAGCGCACCATGCTGATCCCAGAAAAGGTTTCGACATGATCACCTTTTATTTTCGATTTTTATTTCCCTCCATATTTCGATTAGTAATGTTAACTCGACAGACCGACACCATTATTCTGAAAAGTGAAAAAAAGAAGACTAATCACATTATCACTGATCTCTAATGAAACGAAGGTTCATAAGTTCTGATCTGGTGATCTTACCCTTGCGCTAGATAGTAAAGAAGCTACAATAGTAACTTGGAATATGAATAAATTCCGGGTAAAGTAACAGACTAGTGTGGAAATGACTTTAAACATTTTTAGGAGTGATTTTTATATACTCAGGAAAAATTATCGTATTTCCAATTTTTTCGTATGTTCAGTGAATCAGTTTGCTGAATCGATTTGGCGATCATCCTGCAGATAACAACCTATTTTCAATACGACGTTAAATGAAAATAATTTGTAATTTGTAATGTTTCTCAACACGAATTTTCGAAAAATAATATTTTGCCACACTAATTGTATTTGCAGAATTTTCTTGTGGAGTGGTAGCGTATTTTGAAACTAGTGCATATGAACGTTTTGCAAAAAATATGCTTTTATGTGGTAACAGGATCTAATTTGTTCTACTTCACGGCGAAATTTCATCGGAATTAGTAATTTGAAAAATAAATGTAGTGTTATTTGTTTGGACTAGATATGTCTTCTTTTCGGGCCAATTCCCACATAAGGATTCTCCTGAAGCACAACCTTTTTATGGCAATAGTCAATTATTTTTGATATTTTACGACAAACTCATGGGAAGAAAAGCGAAAGGGTGTATGATATTTATTAGTCCGTTGTGTCTTTCTAAACGGTCTTAACCTGTTTTCCGTAGACATTACATATATTTGGCCTCTATGCAATTAATCAAAAATAATATATAGAAAAGAGAGAGAGTGTGTGATCTGTCACTCGTCACATTGTACCGGCTAAGTGAATTTTTATCAAAAAGAACACAAACATTTGGGAGTTAGTCAGACGAACCACACTTTTTATCTCAAAAAAACATCAAGAATATTGGAAGACTTTATAGGCTTTCGCAACGATGTCGACCTCGTTACAGAGACTCCATGTAATGACTTCGGTGTGATGTGCAGCGGTTCATAGATTATAGCAAAATTCGTCTACAACCGGTACCTCCTCATAATAAAAATAAATTTTTTTCTGCTCGCAGACTAAAATACTGAGTTTATATCTGGATTCATGCACAATGAATAAAAGTCGAATTTAAGCAATTTTGAACGGAGATATATTTTTGTTGCGGAGATATCGTTACCAAAATATGACAAAGAGGTTTGTTGCTTGGAGTTTTGGGCGGACCTAAGAATAGATTTGACCATATATAAAGAAGTATTGAGAATTGTTCGGTCACGAATGAGTCTTTTATACGCATCAACGTGATCCTAGAGAAAAGCAGAACTGAATGCATGTTACATTTTATGAGTAACAAACAAAAAAAACGGGCAGCAAAGGTATTTACACTTATTATTACATAGAGGCGTAGGCGTATTCTTTAAAAAGTTTGGGTCATTTCAAAATTCTTTTGCATGTTGGTAGACGATATATTAATTTTTGCGAACGGTTTACCATAGATACTAAATAGTTGTGCAGACGGATGGATAGGCAGATGGACAGACGGATATGCTTAGTTGCATTTCAAATTTTAAACTGGCCAAGAATTTATATACTTAATGGGGTTTTTGAAGCTTGCTTCTGCGCGTTGTAAAAGTACTGAAAAAATCAAATTTCGATATATTATAATATCGGATACGCATTTTTTCCCATTTTTGTACAGATACAAAATGACTAATGAGCAAAAAAGCAATTTTTATTCCTTTTGAAAAACCGGTGTGTTCTCAGTTTACGTGTTACTATAGGTACTAGGTAGCTAGGGGAATGTTAAGAACAGGCATCACGCAGACGGACATGCTTAAATCTTTTCAGAACTTGACGCTGATCAAGGACATATATACTTTGTGGAGCCCCTGAAGGTTTATTCTGGGCGCTGCAAGCGTTTTGACAAAGTGAGTACAACTCTCTTCCTTGGTTGATCAGAAAAAAAAAAAAATACAAATAAATTAGGGGTTAACGTTATCCACTGACGTTTCGTTCATAATCCTCAATGATTTCGCAAATATTGTAGAATTCAAACCACATCTGTAGATAATCACAATAAGTTTCTGTTGAAAAACTTGCAGTGTTTTGTTCAGTAAATCACTTCAAAATAAATGATTTATTGTAGAAGTTAACGCCATTTTAATAAAAAAATCGCTACTGAAAAATCTGGCGTGTTGTACAGGGCAAAGAGTAAATGGAACTACAACTCAAAATTTTAGAATAATGATTTTCCTTGCAAGAAGTGTTGCATTACAATTTTATCTTTTAACAATAATATTTTAATTTTGATTGTGTATATATAACATACATCATATCTTATGTTTTATGTATTGTTTCTATAGAAATGAGTAAATACTAAAACTTTTGATGATCTCAATGAAAAAACAAACATCGGTGAAGATTTGTTCCAAAACATTGTTTGGCATTTCATAAATAAATAGATGAAGCTGACCATCTTTTCCACGCTCGTAAAGCACCGTCACTCCATAAGACGAACCCGTTCCGGTATTTGAATTATTTATTTGGGTTCTTTAGTGCTGCTTTGAAAATTTCTTACATTTCTTGAAAAATGAATGAAAAGAGATTTATTTTATTTTTGAAAGGAATTTTTTTCTGAGAACCTTCCGATATTGAAATTCTTTCATCAGTATAAGGAAAAATCGTGATCCACATTGGAAAGTGTAGAGGTTGACTAGGTATAAACTACCGCTAAGCAATGAATTGAACCATGTCCAAAAAAATCCATCGACTCGCTTGTCGAATTTTTAGCTTAACTTAGTTTTCATTCATTATAATTAAAATTGGCAGCAAGACTGTCGAATCCCCTCCGTGACAATTGTGAACAATAGTAATATCAATGCGTAGTATAGGTACAAAGGAAAGGTGAAGATGCGATGTGCCTGAAAAAAGCATTTATTAAAAAACATTGGTTCAGCATATATTAATGAAATTGAAACATTTTTCATAATTTTCTAAAAGTTTTTTCCATCTCTCTGACAACATGGCGAGACCGTGGCGAAAAAACGATATTGGTTTGCCGATCCAATCTTCGATCGATTTTCGCACTTCTTAAGCATTTCAAAACGGCGTGCCAGGCTAGCCATCTTGTAAGTGGTACCATACGGTAATCAGAAGGCGCTATGTCTGGTGAGTACGCTGGTTACGGCTGAACTTCCCATTCAAGCTGCAATAGTTTATACTTGACAACCCTTGCAAAGTGTGGCCGAGCGTTGTCATGCAAACGAATAACTTTGCGTCTGTTAACCGCTATTGATCTTCCTTTTTGGAAACAATGCATCGATCAGTTTGTTCAATTAAAGTCGGTAGACATTTGCAGGAACAATTTCTTTCGGTTTTAGCTGCTCATAATATACTACACTTCGCTGATCCCGCCCTAGGCATTATCCCGTTTGGCAAGTAAGGAAACCGTGATGTTGAAACGGTTCGAAATGGCATTTTCAGCCATTTTCCCTTCTTTTTCGATATTTCCCATCCTATGTAAACATCTAGACAACAACAGTCCATCCATCCGTTGCTAAGCTGTTCGGAAGTTCTTTAGGAGTTTGAATTTCGATGTTCGTCCAATAAGTCCTTCGTTATCTTTGAACTCTTTTGGGCCCGCCATGGGGTTCTTCATCATTGACACCAAAATCACCACTTTTAAACGGTTGAAACCAAAACCGACAAGTGAGATATGATAAAGCAGGATCATCATAAGTTTGTAAAAATGTTTGATGTGGCTTCGGCAGCGGATATACATATAAGTATTTGACTTAATTTTTTTTCTCAATAAGAAAATTAAACATAATTATTAAATTTTAAACGATTACAATCCTTCGCGCAGTGTATTTAAAGAAAATTTTACAGTAAAGTTGACAATATAAGAAAAATAATTTAGTTAAAAAAATTGATGTGATGTGATAGAAATTAGCTGAACAATCCCGATGATATTCATCGCCGAACGTACTCGTTTAGTAATTGTGTGGCGTGGCCCATTGAATGGACTACACCCGCCCATAACCAATAAGCTGGCAAGCTCACTATGACAAATGCGAAGCGTTGAAAGTGAGCCCCATCTTGGCCAACCCAAGCCGAATATGCAGTTTTCCTTAAAACAATTCGTTACCCTGTTTGATAGACAGATGCACGTACGAAAAATTAACAAAAATGAACGGCATGCAAGAATAAATGGACACACGATTATAGGAAAAAAAAACAAGCAAATACGATATGGTGGGCCACATCCGATCACTAAATACCCTACAACACCCTTAAGTTATTGATATAAGGTCTTTATAAAGCGGGACTTTATATGGGAAGTGATCGAAAAAAGTCGTCCTACTAAAAATTTCAACAGTGCCCGTCCTTGGGACACATAACACGTCAGCGTACCAAATTTTATCAAAATATCCTGAAAATTGCGGCCTATAAGTTAAACACCAGAGAACAGGACGGACAGTTTGTTGGATAGAGTTGTTGTCAACTCTTCTTGTTTTTCGGAAGAAAATCTGAATTTTAATGAAAGTGTGTTTTTCTTTTACCTGTTTTTGCTCCATTAAAATTTGTCGCTTTTGGCCAGATGCTCTTTTTCAAATTTCGCAAATCATACAACAAATAATTCGTCAACGACACGTTGTTTTAGAATAGCTATGATTCCTGGCCATGTATACAAAAAGGCTCTGAAACTTAGATAATTCTCAGCAGTTACTAGGAACGAAACTATGGATTGGAGCGATATCAGTAGAGCTATTGCAGTTTCCTCATATATCTAGACATGGATTTGTAGGAAAGAGTTATCCCACGTTATATTGTTTTAAGTTGTTGGGGAGTTAAGGCAGGATTTGTGCATGGTGACATTTACTCCTGAGTATTTGATGTCGGGAAGTTGTGCTTCGGCTCCATTGTTCTTAAATATTTTTCATTTTTCGGGGAGGAGATCGCTGTCTATTATGATCGTGAACCATTGAGTGTAATGTCAGAGTTTAGAATACTTTAGTATAAAAACCTAAACTAATTTGCTACTATATTGTTTTTGTTCCTTGTTGCTCAGTGGTGGTGGTTGCGAAGCTAAGTTCGACCTAACAATTAAAAAGAAGCAATGTAATATTGAGTGTTGCCAGATATTTCAAATATTTCGAAACAAAATTTTGTGCGTGATCTTATTAATAGCAAGATAAAAGTGACATATTTGTAAACAAAATATTGTAATCTACGTATACTTTGATGTTATGATTGCACTCAACAATTTCAATACATTTTGATGTCATTTACGCCGCTGGTCTTTTGCCACATACACAATATTATATTAACCAAAAGCACTTCATTTAGCCGCTGATGGGCTGTGCTTGAACAGTAATACTTACGGTGTAAACTTCCCGATTATATCAAACGCATTTCAACCGTGTAAGCTGCTTTCGGCGACATGTATAACTTTAGGTGATTTTGTGTAGAGTAGTTTCTGCAGTCGCTGTTTTAGTTCTATTTTGTATCTCGATAAAGTTACTTTTTTTGGTGATCTTCATGTGGAAGATCGTCTTCCTTAGATAAGAATAAAATTCTTTAATACTATAAGTGTCATATAAAATTACAATAAGTATTTGGAAACGTTACCTTTGCGAGTCGGGAAAAATCGACTTTTGCTTTTAGTTTTGCACCAATAATCATTAAACTTCTCATCTGAATTTTCTGCAATAAGTAAAACTTCCAAAACTCCTACTTACGGCCTTGTTATAGTAACAACAATTTACATTAGAAATATTATCCTACCGTAGCATAATAAGTTAGGGGAAAGGTATCGGGGTTTTTTGCAAAAATCAAAAACACGTTTTTATTGGCTTTTAATAAATTTGCCTGATTTCATTCGATAAACTTTTACGTTACTACAAATCGCATCCGGGATTTGTTAGCGAAAAACTAAGTCAAGTGACCTTGACGGTTCTTTTTTAAAGTTAGTCTTGTAGGGGAATCTGCGGAGAGTGCAAAAGATTGTAATTGTAGTAAGATTCGGGTTATATGACGAATGTATTAAAATTGCTCGTTCCTCTTCATAATGGGAGACGCACTCTGATCATTTGTGAACGTTTTAACTTAATTAAGCGGCCAAAGCTACTATTAGTTGTTGACCTTAGAGGGTTAGATAGAAATGGATTCCTAATCCTACAAAACAGAAGCATTACTTACCGTAGCGTAATTGGATTTTGTCAGCAGTCATTGCACTTTATCCAATTTCGTCCAATTGTCATAGCAAGCTATTGCGATCTTCAAAGAGGACTATATGTCGTTCTTCGACACAACTCGTAAGTTGAACAAGCCTTTGTTAATTTTTTATTGTGACAATCCTACATCGGGTTTCACTTTGAATCTAAGCTGCTGAATACTGCTCCTAAGCTGCAATTTTTTTTTATCCATGCTAAATTGCGTAGTGATCAAACGGGACATACCGCTATTTCTTAATTTTTATAAAGATATTTATCGAGTTTATTCGACTTTGGCATAGCGGTTGCTTAGCTCGGAAGTGCTTAAACTTTTTGCGTATTGTTGATATCAATGCACCATTTTCACACTAAACATCTTGAAACCTTATTGCTTTAGGCAAAACGACATTGTAAAATAAAGGACGTTTGTTCTGAACTATGGCTCATATTTAAAACTCAATTAATTTCGACTGGCTTAACGCAGGTCACCACGTTTTTTTGTTAATTATTTGTGGAGCCGTATCTTTTAGATATATATATATACATATATAGTAGGTCTAGGTATATTACGCAATCCTAAAGATGTCTAATGAGTTACATTTTTTATTTATTTATTTATTCCACTTATACAAGAAACTCAACTAAAACAAAATGGCAGTCGAGTTCAATTGACTCTTAAGTAAATCTTAAATTATTTAATAATAAAACTTAGTATAAGTACAATAAAACAAATAAGGAGGAAAAAAAAAAAGAAAGAAAAAAAAAAAAAAGCATGTACACAATTAGCATAGAGCCACGCCCACAACCGATACAGGACAAAATTGCAAGTGAACCCCTAAGCCATCGCAAACATGTATAAGCTTGGCAACCGATAATTGTTAACAACAAATTAATTTTCGACTCATAATGACAAAATCTAAGGTTAAATCAGTTTAAGTACGACATAGGTAAATCGCGCTTGTTGAGCAATATTGCTTTAATAGACTTTAAAGAGTCCGTTAATGAGAATAGATGATAGACATCATTTAGGTTCTTGCAAACAACTCTGAGCGGGTTAAACAGTTCAAAGTTATATTTGCATTGACTAAGCTTTATCAACATAAAGTACCTAGAGAAGCGGTTAGGGACATTAAAGCAAATCTCACGAAGTAATGCGGGCGAATCAATTGCACCATTTATTAATTTGATTAGGAAGGAAACCCCAAGAACAAATCTACGTTTCTCGAGTGACGGTAAGGATAACAGAAGCAACCTATTTTCATAGGGTGGAAGAGGGGAAATCGGGTCCCAACCCAAATTCCTAAGTGCAAACAGCAAGAATTGCTTTTGTATAGATTCAATTGAACCAACGTAGCATCTATATGAAGGAGACCACACAACAGAGGCATACTCAAGAATAGGTCTAACCAAACACGTGTAAAGCCTTTTAGTAATATAAGGATCATCAAGCTCTTTGGACCACCTCTTTATAAAACCAAGAGCGGACCTAGCTTTGCTTAACGAGGACTCAATATGCAAATTGAAACGTAACCTATAATCGAATAGAACGCCTAAATCAATGAACGAATCGACGTCTTCCAACCTGTGCGAATCAATGAAGTATTGGGTACTAAACGACTTCCTTCTTAAGAAAGAAAGCTTCTTACATTTATTTAGATTTAGCTTCAGAAGATTGAGGGAGCACCATGCAACCAAATTGTTCAAATCACTTTGAAGATGATGTGATTGCGATTCTACGGAAAAAGAAGTAAACAGTTTCACATCATCAGCATACATTAAAATCTTACTGAATTTAATCACGGAGGGCAAATCATTGATGTAAAGATTAAATAAAATAGGTCCCAAGTGGCTACCTTGAGGTACGCCAGACGTCACGGGAAATTCATCCGAGGTAGTGAGGTTAAACAAAACCCTGAATGATCTACCATACAGATAAGAGCTTAACCATTCAACTAAGAAGAGAGGAAAGCCAGAGGTCTGGATTTTAAATCTAAGAAGTCTATGATTAACCATATCGAACGCCTTGCTAAAGTCAGTGTAAATGACATCAGTGCGAGAACCACTAGAAAAAGCCTTGAAAACATGAGAAGTAAACTCCAACAGATTGGTCACCGTAGATCTTCCCTTTCGAAAACCATGCTGGAAAGGAGAAATATACAATTTCATGGAAAAGGCTATATGCTGAGCCACAATTCGCTCGAACAGTTTAGGTAAGACACTCAACTTGGCGATGCCTCTGTAGTTCTCTACAAGTTGCCTACTACCACTTTTGTGAATAGGAATAAGGAAAGAAGTCTTCCAACACAAAGGGAAAACACCTAAATTCAAAGACTTATTAAAAATCTTTGAGATAACATCACAAAGCTCGCCAGCACAAGATATAAGTACACATGAGGGGATGCCATCGGGTCCAGGCGAACAATTATATTTCAGAGAGTTCAATCCTTCAAAAACGTCATTTTCCGATATAACGAAGTTAGGAATTGAAACCGAATTAGAAATCGAATATGGATAATTTTCCGATAAATCAAAATTGGCAGTTGAAAAGTTCTGTCGGAAGTATTCCGCAAAGAGATTTGAGGATTCAAAATCATCCGAGGACTCGGAGCCATTAAAAGACACAAACGACGGGTTTATGGAGATTTTTCTTTTGGAATTAACGAACTTAAAAAAGTATTTAGGGTTAGCAAACAAGGAGGATTTAACAAACTGAAGGTATCTGCAGTAGTATTGGCGGTTGAGGGAATTAAATTTATGCCTTGCAACAGAGTAAGCGAAATAGTCGAAAGAAGAACAACTTTTCGAAAATTTTTTGAACAACTTGTTTTTCCTATTCTTGTAGTATTTAATTGTCTTATTAAACCACGGGGGATCCTTACTTCGAGGACGGGACTGCTTGATCGGAACGGATGCAGAAATAGCTTGATTTAATACATTGTAGAACGACGACAGTAAGCTATCAATGCTTCCCTCTGAGAAATCGAGCACAAAATGAGAAAGATGAGATTTTAGTATGGAAACATTGATTTTATGGAAATCATAACGTTGATATTAAAAATCTTGAATTTGGAACGTTATAGAGATTCAACGAACCAACAGACTTGTAATGAAAGGAAACACCCAATGCTGGATGATATGGATCCTCAGGTAAACTAAACGGAAGACAACGATTAACGCAAACCTCAGGAAAATTTGCAAAGCAGAGATCAAGAAATCTACCATTGCAATTAGGGGTACCATTATATTGAACTAAATTATTATCAAATAATTCATTGAAGAACACAGCTTTATCAGATGTTGAGGTAGGAATCAAACAGCCAGAACTATCACTGTAAAACCAATTGACTTGAGGCAAGTTGAAGTCACCCAACGCAAGGACTAAATCGGTAGATTTAGATTGCTTGGCCACTTCACAAATGAGGGCGGCCTGTTTCTTATATACAGAGATATCCGAATTTGGGGGAATATAGGAGCAGGTCACATATAAGTGTTTGTTAGGAAATTTCACTCGAATGGCGATAAATTCAACATCGGGAGTAGTTGGAAATTCAAACGAATAGGTGGGGAGTGCCGTAGAAATAGCAATTAAAACACCACCACCATTGCGATACAAACGATCGTTTCTGAAAATTTGAAACGAATTATGGAAAAGTTCCGACGAATGTAGAACTGGCTTCAGCCATGTTTCAGTGAAGACCAGACAGGAAAACTCCGTACTCACTGAATTTAGGAAGGTAGAACGAATTTTTGAGTTTAGGCCCCTAACATTTTGATAAATGAGAGAAAATGAGGCTGAAGAAGTATTTAGTTTTTTGAAGGGGAAAGAGCTAATGCATTCGCATTACGGGGTCGGTCCCGAGGGATAAATTCCTTAATTAATGATCCAACCGGCCACAAAGTTTTATTTAAAATCAGATCCATATTTTCGGTCGGAACTAGAATTTTAAAAGATGAGATAGCTCTAGCTTGAGAAGGACCCAGTTTGAAAATACTAACTCGCTTTAAATTGACAGAAGGGGCTTTGGCAGCCAAATAACCCCTTATGTTTTCAACAGATGTATCTGGTGCCAGTCTTGACACAAATATGGCCTTTCTAGGAGGAACTGCCTTCAAGCATATGTCATCAGTACTGGGAGCAGCAGGGTTAACGGATGGGGAGTTATGAGTTGGGGAAAATATAGAGGGGGTAACCACACTTGCACGAGCAGCTTGCTCAGTTTGGCGACCAGCATTTACACCCGAACAGCGAGGAGGAGAGGACGATTTACTATTACCCTTATTAGTTTTGGGCAATGACGCCTGAGAAGATTGAGTGACATCTATGGGAGGAGATACCCTTGCCACTTCAGCATAGCTCAAGCCAGAAGGACTTCTCGGACTATTTGTAACATCTATGTTACCAACCGACTCAGCCGTAGCAGAAACACTAACATTATTTGTAGCCTTTAGGGAATCGCTAACTTGCACCAACGAAACGGACTTAGGAGGTGACGAACCACACGCTACGCTACGCGTTGAGACTATGTTAGCTGGAGAGGAAGATGACTGCGCAATATACCGACATTCATCAAACCTAGTCTTGATTAATTCAAACTTCTCCCACAAAGAGCCGAGATTTTTGCTCAAATCTGAGAAACAATTTCTCGTCTCCGTGACCATGAAAAAGTCATATTTATGTTATCAACAACTGACAAAGATAAAAAAAAAAACAAATTGATGGATGTGAGGAAAGATCGTGGGTACATAAACTTTATTGATTGTTTAAGGCGTATTTCTTCATTGTGCGAATGGAGCATATATACGGTATAGCGTAGTCCGCTCCGCCTTTAGAAAATGAACAAAAAATGCATATATTTTAGGAATTTAATATATGACAAAACTTCGTATACACCACGGAGGAGGGAAAGTACATTTAAGCTCGACTGAATGTACAGAACTCCGCATACGCTATAACTGCGGGAGTAGCGAAAAAGAGAAAGAAGAAAAAATATAACTTAAAATGGCTTCTGCTGCAGACAGTTTTGCTGGGAAATTTTCTCTTGACGTACTCTAAGGGTTGCAAGAAATAAAGCGAATATTTTTTAAGGATTTTAAAGCGAATATAACTCTTCTAAAGTGTACATTTTATGTCTTTGATTGTGTAGGTATTTTTCAGTAAATAATTTTTATTATGAAATACTTTTTTCTACCACGACTGTATATTGGGAACTTTCCTTGGATACGTTTAGCTTTTATTCCGCCTTGTAACATACATAGAAAATATCAGAGCAATTTTATTTTTTCTTTCTAGCAACTGAAATGGAAACTGTTCCATTACATTCACTTTACTTCACAAGCAAATAACATTGAATTTTTGTAACTAAATGCATATACGTGTACCTATTGTTAATCGAGCCAAAATGATAAATAATAAAGTAGGGATTGTCGGCAAGACGTACAAACAACGTTTTGATGCAATGTCAACGAGAGGAACAGAAATATACGATACCTTAATACCGAAGCGACAATGTCAACTTTAAACGAGCTATCGTGCAAACTGGCATCAATGTTGTAATGTCGTCAACACAGTTATCAGAAACATCAAAAGCAACAACGTCATCATGATTGTTAAGTCAACGCTAAATGTTAGCATATCGATAAATACTCTGATGCTTGGTGCAAACACGTACTGTATAGCTTTACGAGAAAGGAGCGGTGAGTTAGGAACTGAACACATGTGTACAAACGGGAATTCTCTTATAAATTCATATTTATGCATGGAATAATGAAGCGTGTAGTCAGCTGATTTGATGTTACATCTTGGGGTTCTTTCTTTTTGCTTCTTTTTTTTTTTTTTGTTCTCTTCATAGATAAATTGATGTGTTCCTGTATTTCTGCACTCGCTTTCCAAAATTAAACTTCCAACAAACAGTAACAACATATCCGAGATTCTTTTTACATCTCCTACGATAAAACAACAACAACCACAACGAATGTTAATACGGTTTACGGTCTGGGCAAAACTATTGTTAACAGTTGCTGTTTTCACGCATGCATGCATACATGCATTTATGAATGCATATGAGATAGTCATTCATTCAATTATTTATAACAGTTTTGTAACATTCGCATTCATTTGCTGATAGGTGCAGAATTTTTGTTGTTGTTATTGCATTATTCCTTAGCAGGTTCGAGCACACGTGTATCTTTTTTATTTGTTTCGGGTGGATGTGTGTGCGCTTGTTGCTTGATTGTTCCATTTGTATTCATATGCGTTAGAATTTGAAATTTGATTTCGATTTTTGTACGTATTTCAATTGTTTATTCCAAATTTTCATGAATTGTTTATTTACTGATGATGATTATGATGATTATGATGACGACGATGGTGGTGACGAGGATGATGATCACGATGATAACGATAATCATAATAATGATGACGATGACAATAATAATGACAACAATGATGTATCAAATATTGTTGTTACAATTATGTCTCTGTCAATATCGTGGATATTGTCGTCATGGCAAACGTCGTTATCCAAATTTCAATTTATTTCGTATTTTTACTTATTCGCAAATGTTGCAAAAAGACTATGAATTGCTTGCGATTTGCAATAAAATTTATCATCATTTAAAAAATATTTTCGTCTTTATTATAAACAAATTCATTGTTGCTTGCCAGGAAAACAGTAGCAACATCAGGACGTTTGTTTGTTACACTCCCTTAAAAACTAAGTTTTCACTTTCTTTAAAGTAATGAATTTCCTAAATCAGTCACTTCCACAACAATTGTAACCAGTACAATCGTTGCAGTTTCATGTACAACGGACTAAAATTTCGTTGCTTTATTTATGCAACCAGTCCTTGTTAGAGTTATTTTTTGGAATATTTTTATTTAGGTGTTAATATAAAAGTCAGCTCAAATAAATTGTAGTTTCTCTATGCTGATAATTTACATGCACGTATAAATGCGATGCGCATATCATATCTATACCGAATGATCAAATAAACGCCAGATATTTTTTTGTAATTTATGTTAAAATTAAAAAAAAAAACAAAGGTAAAGGCTGATTTTTTGGTTTATTTTAGATACTGGAACATTATACGTTTATTTAAAAAAGATTTCACGTGAATGACCTGTGTCTGTGGATTTTTCTAACAACTCGATTTTAAAACGTCAATTTGTAGTTACTTATGCAAATAAATCTGCTCTCACTCCAATAAGAACGTGACTAAAGTCCGCGAGTAATGTTATTGAGAGTTTGTTTTGAGAGTTGTTTCTGCAGTAAACTAATGATTTATATAATGATCCCAAAGCAAAAAGTTCAAAACTGTTATATCGTGTTACTTTGGTGGCAAGCTTACATCGAAATTTTTCAAGTTTTCACGATCACCTTTTTTGGGCCTGTTGCGCAAACTTGTAAAAATCATATATTGCCCATGTCGAAATCATCTCATTCACATCGAAAAAAAGAGTAGTGTTGCTTCTGTAGCGTTCTCCATTGCGGGCCACAAGCCATATCCAACAGTTAGTGTTTGTACACCTAAAGACCATTTAGGAATGTCAAGTACATTTTGTTTCTTATTTACAAAGGCATTTAACCGAATATGAGATTCATCTCCCAAGCAAAATAAATAAATTCATTATATATTTGGCAAATTTAAACGATTTTTATATGCTGTGCAGTAGTGTATTTTTTCATGGTGATTTGTCAAACAATACTGAACAAAATTTCAATTTTCGTGAGAGTTTGAAAAAAGCATGGACGGTACGACGTTTAAATTATATCTGCTTCTCTTAACTGATTACCTTGTGTATTCATTCATTCCAAGTTTTGCTTACACATTGTATTAAATACTATATGGACAGACACTCATACATCAGGTGTTCTATCTACATGCTCGTACAATTAAAAATTTATTTGCAAAAATTGTTCATACTACAAGTGTGATTTTCGCTTTGGTTTATTGCTAGACGCGCCACCAACCAATTTTTTATATCTTTGTATCGTATCGAAATGTTAACATTAGCAACTAATTACATCACAATAATGTTGTACTAATTACCCAACATATTAGTGGCAAGTTAATGGCAATTTATTTAAATATTTTACCTGAATAATATAATTTATTAAATAGATACATGAGCAGAAAGATTATTCATTTATTAATTGAATGAAATCATCACACCTGTGCTTTTACTATTTCATATTAACCTGTAATTTGAAAGTAATTGCATAAGAAAACGAAACTGACTAGATGCAGTTATATTAGTTAAAAAATGTACGGTAATGAGAAGCAGTAGATAGCAGAAGATAACGTAGGTGAATGTGTGCAAATTTATTAATAGAAAAAAAAAAAGGAACGAGACAGAAAAGGAGAACAAAAAATCAACTGCAACGTTACCCAAATATTGCAAACTGGTCTCTTAGTCTTACACAATGGTATAATCAAATGCCGCAACGATTCTTGTTAACTGAAATTATTACGAAAACAATTTCTATTTCTGTTTATCAGTTTTGCGGAATCGATTAATGTTATAATTTGTTACACATCCGCTTGAAAATTGGCGTTTCGTTTCTCTCGAGTCCAATTCACTTTTAGGTGCTAACTGTAAATTTTTGCGTTTGGTTTGCTGTTTTATCCGGTTTGTTTTTCTTCTATTTACGATTTTTAACAAACCCTTCAGTCTCTCCTAGAGTAAGAAATGCTATTATTTACTAAATATTTTTTTTAAGAAAACCGTTACGAGTTCTACTTAACAAATTGCTCAGTACGTCTCCTGTCTGATAGACTCTGTGTTGTGATTTCTAGATAGCATCAACCAAACAAACGGTACGTATTAATCTTCCCCGACCTTGTGACAATTAGTTTACAAGTTACAGACCGACCACACTTATGGGGTTTTCAAACTAATGGGAAAATTCGAGTTTTGTGCGTTAATTAAATGTTGCTCTTTGACAAGACAAAATACGTTCATAATTATCGTTGCTTTGAAAGATGTTATGGCGACTCTTGGTTGTGAAAAAATAAATTTTTAGATGGTTCGCCTATTTTAAGTATATTCATGGAGACACTGATGATACTGAACCCTCTGACCGAACGGATTGGACAGCTGCTTCAGAAAATATCAAAAAAAGTGCATAAAAACGCTTCAGAAGACAAAAAAGTGAAATTATATGAAATAGTGAATTATATGAATAGTTGTAGTAGAAGTAGAAAGTGAAATTATATGAATAGGGATCAGACGGCAAGGCATTTACTATTCTACCTGAATATTTGTCCATGAAAAAGTTCCAAACGAAGTTGGCGCCGCGTTCCCACACTTTTAATAACAACGTGTTGATAGCTCAGAGCCCTGTTTGGCGCAGTTTAGGCGAAGTGAAAAATATTTTTTCGTGTGATACGTGGCAATTGATGAACCAAGAGGCCGTTATTTCACATCGGAATCAATGCGGTATTCAGCCGAGTGGACAGCAAAACGCGAAACTCGTACAAAGCGATTAAAAATAGCGTACACTAAAACAAATGTAACTTGTTATGAAATTTTGAAGCATATTAAAGAATGATAGTATAAAGAAATCACATGCGTCTGCCAACAGTGTTGCCATATATATGCGAAATCGAAGATGGACTCATATGATAGAATGTGAAATAGATATCATGCAATATTAGTGGACTAAAAGTGTTCGTCCCAAAAATATTTCAAGTATTTTACGAAAATGTCAACTGTGACGTGGTGAACATCACTCAGTAATATTTACGATACACTCACACAATCTTTTAGCCACTTGTATTTACAGAAATATAGTAGCAAACATGAAAATGTATCACTAATAAATCTGTTTAAACTAAACTTAACGACCACACTGTCAGTAGAAGTGTTAACGTAGAGATCGGGAGAAACTAATTGCTGTTGCTGAGCGGAAAAGGGATGAAAATTATAATTAACCGCAATTTTTCTTAGCAAATATTTTCATCTGTATATATATTACAAAAATTAAAATTTGGCGTTGAGTGTCATTTCAAATTAAAAAAGGTTTGCAAGGATCGTCACAGAGCAACAGTTTTAATATTTCTTTATTTATTTGCTCGTTATGGGGGCGGAAGTGTGTTTACTATATATCACTTGTGACATGTTAGAGATATTAAGTTTTCCTGGACTCAGAACTACTTAAGTCTTCATTGTAACAAATGACTAAGAATAATTCGATCTAAATCGATTTGAACATTTCTTTCCGTCCATATATAATATGGACGTCTAAGTGTTCTTGTGTTGAACACAACGAAAACAATTTTTCCACCTCCTTACGTATTTTGGGCTCAGATGTTTAGATTGGAACGTTTCCATATATAACGTCCTACTTTGAAAAATTTCTTATATGAAAAAAGAGATTTCAATATTTTCTGACGACGATGAAATATACTACTTTAGCATGTTAAATAATTTTGGATGGGAAAGGAAAGTTTTTTAAATTCCCTATGGTTAAATGGTTCGTACAAAACATCAGCCTTTTTATGGGAACAAAGTCTAATTTTACGAATTTTTGACTTGACATGCATGCACTAAACATTAAGTTTAAACAATATTATATGGACGTATGTTTCAATCCCAATCCCACGTAAGAGTCGTCAAGAAAGATAAGCCTTAACATGTAAGGAAACAGTAATTTTTGGCGTATTTGACGTATTATGTCGAACTCATGTAATGATAAAGAAATCGACATGTATAGCCTTGCCCGGCTAGGCTATGTGTCAGTTTCTGTCAATTAAGGTGTTTACTTCGGTTTATTGGTTAATTGGTTTTTTGATCTTCTTCTAACTAAAGAATTATTAGTTATTTATTTGGATAAAATTGTAGTTAGTTTTTACAAAGCTAAAGACTTTTCTTATTAAACTAAATGCGAAATGAATCCGTTGAATAATTTACCTCTCATTTCGATGCTTTATACCTATGATATCTTTGTTCGCGGTTCAAATAGGTAGACGGAGATTGAGAGAGATAGAAAGAGGTCATTGTGTCTGAAACTTAGGCAACAAAATGAATAATATTAATTCTATTATATTGTACTGTATTAAAGTATACTACTGATACACAGTAAGTGTACCGTTAGCGTTTGTATGTCACAAAGATGTAAATCTACCTTTCTAAAGAGATCATAAAAAGAATTGAATTCAGAGAAAAAACTTGAAAAAATATTTTTAAATTACAAACCATTTTAATTACTCTTCCGTTATGCTATGGAAAACGTATAAAAACAAAGTAATTATAAACTTTGCGTGTGCAAAAGTGAGTAAATTTATAGAGAATCTCTTGAACAATATTCGCAAATAGCCCCACAACATTATTTTTATTGTCTTTAATTTAGGTCAAATTAAAATAGGTTTACTTACCAGCATACGTGGCTACCGACCACGTTTGACAATCATTAAATCTGCGATTCGTATATACCAAGCCATTGCGTTGCTATGGCTTAACACTCATTCAGATCCATTGTTGTTGTTGCACATATATACAGTTGCTGGTGAATCAATGGCATAAATGACTGCAGCTCTGCTAAAGAAGAACCAAATAAAAAAGACGGTATATAAGTGTAATTGTCTGCGTGGGTGTTTGTGTGGGTGTGTCTTTGGTTTTTAACCCATTTATGATGATTGCTTAATACAGACGCAGCCACACACACACATATATCGCCTACATGTTATATACAACAAAAACGTCAGTCAAATAGTTCAATACCTTGGTGCGTTTGGGGAAAACCAAACATACACACACACACATTTTTGTATATATATATATATATATATATATATATATATATATGGAGACTAACATACATACATACACATATAATTCTCTTATCATTTAAAAAAGGAACTCACTAAACTATGAATATACATTTTCACACTTGTGGAAGAGCGGTCGTCTGGCTATAGTTTGTTTCCCTGCTCGAAGATATTTTATTATCACTGCAGATGTGTAGCGTTTATGTTTCGTGGTATTGCAGAATGATTTCATTCACCTCTGTATACAAATGCCACACACAAATGTCTATGTACATATATGCATACATGTATTTTCACTTAAAAAAAAATAATAGCAGTAAACGAGCTTTTATAGTCATTGCGGTGCGTATATCACATTTTTCCTCATTCTATACCGGTTTTTCCCGCTTTTTAATATTATTGTATCATCTATAAAACGTTGAAAAGAATGTTAAATGATAAAAAAAAAAAATGTAAAAAATAAGTTGAAATGTAATGGTCGGACTAAGCTGGCTATTAAATATTTTCCCTCTTCGCAATAAAATATCAAATATTATATCATGTCCCCTTATAGTGGGTTACTTTTTATCATGAATCGCTTTCATGGAGGGGGATCGGAATAGTAATCTTACCGCAGTAAATTTATAAATCGCATCGCTATTTGGTAAAAATTTTTCGCCAACTTTTATCAACGATTACTAAAATGAAAGATCTTTTTGCGTAATGACTTTCTCATAATAAGGGTATATACGGTGAGGGGTCGTTAGATTGAGGGAGATCCAGCTCACTTTCAGCACCTGCACAACACGTATGCAAAAATGCATAGACGGAGCCGCTCAAATCAATTTACATCGAAAATGATTCCAAGTCAATTGCTATAGTAAAAGATGAGATCGCATACATGCGCTTAAGCTTAGTATATATCGATTCTATAAGGTGTGTAAGGTATAAATAAACACCCACAAGCATGTTTACGTGAATCTTTTAGAACAATCAGGTAAAGTAAAGGCATACACGTAATTATATAGGTTTAATTGTTAGCACTACATTATGGATGCGATAATTGCTATACAAACATTTGTTTCTGATTTTAAAAAGAGATCATAAAAAAAATTTGAAATTGAAAACGAAAACAGGCAACAATCACGTCTGAGTCATTGTTCACGTCGAATACTTTAACATTTTTTAGCGACTTCTCTGCGAGAGTCTGTGCGTTGTCGCTCATCGCAAATTTAATATATTGATTTGAATAATATGTTCGACTTTTTTTATTAAGAGAACTGCTGAACTAGTCCTGAGGAAAGTTATTAAGTAGTACGATGCAATAAAAGTGCCTTGCATGCTTAAATGTCATTTCAGGTGTGTGATGACGCCATCAAGCTATAGAAAATGTAAAACACAAAATGTATAACATGTCATGTCATGTGAAACAAATATATTTTTCAATGATGACGCATAACGATAGTAATAATAATAGTAATAATAATAATAAAATGGAAAATGCGAAAATCTTACAGCTTGTAAAGGTTACGCCTAATCTAACATTTGCATACTAATGACAAATCCGCGGATGGACGTCCTATATGTAAGAGATTTTATTCTTCGGAGATTAAATGAACCATTGTTTTAAAGGTGGCAGTAAAGTCAACCTTTACTTAGAAATGAGAGATCAATAGGTAGGATGAATCGAAATTTCACGAGTCTTTTCGCCATTGGTAACCATTTCCCTTTTTTCAACGCTTGTAAACGAAAATGTAAATGGAATCAGGAATGCAGAGAAGCGTCTCGTTTGCCCTCTCAGAAACGTTTCCGAGCTCAGAGCTAAATGGGGCTAAAAATTCCCGGAAATCGAGGTTCCAAGCAACGGACCTCGTTTTAAAGCACAGGCGATCTATCCTTATCTAAGAGGAAGGCAACGCGGACTTCCCCCTGTAGCGGTGTTAAAGTTAAACAACCTTTGCACATTGTCACATATCTTGGCACAGTTTGCAAAATCATATCGCAGACGATTTGATTTGCTTCCTAAACGTGCTTTAAACGTGCATGACTTTGAAAATATAGTGAGATTTCGCAATAAACCCTATTAAAATGAATCAATCAGTAATGTAAATCGTTTTAATAGGCCTTTAAGTCATCTGAATAGGCACTCGCATATTGGCAGCATGTATCGTAATCGGCGTCTTAAAAATAATAAATTAAAATGAATTTTTGCTAATTAAAAAAAGAAAGCACTAATAAATTTTAACTTTTCTACTTACTCCCATATGTATGTGATTATAAGAATTACTGAAGCCTAATAAACGAAACAGTAAACGACTTAAAGTTCTCAAAAGAATCATTCTTGGCATTCAAACAGTTGAGACGTTCTGCTTGCAAAGTTCTTAACTTCGAAAGTTCCATACAGTACTGCCATAGTCTTGGAATTACACTTGTTTCGCTTTGCTCGCATTTGTGTGTTTCGCTGTATTAAGTTACACGGTGTGAGCGATATTTAATTAATATTAAAATTACGATAAAATTGTTTAAAACGCATAAACGCCTATCGGTTTCTTATGAATAACAAAATGTAAATTAACTGAAGTAGAGCGCGGCGCGCACAAATCCAATGCACAGCCCGCTTATTACTTTAAGGAAAATATTTAATAAACTTTCACATAAAGGAGACTTATATAATTCCCAACTATTCTATACCTTGCCTTACACAACCCAATTAAGAAATTGCTTGTGATCGTTTTTTTTTTTTTTTTTTCATTTTAGAGAAACTTATGAAAAAGAAAAAGAACTTCCGAAACCATACAACATGTTAACTTTTATAATAGAAGCCACTGTAGGCAACTTAAGCATATTTTACTCTTCTTTTCATAAGCCAGCACATGACTAGCATACTAGTTGCTCTGAGCACGCAAAAGCCAGCTAAGTTAAATGTCTGAAATATAATACATTAGAGAATATAAAATGCTTGTTAAAATTATGTTGTTTCACAACTATTTTTTCCTTTTTTGCTCTTTTTGACGAAAACCTAACATTTAATCTGCTGCCTTAACACCATGTTAGTCGACAACTACCACAAAACTCCGGTGTTACTATACGTTAAAAAACTTTTCATATGCATTGAGAAATATTATTTCGTAACATGCGCTCACATTGTTCTTATATTGTTTAATATATTACGTAAATGAAAAAAGTGAACGAATATTTTTATATGAAAATTTCTCTTCTCTGTCGATAAAAATTTATTGTTATTAATATTATAATTTGTTTATCACAAAGAAATAAATGTTCGTATGAGATAAAGGTGCGCATTAAGGGGGCTATGGGCATATCTAGGAGTATTGGTTCTCTAGTAGAGTGTCCATTTGTGAGAGACCTCGCTGAGGCGTAGACGAAACAAAATACCAATAGGGCACGTTATCGACGACAGATAATGCAATTTGGTCCAATATTAAAGAAAAGCTGTAATGATGTTTTGGCTTGAGAATGCTCGACCTTGTATTACAAACTACGCGGGACATAGGTTAAAAGCAAATGCCTATAATGTATTACCTTCCACTGTTGCTGTGTTTCTTTCGATGGGGAGCTTATAAAATGGGTCTCTTTTAAAATAAAGGTTTAATTTGATTAAAAATTCGGCAGAAACTTATTTGCACTTCTAAAATATTATAGGCAAACCTGCCCAAGGAGCAGGTCTCGTACGCAAGTAGACGTGATCCGTTCATGGTGACTACTAATCGAACCTAAATCTAGAAAAACATAATCAATTCTAATATAATTTTGACCGATAACTTACGATAATGAACAGCTGGTTCGCCTGATGGGATAGTTATATATATACATATATGTATGCCGTCATTTTGAGCGCTCGTGTTTTCCTATCTAGCATTAAGCAACAGTAAATTGTAGTAAGCTATTTTTAAGTAAACTACACAGACGAGGAGTCACGGCACTCTTAGTTGAAAACATCTGCTATCGGCAGAGGTCTCGAAAGGTTGGAAACGTCAACCTTTTCAAGGAAGTCAAGTTGCCTTCCGGCCTTACCGTGCCGTCTTGCTTTTGAAGTTGCGTTGGGTTTGTATGTTTTTTCTTCTACTTTGGGCAATTAACAGTGCATTATCATGTCATCATTCTCTTCTCTTATTAAGTTGATGTGTCGTTTAGTGAACGTTCGTGGAACTGCCTTGTCTCTTCTCCTAAGAACCCATCGATAATCATTTTTATGACGTTTATACAAATGCAAACACGCAATGAATAAAAGCCATTTATTGTGCGTTTTACACAGGAAATCCTAAGAATTCTGCGTATATTTTTTTGCTAACTGAATAAAGCGTAAGCGTAAGGAAACTAATAAGTTGCCTGGTGAATACACCGAAATTTTTTGCCAGTGCGATCCTGCAAATTTCAAATTATCTGGTCGGAAGACGTTGTTATACCCACCAGCTAATCCTCAGCTGCAAGAAAGTATCTCGCAATACATATAGGTATATATATATATATACAAAAAATTTATAAAATCGGTTACGCCCAGACAAAGTGAAAAGTGATCAACTTGTTTGAATTATTTAGAAATTATGCTTAAAAGGGAAGCAAGACATAATGTTGAACATTATTCCGTACATTCCCCATAGGAAGATGTTGAAGATAATGTTGAACATTCTCAACTCTATACTGTGGAATCAAGTTTTTTAGCAGTATAATCAATCTGGCATCAAACAAAAGAACTTGGAGATTAGAATCCGACAAGCCTCTCTCGACAAGCTTTAAGTTAGATGTCGCGAACGTCACGACGGGGATATGGTATGGATATCAAATGAAAGAACTTAGAATGTGGATATAGATAAGATAACGGTGATGGGCATAAGAGATTCGGTCGCGGCCGGATATAATTTTCTCGTTTGTTAAATTTCTTATGTAAGCAATACATTTTCCAGTTTACTGCTCGTTCTCTAAATTTATTTTCCTCAAGCATTTCTTTTTTAATACATATTTCATGTAATAAACGTTAAAGTTCCTAAAGTCAATATTTTCTATACCATAGCTATAAGAAATAATGGCCAAATTTAGTTTAGCATTTTTCTTTTCTTTTCTTTGTTTTTTTACATCAAATAGCTTCTTTTCTATTCGTTTTCTATCTTTTCTTCGTTCCGTTACTTCGCCTTACTTTAAAATTTTTTCTTATCTCAGTAACATCGAGTTTTTTGAGATTTCCTTCCTAACTTCCAGTTAACATTTCAAATTATGTTTAAATTTTTCTTATTTTCCACAATTTAATAGTTCTCAAAGACAGAGATAATATCACAAAATATTTCTTTAATACGCGTGCATATAGGCAGCCTTGTTCCCTTCGTCTTACAACAACATTTTTGAGGAAACTTAGAATAAAATTTGCAAAGTTAGAATCCTTTCCCTTATGTTACGTGCTGCATTAAAAAATGAATGCATTTCACTTTTTCCTCCGATTCTTTCACGTATGTGAAATAATCTCGGACAAAACACATTAAACTGTTGACGTGCTTTTAAGCCCATAAGAGTAGAAGGTGGATTTAGCAACCAATCCTGGTCGACATATGTGAAAAGAAGGTTGTGCCTTAGCATTTTCAGACAATCTTTCGCATGCGAACGCGATACAGTAGACAAGTTGTATTGTGCTACCATGATCCCTTTAGCCGCTGATATCTAATCTACATATTTGAAGAAACCAAGAAGACAGACAGAAAGTTGATGGTTAATCGGTGTTAATAAATCAATTCACAGATGGAAGCCAGCAATTAAAACCGAGGAAAATGACAAAGCTTCGAGAAATTTCCAAATGGAAACAGAAACTCAATATCAACTTGAAAATTTAAACAATTATTTTATATATCTATTGCCTGCGCCAAGCAAACGAATGTTGTCGGGTTGAGTTTCGTTTTCGATTCTAGAGGTTCTTAATACTCGTACCATTTCAAACTTATATAAGTTTCGTAATTTTAGCGATAATAAGTCTTTTCCTCCTTTGTTTAGAAGTAGTTTAACTCATCGTTTATTTACTTTTGATGTACTCTCAAACGCGTCACATTACATATATAACATGCCACAAAGTCCTGATATAATTGCTTCAAGTCAAAACAGCGAAATTTGAAAAGCAGTGCAATAAAACGACTTCAGCGTTTGCACACTTTGCGGCAGCAAACTATATGAAAGGGTATAAAAGTGCACGACAATATCGTTTATAATAAGAATGCGTTTAGATATTGTGTAAGTTTGCAACCATATTCCCCATATTCTTCATATTCTACATTTTACAAATGAGTAATGAAAGTAAATCCTAATAGAGAACTAAATGACTTTGGTATTACATCAGGTACCCATATGAAAACCTACATAAGTCGTAGTGTCGCAGCAACGCATTATTTGGAAAGCATTCGGAAGAAGAAAGGTAGCTATTATAATATTCATAAATACACATAAAAAAGATAGATAAAAGTATTACCCGCATGATAGCTGAGTGAATAAGAGCCGCGAAGACAACATGTGCGGGTTTAAATCTCAGTACGATAAAGCTTACTCGTTCGGTAAAGATGAAACAATTGCCGATTTTGGCACGCACCCACTAAACTGCGGCCACTTCTTATCTCTGCGAAGAATGAGAGGAAGAATGTCGCTCTATTTACTTTTCAGTTCGTCCCTTTATTAATTATGATACATTTTTCTCGTCGGCCCGGTGGATGTGGAAAAAGTATAAAAACTTTGCATTAAATAATAAATTTATGTCAGGACAACCGAAATGTACGTAATAAGATTGTCTTCTTTGTTTCTCTGACACCCGTACAGATATTTATATGTCTATTTTATTAGCTTTTACCCATGCAAGCTCAAGTGTATTTGCTATGGAATTAATAAAAATGTGTGCGATAACTATACATGTAAGTATTTATTCTTAGATTTATACACAAGCGATACAATTGTTGCATGCATTCTTCCCACCACCATCTTAACCGGGAAAATATATAAATTCCAATGCAAAAACAATTTGCGTACCTTACGAATGGAAAACGTTCTCCTCTCTGCTCTTTTCGAGAGAAATGTTGCTTTCATCACAGAGATTATTTCAAGTGCCTGTCAATCGAAAAAATTGTTTAATATCTGTAGGCTTAAATATCGATCGTTTTCTAATTTAGCTAACAGACCTTAAAAAGCTAAATGAGTCAAATACACTATTGAACATCGACATTAAAAGAAATGTATATACTTTCTAAACATATTAGCTTGGGGAAAAAGAAATCTATTATTTTTTCGGTAGATGGCTGCACTGATAGATTTCTCGTAAAGTATCGATCAAACAATTTCCGATACTGAACATTTACATACTGTACATTTCCCAGTAAAAAAAATTCTTTTGCTGTTTTTTGTTTGGTGCATTCAGTTGTGAGTTACAGCGTGTTAAAAATGGAAGTAAACAAAGAGAAAATTCGGTACATTTTACAGTTTTTCTTTGACAAAGGCGAAAATGCAAGTCAGGCGGCTAAAATTGTGAATGGTGTTTATGGTTCCGATACTGTAACAGCCAATTATGTGCAATTTTGGTTTCGTAGATTCCATTCAGGTTAAAGATGCACCTCGCACAGGTAGGCCGATCGTCGAAAATGTCGATAAAATCGGAGAAATGATCGAAGTTGACCGGCATGTTAGCAGACGTAACATCGCCCGGGAGCTAACAATCAACCATAAAACAGTTTTAAACCATTTACACAAAGCTGGATTCAAAAAGAAGCTCGATGTTTGGGTGCCACACCAATTAACAGAAAAAAACATGATGGATCGAATTTCCAACTGCGAAGCCTTGGCCAAACGAAATGAGATAGACAGATGGTGACTGGAGATGAGAAATGGATCACATACAATAATCCTGTGCGAAAACGATCCTGGTCAAAGAGCGGTGAAGCACCTCAAACGGCCAGGAAGGTTTTGCTATGCATTTGGTGGGACTGGAAGGGGGTTATTTATTATGAGTTGCTTCCATATGGCCAAACGCTAAATTCTGATCCCTACTGTCAACAACTGGACCGTTTGAAGATAGCGATTGACCAGAAACGGCCAGAATTGGCCAACAGGAGAGGTGTCGTGTTCCACCAGGACAACGCTAGGCCACACACATCTACAGTGACTCGCCAGAAACTTCGGGAGCTTGGTTGGGAAGTTTTAATGCATCGGCCATACAGTCCGGACTTGCCACCAAGCGATTATCATCTTTTTCTTGCATTGCAAAATTTCTTTAATGATAAAAAATTGGAATCTAGGGAGGATTGTGAAAATCGACCACTACAGTTTTTTGCAAATAGAGACCAGGACTTCTATGAGAGAGGCATTCTGAAGTTACCTTTAAAATGGCAACAAATCGTACAACAAAACGGTGCATATTTGACCCAAATCTGACAATCCGAAGTATGTTAAATAAAGACTACGTCAAGCAACGGCAAATTTAATTTTTCTATCTATGACTAGTTCGAAAATAATTTTCCTTATAATACTTCTCTTTCGACTATTTTCGTTAGTCTATAGTTTGTGATAAGGGGTTTTAAAAAGCAAGCGCACCTTACTCTTAAAAACCTTTAAAAACATTTTAAATACTTCTGAACAGAGAAGCATGTTCTAAGGGCACGTCAACATGTCTGTTTTGGTGCAAAGTAGTAACTTAAAAGTACTCTCTGTTTCCATATAAGAGCAACAGATAAAACAAATGATGAAAGAAGGCTGAATACCTTGCAGTTATTGAGGAACGCTTCATACTAAGATGGTGATGGTGGTGAGTAATTAAAATTGAGCCTACGTTTATATTTGACTGTGAGATATTATCAAAACCTTCAAATACCCCATAAGTAATAAAAATGTCGAAATAAAGCTCCTTAGAAAATGAAAAAAAATGAGAGAAATATTTGTATTAGGTGTGCACTTATTATGTCTTACGTTTGGATAAGTTCATAAACGTATGTTTACAAATATGTCTGTTATCTATAATAGCACCTGCAACTACAGCTGTTGCATTGATATTCGTGCCTCATTACAAAGAAATGTTTCAGATATTTTAGTTTTAAAACGTGTAGCTATAACGAACGATATTCAAATCATGTTATATATATTATAATATGTTGCGTTGATTATATTTGTTCATTTCTATTAATTATCAATTCTTGTTATAATTTAATAACGTGTAATGACATAATGAATGATAATTAAGTTTTATGGAATGATCTTTAACAAGTGTAGTGATCGTGACTCTTTGATGTGCAGATATTATGGAGTTGTTAGCTATATGTCATTATGAATTATACACATATTAATATTGAGTACTATATATATGTCTTTATCCATCCCCAAATTTCTCAAAAATATTATTATAATCAAGCTTTTTTCCTTCTTCTCTCTTGGTGTGATCTACTGTCAGACGCACGTGACAAAAAACTCATTTGCAGGCGATAGCACTGCGCACTACTCGCTATCTTGGTAATGAATCTGCACCTTTTAACTCCCTGAGAATAAGAGCAATGAAAATAACGTTCGTTGTGCAGAAGATTTGTTCCAAGTGGCGAAAGAATCTGCCATAGAAACGGTAAAAAAATAATTCACAGCGGTCGATATCCGCACTTACACCACTGCCATTTGAGTAATATTAAGAGAAAATTCGTTGCGTTGCCGGAAGTTTACAGATCTTGTCTGGAGACTTGTCTGATCGCATGTAGCCAAGGGTTCAAATGATGAGTGTGTGTTTAACGCTGCGGACCATTATCGTAACGTGATTGTACCTATAATAAAATCAATTAAAAATCATATTGCCAACTTAGGTTATATTAACTGTACGAGCTTTCGCTCCTTAATAGCTGTCACTGTCGATTAACTCTTGACTCACACACCTCGGTTTGCTTAACTGCGCCAAATCTAGTGACAATGAATGCTTTTATGTACAAGTTTATTTATTTATTTATTTATTTAAATTTCAAGAGGCAATTTGACTTTTTTTACCGCGTTGAAAAAGTGACGAAACTATGCCTCAGCCTCTTAAAGGACACATTGTATGCATTACTTTATCGTTTCTGAACATTCGGTGATTTGAGCAAAGCCGCATTATTTATTCATGGCTGCCACCATGCTTCTGTGAATACTGTAACGTGGTAGCCACAACCAGAAAAACCTATTTATTTATTTGTTTAAAAAAAATGTTGGATACAAACATACGACATTCTTAGCCAACATGAGGTTCATAATATAATCACATAAAGACCACGATAATCCTCATATATCTTATATTAATAAGTTTAATATAATAAAATCGTGAAGTGATATTCCGTTGAGTAAATGACCAGAAAGACTCAACCTCATAAACACGTACACATTTAGTCGTTTGTGACATTTATCATTGTACGTTTCATCAACCATTCGAAATTAATTATGAAAGTCGTACATAGTGCGGCATTGCCATCACCTAATTTTACAAATAATGCCGATTACACCTGCCAAAAGCATTTACAGAATTGTTCTAATATGGCAGGATCCGTTGGTCTTAATCTATGGTCGCATAGAAGAAGGATGGGATCAGACTCCCAGTCTAAACCATGCAGCGCAAAGTCTAGAAAGCTTCTTTGTACCCATTCAAGCTGGACTGGATGCTTAAATAGCCGAAGGGAAGATTGATCGAAAACATCTTCTTGGTATTTTTACAAATAAAAACGTTATCAAGCACGTAATGACCAATGTAATGAATAGGATAACTTTTTACATATTTGCAAATCGAGCTGCATGTTCTTTATGTTGCACCAAGAGGCTAACTTGTTCAGATCCGAATGCAAAAATCGCACTTCTGCAATGCAATCCAACAAATAAAAAATTTTAACATCATCAGCATAAATCGTGCGCTACTAACACAAGTAAGGAAATCAATAAGACAAACAAGAGTGCATCTAAGTAATTTGCAAGGGGAAATGTCGGACGATACGGAAATGTCCCAAAAGAAAACTTAGTTAATAAACACTTTCTGACTTCGACCAATAACAAATGACTTAAATTATGAGAACATATTTCCTGAAAAATCAATGAGTTCAAATTTATAAATTAAAAGTCGGCGATTGACTTTCTCAAAAGTCAAAAAAAAATCTCAAACGTTTTGAAAAAGTCATAAATCACATCAGCTTATTTGCGTTGAGGGAAAGCATCATGTATGCTAAAATTCAATCCCAATAAATAAGAAAGAGTGAGAGACGGCCAAGTACTATAGAAGCCATGCTAGCAACAAGATGAAACAGATGGAATTACTGGAGGAAGCCTATTGCTTGCTAATGATTCGACCAACTTAGCCAAAGTGCTTAGTTTTGCAGTTACCGTATAGTTTTTAACAACTTCTTCGCGTCCGCTTTTGTACAATGGCATAATAACTAGTCTTCCAAACCATAAGAACCTTCCTGTAGGCTGCTATTCGTAGTATATCTTAATGAAGTGCCAATGAACTCAGCACATAATCGAAGTTTCAAGGAAAGTATACCGTCTGTTTCAAAGAACTCCACAAACAGATGACTTATTTCAGACGGGTTGAAAACTTTGGACCCACCACAATAGTTACGAGATGGATAACGTTTGGGCTTGCATATTCCAGATGTAGCCAGCAAAACATTTACTCTGTAAACAAATAAAGTCATGTCTTGTTTTAGAATAAGTTAAACAAACTATTACTGATCCACAGAGTTGGCACTGTTTAAACAACGTACGGGATTTACTAGCAGAATAATCCTGCGGTAGACACACATATTGAGATAGCAGAAAAAAGGGCCTTATAAACAATAGCCAACGCTTCATAAAGCTCAATATTTTGGCAGCTCCATTCTGTCAAAAATAGCATATGTGTAATTGGGTTATAGTGGATCTTGTTAAGCAAGTATTTATACTCAAACGGTTTTAGCTCATGAGATTTATAGATTAGTTATAGATAAATTAATTTTTCAAAAAATACGGTGAAATAGTGGATATCCTTAGGGAGGAGATGCATTAAAGCAGAACCGTATAATAGTATCGTTGAAGAACGTCAAATCGAGTAATCTACCACTAACGCTGAATACACCAATTAACTGTAAATCGAAAAACTTGATTTTAATGGTTAACCATCCCCTAAATAAGTAGATGATGCAACATATAAATCGAAATATTACACGTGGAACGAATATATGAACAAGTCACACGCTTAGGAAGATAATTATTTATTTTATTTATTTATTTATTCCACTTATACTAGAAACTCAACTAAAACAAAATGGCAGTCGAGTTCAATTGATATTTAAGTAAATCTTAAAATTAATTAATAATAAAACTTAGTATAAGTACAATAAAACAAATAAGGAGGAAAAAAAGAAAAAAAAAAAAAAGCATGTACACAACTAGCATAGAGCCACACCCACAACCGATACAGGACCAAATTGCAAGTGAACCCCTGAGCCATCGCAAACATGCATAAGCTTGGCAACCGATAATTGTTAACAACAAATTAATTTTCGACTCATAATGACATATTTAAGGTTAAGTCAGTTTAAGTACGACATAGGTAAATCGCACGTATTAAGCAATGTTGTTTTAATGGACTTTAAAGAGTCCGTTAATGAGAATAAATAATAGACGTCATTTAGGTTCTTGCAAACAACTCTGAGAGGGTTAAACAGTTCAAAATTATATTTGCATTGGCTAAGCTTTATCAACATAAAGTGCCTAGAGAAGCGGTTAGGGACATTAAAGCCTATCTCACGAAGTAATGCGGGCGAGTCAATTGTACCATTTATTACTTTAATTAGAAAGGAAACGCCAAGAACAAATCTACGTTTCTCGAGTGACGGTAAGGATAACAGAAGCAACCTATTTTCATAGGGTGAAAGAGTGGAAATCGGGTCCCAACCCAAATTCCTAAGGGCAAACAGCAAGAATTGCTTTTGTATAGATTCAATTGAATCTACGTAGCACCTATATGAAGGAGACCACACAACAGAGGCATACTCAAGTATAGGTCTAACCAAACATGTGTAAAGCCTTTTCGTAATGTAAGGATCATCAAGCTCTTTGGACCACCTCTTTATAAAACCAAGCGCGGACCTAGCTTTGCTTAGCGAGGACTCAATATGCAAATTGAAACGTAACCTATAATCGAATAGAACGCCTAAATCTATGAACGCATCAACATCTTCCAACCTGTGCGAATCAATGAAGTATTGAGTACTGAACGACTTCCTTCTTAAGAAAGAAAGCTTCTTACATTTATTTCATTTAGTTTCAGAAGATTGAGAGAGCACCATGCAACTAAATTGTTCAAATCACTTTGAAGTTGATGTGATTGCGATTCAACAGAGAAGGAAGAAAACAGTTTCACATCATCAGCACACATTCAGCACATCAGCAAGATCTGGCTGGAATTAACCACCGATGGGAGATCGTTAATGTGTAAACTAAATAAAATAGGTCCGAAGTGACTTCCTTGAGGTACGCCAGACGTAACGGGGAATTCATCTGAGGTGATGGAGTTAAACAAAACCCTGAAGGATCTATTGTGCAGATAAGAGCTTATCCATTTCACTAAGTAGGGTGGGAAACCAGAGGCTTGGAGTTTAAAGATAAGTAGTCTATGGTTAACCATATCAAATGCTTTGCTTAAATCAGTGTAAATAACATCTGTGCGAGAACCACTAGAAAAAGCCTTGAAAACATGAGAAGTAAACTCTAACAGATTGGTCACCGTAGATCTTCCTTTTCGAAAACCATGCTGGAAAGGAGAAATATACAATTTCATGGAAAAGGCTACATGCTGAGCCACAATTCGCTCGAACAGTTTAGGTAAGACACTCAACTTGGCAATGCCTCTGTAGTTCTCTACAAGTTGCCTACTACCACTTTTGTGAATAGGAATAAGGAAAGAAGTCTTCCAACAAAAAGGGAAAACACCTAAATTCAAAGATTTATTTCAAAATCTTTGAGATTACATCACAAAGCTCGCCAGCACAAGATATAAGTACACATGAGGGGATTCCATCAGGTCCAGGCGAACAATTATATTTTAGAGAGCTCAATCCTTCAAAAACGGCATTTTCAGATATAACAAAGTTAAGAATTGTAATCTAATTAGAAATCGGATATGGATAGCTTGCTGATAAATCTAAGTTGGCAGTCGGAAGTATTCCGCAAAGAGATTTGAGGTTTCAAAATCATCCGAGGATTCGGAGTCATTAGAAGACACAAACGACGGATTTATGGAGATTTTTCTTTTGGAATTAACGAAATTAAAAAAGTATTTAGGGTTAGCAAACAAGCAGGATTTAACAAACTGAAGGTATCTGCAGTAGTATTGGCGGTTGAGGGAATTAAATTTATGCCTTGCAACAGAGTAAGCGAAATAGTCGAAAGAAGAACCACTTTTCGAAAATTTTTTGAAAAGCTTGTTTTTACTATTCTTGTAGTATTTAATTGTTTTATTAATTCACGGGGGACCCTTGCTTCTCGGGGGACGAGACTGCTTGATCGGAACGGATGCAGAAATAGCTTGATTTAATATATTGTAGAACGACGACAGTAAGCTATCAATGCTTCCCCCTGAGAAATCGAGCACAATATGAGAAAGATGTGATTTTAGTATGGAAACATTGATTCTATGGAAATCATAAAGTTTATATGAAGAATTTGAATTTTGAACGTTATAGAAGTTCAACGAACCAACATACTTGTAATGAAAGGAAACACCCAATGCTGGATGATATGGATCCTCAGGTAAACTAAACGGAAGACAACGATTAACGCAAACCTCAGGAAAATTTGCAAAGCAGAGATCAAGAAATCTACCATTGCAATTAGGGGTACCATTATATTGAACTAAATTATTATCAAATAATTCATTGAAGAACACAGCTTTATCAGATGTTGAGGTAGGAATCAAACAGCCA